>NW_027397085.1:21550168-22025299 GCF_003265705.2 Callorhinus ursinus
CCCATCCCTCCCACCCCCACCACTCCAGCAACCTTCAGTTTGTTTCCTGAGATTAAGAATTCCTCATATCAGTGAGGTCATAGGATACATGTCTTTCTCTGATTCAAACTTCATTTTTTAATGAAATATGTCAGCAGAGCACACTGGAACCTTTTATTTAGAGCAACACGGACACACATCTGTTCAAATAAATTAATGTTCCAATTCTCAAGCTACTCACTTGGCAGGAAAAACAATTTTATTCCCCATTTTAAATAGAAGGAGTAAAAGGACACAAGAAAGGGAGGATGGAAAAGATGTTTTTTCATTTATTGAAACATAATAGTTGTAGGAGCAGAGTGGTAATGGTAGTAATGGTAGTTGGAGGAGAAGAAGGAACATGCCAGTAATGGTAGTAATAATGTGGTGGTGGTGGTAGCAGAAATAATAGCATTTGATTCTCATTATTTACTTAGTTCTGTCTCTTGGGTGGCTTATATAATCCTCACGATAGCCCTAGAAAGTGGCTGTGCTCCACATCTCCATTCTGTTTCTGAAGCCCAAGACGGAGAAGTGAGATGCTGGGGTCAAGATCACAGACCTCAGTTAAATCCACCCCTACCTAATCTCAGAACTTGTGTATTTAACCACCACACTGTTCTGCCCCATTTCTGATTCTGAAGAGTCAATACCCAGTATGTGTAGAGATACCTAAGCAGGTGCATCGAATGTTCCAGACCTCAACTGGAAATTAACTGAGATGGATTCTGGATGCACATCTGGGTCCCAGGGACACCAGAAGCAGGCCCTGCGAATGGAGACATGCTGGTGACAAGCAGCCCCATCTCTTTGGAGAATGAGTTCTCAGTATGAATGCCTTCATCCTAATATATGCATTTACATTTCATGAGAATTATTTTTGCAAAAGAAGTTTGCGCACAAATGCCAGAGAAATGCCTCATCACCTTTCTTTAAATTCGAATGCTTTCTGGAGCGCAGTTTATGTGAGAAATACACATCAAACGGGGAAATGGTGTTTGCAAACATCTCTTACCAAGTGATGCTGACAAAATATAATTGAATTCTATCTTTTTGACTTGATTTGTGATCCCCTGCTTAATGAGCATTTCCAACTTCACTGCGATTTTTAGGTTCTGATTCTAGTTCTAGCACGTGACAAGTAAAATCAGAGAGAATGCATTAAATTGGATTTGTAATTGCCCAGCTATCTTGGTGGCTGTCTCTTGCAATTAGTTTTAATACTGTCAGTAATGAGGTTTGGGTCTGGGGATTTGTTTTACACTCTTGATTCTCCAGACCGGTGACGGTGGGGTCTTTCATGTTGACTGACACGCCCTCCCTACCCCCTGTGTATTTACCCCATCCCCAGGATGTGAAAAACTGCGCCGATAAGGCACCCTATTCCTAAGCCAAGGTGTTTAGGGGAAGTCACTAGGAGAGAACATTGCTGGAGATGAAAACAATCTGGTTGAAGCCAAAAAGTGCATGGCTTTACGGCTCCCCAGTTTATTGGCTTGTGTGTGACCTTGAGCAACATACCAGGCCTCGAGCCTCATTAAACCTCAATTTCCACTTCTGCAAAAAGGGGGTAGAATAACACCCAACTCCTGGGGCTGCTGGGAGGATGAAATGGATCATGCTGGGCACACAGTCAGCAATTAGTAAAGTTGCTACCATCCTCAGCATTGTTTTTATTTCAGGAACATGGAGATGTGAGTTTTTCAGGTCATCACTTCGGACAAAGATGCTGCCTTTTGCTTCTGCTGAGGCACCTGAAGGCCAGAGCCAACTGATGACTCAGGCAATGTACCCAGCAACAAATACCCGGGAGGGCAGAGACGCTTCACTCCCACAGTGGCTGAGGGCATGAAAACATGACTAGAGGGGCAGAAGCCCACCATTGTGTGAATCATACCAACCGGGGCATGCAACTAACAGCCGGGAAAATTGCCCTTTTTTCTGTAGCCTGCAAACCGATGTGTCCTTGTCAGTGTTTCCTGTGATGGTTTTAAACTTCCAGAAGGCACCTCTTCTTTTTTCTGAAAGCAGACCGAGTATAAATCATATATATATATATATATATATATATATATATACACACACACATATATAATGAATATATAAATAAATAGTCCTTTGGGTACAGTGCCCAGCAAACAAGGGCTCAGCCAATAAGACTATTGCCGATGAAGTGGGATAGAAAAAAACATCTTAATTAGGAAGGTGCTATGGAATTATGTCTCCCCAAAATTCGTGTATTAAAGCCTTAACCCCCAGTGTGATATATTTAGAAATGTGGCCTTTGGGAGGTAATTAGATTTAGATGAGGCCATGAGAGTAGAAGCTGTCGTGATGAGATTAGTGCTCCAGGAAGAGAGAGAGCAGAGAGCTTGCTCCGCCCTGCCCCCACCATATGAGGAAGCCGGGAGAAGGCGGCCACCTGGAGGCCAGGAAGACCGCTCTCACCACAACCCACCCATGCTGGCGCTTTGATCTTGTTCTTCTAACCCCCAGAACTATGAAAAATAAATTTCTGTGGCTTAAGCCACTCCGTCTCTGGTGTTTGTTGTGGCCCCCCTCGCTAAGACAGGCGGGTTCTCTGCAGTCCTGCTAACAGCCATAATCCCTTACGTGGGGAAAGAGAGAGAGAGAGAGAGAGAGGACCCGGAGAAAGACAAAGTGTAGGAGCTGGAGCAGTGGATTCCAACCTGGCCCCGCAACAGCCCAGCCTCAGGATGAGGGCAAACACCCTAAGTTTTAAACAAGTTGCCTAGTTGCTTCGGGGGTGTGGCCGGGTATGAGAGTCTCTGCTCAGGTGGAAAGAGCCATCTGGTCAGATGGAACTGACCCAGAGTACAGACTCTGCCAGTCTTGTGGCCTCTCTCAAGTGGTGGTTTATCCACATCTCCGAGGGACTTTGTGTCTTTATCTTGTAGAGGAGGGATAATAGTAATGCTAACATTTGTTGGGACCTGCCGCCTTCTAGGTCGTGTGTGTGTACTGCACATTATCTCATTTAATTCTCACAGCAGATTTTATTTTTACAGTGAGGAAAACTGGGGGGAGAGAGAGATCAAATGCCTTATTGAAAACCCCACAGCTGGCAAATGTGGAGTTAGTCACAAAATGCAGGCTGAGCAGATACCAGAGCTGCAGTTTTTGTGGTTTGTTATGTTAATTTTCAACTGCTGAGATTGGTAGCCGCCATAAAGTGTTTGTTCAGTAAATTATAGTGGTTATTTTTATCTCAGTTGAATTAGTATCAATTGTCTTTGTCATTGTTATTGAAGACAAACCTGGGATGCAAGTCTGGGTTTCTTCCCAGGTGGCTATGGATTGGTTGTGTGGGTCCAATCAAGACCAAAGTGTTTTCTAGGAAAACAGGTGCTTCTGCTCTTTCCCAGATTGAAACTACCTGTTGCAAAACGCAATAGAACAGTCAATTAAGCCTTCTGGTTCTGGAATAAAAAGGCTACCAGCTAATAATCGTGTCATCTGGTCAAGTCCCTTCAGCTCTCTATGCCTGTTTCTCATCTACAGAGTAGGCTTACGTGATGGTTAATTTTGTAGATGAACTTACATCTAAGTTCATCTTAGGTGAACTTAGGCGGGGCGGAGGGGACGTCCTGGTCATGTCTATGAAGGTGTCTTCGGAAGAGAGTAGCATCTGCATCAGTATGCCGAGCTCAGATCACCCTCCCCAGTGCAGGTGGGCATCATCCAATTTCACGGAGAGCCTGAATAGAATGAACAGGTGAAGGAAGAGTGAATTCACTCTCTGCTTTGAGTGCAGACACCCATCTTCTCCTACCCTAGGACATTGACACTCTGGGTTCTTGGACCTTCTTCCTCAGACTGAGACTTCCATTGGCCCCTCAGGTCTCAGGCCTTTGGACTGAATGACACCACTAGCTTTCTCGGTCTCCAACTTGCAAACGGCAGATCACAGGACTTTTCAGCTTCATCACCATGTGAGCCAATTCCTATGATAAATCTCAACCTCTCTCTGTCTCTTTCTTTCTCCCTCTCTCTTTCTCATCTTAGTTTTGTTTCTCTGGAGAACCCTAACACACAAAACTTAATAATGATTCCCTTCTAGGAACATGGTTGAAGGAATTAAATAAGAAAATTAAATAAGACAATTCCTGTAAAACATCCAGAATGGTGCCTGATATATTAAGTACTCAGTATGTAGTAGTTAATGTTTTTTATCATCTTTCAGGAAAGTTCTTGGACCTCTTTGGCTGACCCTGTTGCACCCATGAGAAAAATTTAGGCTTTAAAACCATCCAAGCTGCCTTTGATTTTTCTTCTAGAATAGCAGAAAATCTGAAACACAATGTGTATGACCTTACATTATGTGGCACATCTCCGTGAGTTGAGGAAGGATGGTGTCCAGGGAAGGCCAAAGTAGGAACTCTGCTCTCTCGTCTAGAAGGTCATTTTCACCTTAAAAGTCTGATTAGAGGCTGTAGCTTCCCCAACCAATCTATACGCCCTGTTAGGCCAGTATCGAACCAAATTTTCATTGTATTTGGGAATAATTGACTCCAAACACTACATGAAAGTCTCCTCCTGTATGTAGATATGTATAGGTATATACAGGTAAATGAGTACTCTCTGTGAACGGAAATGTGCATCAAGGATTTGGAAACTGGAGAAGTCTATGAATTGAACCAGACAAGTAAGAGCTCAAAACCTATAGAGTATGAGGCCTGAGATGCCATCATCTGGAGTGCCAGGCTTTGCATCCTTAGCTTTTGTAACTCAAAGCATAAGTCTCTTTGCTAATAATTCATTAATCACAGCCACTGTTTATTGGGGATTTGCCGTGTGGCAGACACCAGGCTAAGTCCTGTGCATATATATATATATCACTATTTCCTCTAATTGCACTATAAGTAAGTGCTGTTCTCTCCCATGAGGAGACCAGGAAATGGAGGCCTGCCCGGAGACTAAGGAATTTACACTAGGTGGCCCCACAATTCCCCCACAGAGCTGGGAATTGAACCCATGAGTTGTTGGGTGCCATATCTATGAAACGTGAATTAGAGTTCTTCTCAGAAAGTTTTCAAATTCAAGATTTTTAAAGTTTACTTTGTTCTAGAGTGATATTTGTTATTATACGCAGAGACCCTTTTCTCCCCAATATGGCAACACGCCTTGTGTTTATTGTGGAAGTTAATGAGTTGACTGGAGTCACCTGACAAAAATTTGCTGCATAGACAAACCTTGCCCAAACACAGCTATTGTTTCCAGAGAGGGCTACCCACTGTGCCAATATCTAGGAAGATATCATCTCTCTACACGGACCCACTAATGGGAGAGCTGAGCAATCACCTGGAAAATGCAATCGATGCCGGCAGGCAATAAGAATAATTTAAACCAATAAACTCTTTCCCCTCAACAGCAAGGTTTTGGTGTGGGGTTTTCTTTTTCTTTTTGTGTTGTTTTCCATTGGCTGAGCTTTCCAAATAATTGTTCCATCTGTCCACTTCACTTTGCCTGAGTAATCACAGCCCGAGGGGAGTTAGAAGTCAAACGTCAGACATGCAGGGAAAACTAATGCGTGGGAGGCTGTGGGAAGAGAAATCATTGTCTGTTCTCCTTCCCTGCAGCTGGGCCAGGGATCTGGAAGTAAATTACAAGCACCAGTTGCCCCAAGGAGGAAGCTACAGTTTAGGAATGGGGGTAGGGGAGCCATGTGGGAGACCCCATTGTAGGCAATGTTGGTGCCAGAATCAGATGTGCTTAGGGATTAAGGAGACAGATCATAGCCAAGCCAGAGATGGAAAGGGTGGAGACAGGAAATAAAAACCAGAACACTTGGAACAGCTTTTTACTGTGCCATTTACTCTGTACTGTCCTTGGCTGGACCTTGTATGTGCTTTATTATTTTTATCCTCCCGATAGCTCCGTTTCATAGATAAGGAAACTGAGGCTCAGCGAGGTCGCATAACTCGCCCAAGACCACGCAGCTAGTGAACAGCAGAGCCAGGATTTGAAGTAAATCTATCTTAATCCAGAGTCCTTGCTGTTAGCCCCAGCTGCTGGCTGTTCTTAAACCAGAGTTCTCACCAAAGGTGAAGGCAGAATGAGACGAGCCCAGATTATAAAAGCCTCGTTACTATTGATTCCATATCAAAATATTTTACATGCATTAGAAGTAAAAACAAATTAGATCCTCCATTTACAGAGGCACAGAGGGGTTAAGTAATTCACTGAGCCACATAGCCAGCAGCTAGTTTAGTGGAGGATTTGAACTTGGGTCCGCTGAACCTGCTCACAGACTGCACTGTGCGGTGTCGGGCAGCCTCTTTTCTTTCCTGCTGTCAACTTCCAGGTAAGGTGAGTCAGCTCCGTCTCTTGTAAGTTATGTTCCAAACAAATAAAAATAACGCTTGTAAAAATGCTATATTAAACAAGGTTAAACAGACTTCTAAAATATAAGACTTCTTCCAGCCTCTAACCTGCCAATGATGCCCATTGTAAATGCTGAAGGAAGGGACATGATAAGAAGAATGCCCCCAACTTATTTGACTGTGGGACAGTTTTTCTCAGATGAAGGTCGGGCAGGGGTATCTACCGTAGTTAAGGCTTTACTCCTTTACCCTCACCTCTGTGTAGCAGGATGGAGGGCTTTTAAAACACCAGCCCTCATACTGTTGGCTGCAGAATACCTGGATCTTTTGTCCCCCAAACTGCCAAGTGGGGAAGTGGTGAGATCTCTCTTAGCCACCCTCGCTGCCTCTTCAGGACCCCCACAAAGTTCAGTCTTTGATGCCCTTAGTGAACCATCCTTTCCCAGGTGCATTGGTTCACAGAGAGATCATTCTAGTCTGATAACACATGAATAGAAAATAATGGATTCATTTCTTAACCCATCCTTTTAAAGGCTTTTTGAAAAGGGAAGGTGAGTGCAGAGAAAAACCTCTTAGTTGTGGAATTTTACGCACGAAGTTCAGCTTGTCTTGGGGATTGGGTTGCAGGTTCTTTCTGGCACTAAGGTGTGGGCCACCGACTGCCCTGACTGAAGAGAAAGCTAGCACTTGGATGAGTATGTGATGTCAGAGGCACAAAACCGCATGACTGGGATGTTCTGGTGGGTTGTGTGAGACCAGGGATCAACCCCAGAATGAATTTTCAAGTTGACGTATATGGAAAACTTGAGTTGGGGCAGCCATGGTGCCATTTAAAATCAAGGAAATAAATCTACAGTATTTTATTTTGGAAATGCGTTTCCTTTGTATTCTCCTAAATTCTGTAATAGTAAAAAAAAAAAAAATCACCGATAATCTTAAAATGAAGTAAAGGTATGATTTGAGCGAAAGGGAAAGAGAAGGCACTGCAATCATATCCTCATGGGTCATTCCGCTGGTGCAGTGTTTTGGCTCTCTGACCGGAAGTTTTCATTGGCCCAGATCCTAGCACATGTTGGTAGTGGGAGGACTGACTCCTTCACACTTTCTTCCATTTACCCATTCACTAGTTACCAAGTGCTGGCACTGTGCTTGGTGCTAGGATCACAGTGGGGATGGACAGACAGAGTCAGTGCTCTCAAGAGACCACACTCCAGTGGGCAAAATGGATGTCAATAAAATTCATGCATCCTATTAAAAAAGATAGCTTTGTCACAGAGTTAGGAGTCATAGCAATAGCAGGGGATGGTATGTAATGCCTATTTTAATAACTAGCGGGCATCAAAGCATAACACCTACAAAACACCTCCCATTCTCCTCCTCCCCATCTCGGTTAATGATAACTCCATTCTTCCAGTCACTTAGGCCAAAGATATCTTGGTGTCCCACTTTGTCACTGTCTTTGCATGCCCAGCACACAACTCTCCTCACAACCTGCCCTGCTCCCATTCTGGTCTATTTCTCCCTTGGATTATTGCACTAGCCTCCTAACTGGCTGTGTTACTGTTTTCACTCTTATTTTCTATACAGTAGCCAAAGTGACTTTTTTGCTTAAAACTCTTCATTGACTTCTCCTTTCATTCAGAGTTTAAGTCCTTACAGTGTCCTAAGTGTTTCAACCCTATCTGATCTGCCTGCCAGCATGGCCCCTCTGTCCTTGTTGCCTGGCTCCGGCTGTGGTCCCACGGTATTTCCTTAATGTTCCCGAACACACGGAACACTTTGGGATTTTGCAGTCTGTTCCCTCTCCCTGGAATGACCTCTCCTAGCTGTCTGTCTCACTCACTTTGGGATGTCACTTTGTTAGAGGGGACTTCCCTGACCTTACATAAACTAGTTTCCCCTGTAGATTTTATCCTCGCTCAGCAGCTTCTTTCTGCTTTACAGAACTTATCACACCTTAACCAATTATTTATTTATTTCATTGTGTACCTTCCCATCTCCTAGAATGTCAGTTTCATGAGAAAAGCTACCTTGCTTTTCATATCCCCATAGCCTTGAGCATAGCTGGTCTTCAATAAATATTTGTTGAACACTTTATTAGGTGAATAAATGATGCCATAAGAAAATAGTGTCGTACCAGCCCTAGAGCTTGGAGAAATTGCCCGATTCCACTGAAATTGTGCTCGCTTTGTCTTTCCTTCCATTGTAGCTGTCCTTCCTATGATTTACAGTTGACACATCTTCTTTTGCACAAAGCTATAGGAGACAGAAAGTAGCGTACGCTCTGCAGAGTGACCTCTCCCTTAGCAGCTCCTCTCCCTGATGATGATCCTGAATCTAATTCAGTGCAATTGTCTCAGGAGGCAAATCATGTTATCTATTGTTGTGGGGCTCTCCCCGCACCTAGTTGGTTCAGGAGACGCTTTCTAGCAGCCTGGGCTGCATCCAGAAAAGAGGTTGGGAGCTATGCTACCTGAAAGAACAAGCATGAGGGGAGAAATTCAGGTCATGAAAAAGTAAACTGTTTCCTTTCTTAATTTTTTAAAAATTTTATTTTATTTAAATTCAATTAATTAACATACAGTGTATTATTAGTTTCAGAGGTAGAGTTTAGTGATTCATCAGTTGCATATAACACCCAGTGCTCATTACATCACGTCCCCTCCTTAATGCCCATCACCCTGTTACCCTAGCCCCCACCCCCCCCCAGCAACCCTCAGTTTGTTTCCTATAGTCAAAGAGTCTCTTATGGTTTAGCTCCCTCTCTGATTTCATCTTATTTCATTTTTCCCTCCCTTCCCCTATGAGCCTCTGTTTTGTTTCCTAAATTCCACATATGAGGGAAAGTGTATGATCATTGTCTTTCTCTGACTGACTTATTTCATTTAGCATAATATCCTCTAGTCTCATCCACGTCATTGCAGATAGTAAGGTCTCATTTTTTGATGGCTGAGCAATATTCCATTGTATATATATATATATATATATATATACCACATCTTTATCTTTTTGGATGGACATCTGGGTTCTTTCCACAGTTTGGCTATTGTGGACATTGCTGCTATAAACATTGGAGTGCAGGAGCCCCTTCGGGTCACTACGTTTGTATCCTTTGGATAAACGCCTAGTAAGTAGTGCAATTGCTGGATCATAGGGTAGCTCTATTTTTAACTTTTTGAGGAAACTCCATACTGTTTTCCAGAATGGCTGCACCAGCTTGCATTCCCACCAACAGTGTAGGAGGGTTCCCCTCTCTCCGCATCCCCGCCAACATTTGTTGTTTCCTGACTTGTTCATGTTAGCCATTGTGACTGGTGTGAGGTGGGATCTCATTGTGGTTTTGATCTGTATTTCCCCAATGCCGAGTGACATTGAGCATTTTTTTGTGTGTCTGTTAGCCATTTATTTGTATGTCTTCTTTGGAGAAATGTCTGTTCATGTCTTCTGTCCATTTCTTTTTTTTTTTTAAAGATTTTTATTTATTTATTTGAGAGAGAGAATGAGAGAGAGAGCATGAGAGAGGGGAGGGTCAGAGGCAGAAACAGACTCCCCGCTAAGCAGGGAGCCTGATGCAGGACTCGATCCCGGGACCCCAGGATCATGACCTGAGCTGAAGGCAGTCGCTTAATCCATTTCTTGACCGAATTATTTGTTATTTGGGTGTTGAGTTTGAGAAGTTCTTTATAGATTTTGGATCCTAACCTGTTATCTGGTAAGACATTTGCAAATATCTTCTCCCATTCTGCAGGTTGTCTTTTGATTTTGTCTACTGTTTACTTTGCGGTGCAAAAGCTTTTTATCTTGGTGAAGTCCCAATAGTTGATTTCTGTGTTTCCTTTCTTATGCCCCTCTCTCTGCTGCCTTCCTGTACTTGGCGTGTGTGTAGTTTAAAAAAAATCTGAATTTACTAATTTACCTTTACTAATGAATCCTTTATTTACCAAGGGAACACTGAGATGCCTTTTAACTAGCAAGCTTCCATCACACACGTAGGGTAGAATTGGGGTCACAGAAATACCATCTGCTTTCCACAACATTGGCACCTAACTGGAGAAGAAAAGAGGTGGGAAGCGGGAGTTTAGGCTCATCAGACCTGATTTCCGATGGTGGCTTTGTCACACTTAGCCATATGACCTTGGGCAAGCCCCTTCACCTCTCCATGCTTAATTTTTTTTTTTTTTTTTTTTACTTATAATCACTTAACCCATGGGGCTGTTGTGGGGACCATGTGATCTGTGCTTCTCTTGGGCCAAGCATGAAGCGCAGCCTCAACCGTAGTGGCTGTAGGGCCAGAGCACATGTGTAACGTGTAAGGGAATTCAGCGGTCATGTTTTTCCGTTTCTGTACGCACGTTCTTGCTACATGTGCGTATCTCCATGGGTATATACGTCAGGCGGAATTGTCGCTTCAGTTTATAAGAAGCCAGTATTGGGCGTGCTTACCTCCTGTGCTCTGGGTGGCTGCCAGGGGCTGCCCTAGGATCCGGGAACACATTCAAATGTCCATCCCCTGCAGGATTTTCTATGGCAGCAGATTGTGAGTTTTCGCTTTCCCTTTCTGTTTGCTGTCAGAGCATTATTGTTGCTTCTCACTTGGCAGACTCTAATTGCATCTGCTTTTTTCCATAGCAAGGAAAGAACGTTGAGAACGGGGGGAGGGGTGAAGGACAAGGATTATAAGTAAGGCTGTACCTGCTCAGCTGACTGGATTTCCCTCCTTCGCGGTTTGAGGGGGCACTGTTTGATTTCCCTGTTTGCACATGGGCTTATTGCTTCCCATCTTACCAACTTTTTGATCATTTTCTTCTTTCAGCAGGAAAAAAAAAAAACAACCAAAATTTCATTTGCCGTAGAGTTTAATTGAATTTATGGCAGCTGTTATGAAATAAAATAAAAACCTCACAAATAAGACTAGAGAATCCTAGGATTCAGTTACTTACCTCTGAAGTTGTAAAAAATTCCTCAAGGCATTTATTTGCAAATTGAACTCCATTTGCATGTTTCATAAACATAATACAAATGTATTATTTATCAGGTGGTCTAGGCGTGCATGTTGGAATGAATGGTTGCAAATTCAGCCTTCATTTAAAAATCCCCATTGTAAATCCATCCCTCCAACTTGTAGGAAAATTGGGCTTTTCAAGTCTGCTTTTCCTGACCTATTCAAAATTCTCAAGGCTCTACACTGTGAGTGATCTTTCTTAGCTTTGCAGTCCTTTGGATTTGAAGAGAATGGTGTCCAGTGTATAAAATTACAAAACAATTTTCACCGTCAAAATTTCTTGCTCCCGTTGGGCCGCATTCTATTTGTCTTTTCCATCACAGCAATACGAGCCCAAATAGGGGCTTGGAAGCCTTGAAGTAAAAGTATGATCTCATACTCAGACGGTTTCATTTGTCAGAGACTCAAGATTCAGGGTTTCATGCCTTGAAAATTTGTCTAACCTTTATGTACAAGCCTGAGAAGAAATCTAGTTTCATCTGGTACTGGTTGACATTGGTCTCAGACCCCGTGCGCCGGAGGAAACCACTCCTGCCAGATCCAAGGCAATCGATGGGTCAATAATTGGCACAGGAGAAAAAATTAAATGAGCAGGCATCGTATAGCTTTTTGCCACTTGCGCTTTATAATTCACTACCCAGTTTAAGGGAAGCAGTGCAGTAAATATGACAGCTCTTTTTTTAATATGTTGCCCTCTTTGGGGAAATGTGATTATAGACAGGAAATGCTGGAAACGGAGGAGTATTTGCTAAATCATCTATCAAGTCTTCTTTTTTGCAAGATGTTTTTCTTTAGGCTGCTGAAGACACTTCTGTCCTTATAGAGTCGATGATGTTCCCTATGTTATAGGTGGTGTGACACTGGTACAGTGACAAAGAGCTGGCCCTATATTCTGGCTCCCTTCTGCTTGCGTCTCATATCATGTATCTGAGGTATGCTTTTTATTCTTTGGGAAGAGCTTCCACTATGAGAGTAAAGAGCTTCTCCTTCTATTCTAATTCAATTAAACAATCACTTCCTGATCTTTTAATAGGTGCCAAGAGGTGTATTTTAAGTTCTAAAGGTGAAAAGATAAATAAGACACAGGTCTTGCCCTTGAAGAATTCAGTCTATAAACTGAGGTGTAAATAGAGTTATAACATAGTGCTGTGTTTTGATGCTTGACATTTCGGCTAATGGTTGAAAGTAGTGAGCCAGAAGATGAGTAAAATGAATTGTCCTGAACTGATTTACCTCTCAAAATCTAAAAATGAGTCTTGGGTTTTTATTGTGAAAGAAATAAAAATTATTGTGTAATTATGCAGAGATAACATCCTCTTTCCCATTTGTGTATGGAGGGTTTGATTCAGCTGTAACTGAATAAACAGTGGCTCCCACAAATCAAGATTTTGTTTTATTTTGTTTTGTTTTCTGCCATGAAAAGTCAGAGACAGACAGTTGCTGTGTTGGTTCAGTGGCTTGAAGATACCAGGGTCAAGGTCTCTTTGATCCTCTGTCTTTGGGCTGCCAGAAGGCTGCAGTAATTCCTGTCATCACACACTGTTTCAGAAGGGAAAAAAGTGGAGCCCTGGTAACTGGGAGAAAAGCAGCAGGTGTATCATGAAATCAAAAATGTTTCCACATACTCCTAGCAGAAGCAGTTAGGAGTTATATGGGCAAATCTAGCTGCAAGGGGGTCTGAGATTATAAGTATTTTTGTTTGTTTTTGTTGTTTAAACAGGAGAATCTGTTAATACATGGAAGGAACAGATGGATATGACATAGGCAAGTTCCTGACACACCACTTTGCCATAAGTACAAAGTAAAGATACAGAATGGAAGAGAGAATAAGCTATCTGAGGAGACAGAGTCTGCTGCTAGAAGTGGGTTTTTTTTTTTTTTAAAGATTTTATTTATTTGACAGAGACACAGCGAGAGAGGGAACACAAGCAGGGGGAGTGGGAGAGGGAGAAGCAGGCCTCCTGCTGAGCAGGGAGCCTGATGTGGGGCTCGATCCCAGGACCCTGGGACCATGACCTGCGCCGAAGGCAGACGCCCAACTACTGAGCCACCCTGGTGCCCCTAGAAGTGGCTTTTGGTGTAGAAACAATAATCTTGTTGGAAGCCAGAACTATATTATAAATGGTTTTGATGGTGCATGTAATTTCAAAGTGAGTTTCATATGAGTAAGAATCTGATCACCTGCCTAGTGTGATAGACTAAGAGTCAAAATACTCACTGTCTTTAGAAATAGTCTTCTATGGTGACTTAAATTTCTGCTCTCAGGAATTCTGTAAGAATTTTTTGAAGAATCCCTTACAGTGCTGTTGGTTATAAGTAATAAAATAGTAACCCATTGTTTAGAATAATTGATTTCTCTGGTTAACACTGCCTTTTTCAGAAAACATGGTCTGTGGGAGTGGTATGCCGGACAGACACAGCTGAGGTCACAGGGATGATAGGATGCCACCGTGGGAAGCCAGGAACTTCTTAAGACCAAAGAGTGCTTTGATTGATTGGAAACAGTAGCTGGCAAAATAATTCTGAAAGCACCCGATAGAAGGGCAAAGTGTTGTGGAATGTAAACATAGCCTGGTATAACTCTCTTCTTTTTTTCCCCACTAATGACTGGCTATATGGAACAAAATATCCAATGGTTAAAAAAAAAAAAAAGTGAAGAGAACAGATAAACCTGGTCCAAATATCAGTTCAGTGCTCATTGCAGACCTACTGAAGGAAGATCCTCAAACCTGGAGAAACCCTATAAAAAATGTTGCTCTAGTTTATTGGACTTCTGCTTCTGACCCATATGGAATAAATAGGGACTACATGTACACTCATTTCTGTGACAAATAACCAAAGAATAAGATAAGTGAAGCAGTGGCTTTTGAGTCATTTTAGATATCAATAAAGACAATGAAGGACAGTGGTCTCTCAGACAGGAAAAAAAAAAATCAGCCCCATAATTGCTTCAGCTTACTGCCTTGAGGGATTTCTCGGGCTGTGGCATAGAGAAGAGGACGCCAGGCAGATCCCAGAATATTCTCTGAGTTGAGGATATGGAGCAGAGAGTCAGAGAGACCAAGGAAGTTATAGTTTATAGGACAAGGAACTGAAAAGAAGAGATATGCCCAGAAAGGGAACTCCAGGAATGTTGAGAGCTCCACATCAAGTATTCAGCAGAGTACTGATCAGTGAGTGTATACATGTGAAGAAAGTATAGGAGCCACCCAAGAGGATTAGATTGAACAGTACCCAGTGCCCACACAGGACCAGGAATAGTGCCTGTTCCCAACTGCCAAACTGCAACCTCATAATTCATATGATATTGTGCAAAGTACTCAGAAAGATGTGGCCTCAGTAGTGAGAATAATTAGCCTGAAACTAAATTGAGCTCTGGTGCTGCTTAATCAATCTTAAAAGCAAGACGTGAAGAGATGATACTGTTTTCAACTTAATTGCCTCCCAGGAGAAAGATAAAAAATGTATCTATAGGAAAACGAAAATACACAAATACAACACACAACAGGGTAAGATCCACAGGGTCTGTTATCCAATAAAAAATTACCAGGCATGCAAAGGAGAAGGAGAATATAACCCATAATGAGGAGGAAAATTAATTGAAACTAATCCAGAATTGACACAGATGTTAGAATTAGCAGACAAGGACTTTAAGACAGTCATTATAATTCTGTTACATGCATTCAAAAATTAAGTTGAAACATGGAAGAAATAAAAGTCTGCTCAAAACCAGAGATAAAGGGAAAATGTAAAAGCAGCCAAAAGAAAAAAGACATATACAGAAGAATAAAGATAAAATTAACAGCAGATATCTTGTCGAAAACAATGAAGCATCATCTTTAAAGTACTGAAGGACAAAACTTTGTCAACTTAGAATTCTATACCCAGTGAAAATATACTTTAAAAACATTTTCAGACATGCAAAATCTGAAAGAACTCATATCCAGCAGACCTATACTATTAGAAATATTAAAGGAAGTTTTCAGGCAGAAGGAAAATGATACCAGGTGGAAATATAGAAGTACGGAAAGACATTTAGGGCACCAGAAGTTGTAACCATATGGTAAAAATGAAAGCTTTTTTATTATTATTTAAATCACTGTAAAAGATAATTGACTATTTGAACAAAATAATAAAGTGTGAGGCTTGTAACATAAAAGTAGACTGTGGAAGAACAAATTATGGAAGTTGGGAGAGGAGAAATGGAAATATACTATTTAAGGTTTTGCTCTATGGATGAAGTGGTATAAAATCACTAAAAGGCAGACTGATAAGTTACATGTGCTAGAAAGCCTTTAGCAAACATTAAAATAACAAAACTACGAAGTATAGCTCAATAATAAAAAAAAATAGATGAAATGACATCATGAAAATATCCAATAAACCCAAAGAAGGCAGTAAAAGTGGAGAAAGAAAACAAAACCTAGAGGAAAACAAATAGGAAACAAGATAATAGATTTAAACTTATTTCAGTAAGCACAATTACTGCGAATGTTATAAACACTCCAATTCAAAGGCAGACATTTTCAGATTGAATAAAAAAAATCCACGTATATGCTGCCTACAGGAAACACACTTTAGCTCTAAAGACACAAATAGGTTGACAGGATAGGGTGCACTGCGTGAGAAGTAACAACTGTCTTCTTACTTTTTTGGTATCTAACATACAAATGTTTGCATCCCTCTTCTTGAGAATGTTTGACACCTCCATTTCCTTTGTTTTGCAAAATAGTGAGGTTTCTCTATATTTAAGAGTCTCTTACTCTTTGCCACCCTCTCTGTTTTTACCTTACTTTATTTTTCCTTCCCTTCCCCTATGTTCATCTGTTTTGTTTTTTAAGTTCCACATATGAGTGAAATCATATGATATTTGTCTTTCACTGACTGACTTATTTTGCTCTTAATTATAGAGAACAAACTGAGGGTTGCTGGAGGGGAATTGGGTGAAGGGATGGGCTAAATGGGTGATGGGGATTAAGGAGGGCACTTGTGATGAGCACTGGGTGTTATATGTAGGTGATGAATCATGAAATTCTACTCCTGAAACTAATATTACACTGTGTGTTAGCTAACTTGAATTGAAAAAAAAAAATAGAGTGAATTTTCCAGTGAGGCATCTTGTGGCATTATTACTTATTTGAGAGGGTAAAACTCCTTTTCTTTGTTCAACAAATGAATTCTGAGGATGCAGGATCAAGAAAGTGATAAAAGAATGAGAAGCTGCACTGTGTCACAGACAGCCCAAGATTTCCTCACTCATGTATCAGATCACCTCCATGCATCCCTGTTGATTATACTTTCCTATTAATCAGTCAAAGTAGCCACTTTCTCCCACTTCCTTTCTTTCTTCCATCATCAGATGGACTGTTGAAACAGTTTAGCCAGTTAACGATTTGCTTGACTGTCATTTGGATTCATCCAGTGAATTAAATACAGTGGGTTCAGTTCAATGATGATTTTACTGTAATATCTCTAATGGTTGACTCATTTTGGTGCAAAGAAAGGGAAACATTCAATTGAAAAATCTGACCTATTTATTTTTGCTATTTGCTTCTATTTTTCATGAGCTTGCTGTGAATTTGGGGACATAGAAGCAACCAGTCTTTGCTAGACACAACAGCAGTTGCTAAAACTGAGCGATATACAAAGCAGTGAGGTAGGGAGTAAAAAAAAATGAAAGTCTCTCTTTTATTACTTTAGGATGGAATGCCCTTGTTTGTCACTCTCTCTGGTGCAGCTGTGTTTGAAATCTGGCATCTTCAATGGAAAGATTTTTACACCAAGTTGGAGCTGGTATTTTATCAAGATATCCATTCATCCTGAGTGCCTGCCTTAAGTTCTCATGGTATCATAACAACACACTCAGAGAGGATTGCATAATTGTAGGCTCCTTCTAAGTAGTTGAATGCACATCTACAGCTTATATCATAGCCAATTTCAAAACACATTCTTCTCAGAAAAAATTTCTCTGGGCAAGGATCACCTCTCTCTCTCTCTCCCTCTCTCTGCAGAGAGGAGCACACTGCTGATGCCAAGTCCATGAAAACAACTCTTGACAGGGGCCTCCCATCAATAAGGAGCTTTATGTGCTGTGTGTCACACCCTCTGTTCATTGTACTCACACAGCCAAGTTGGCACACAAGAGGAAGTACAAAGGCCAGCCTCAACTCTGAAGGGCCCTGCTGGGGCAGGACAAGGAGAAGAGCCTGTGCTGGGCGTCGAAGCTCTGGCATCTGGCTCCACAGCTGCTGTCAGCCCCCTGCACGGCCATGCCCTCTCTGTGCCATAGTGTCCTCTGCTTTCAAATGAGGCAATTGGATCAAATGATCTCCAAGGTCTGACCAGATTCAGAAATCAGCTATTACATGATCCTAGGAGGAAGACAGGTGCATGCCTTAAGTGGGTGGACCTCCTGGCCCTTCAGTAGAGGAGACTTGGGACCTTCCTGAGCCATAGCTGTGGGGAGAGAGGAATGAGCATCTTCCAAGATGGTTAGCTACTGTATGTGCGTCAGCTTCCTGGTAGAGAATGTTGCTTATTGACACCGTTACCATAGCAACTGGAGTGTCATTTGGCACCGGCGTTTAGGGAAGCTGTCAAGGTCTGTGATTTAAGAGAAACAAATTTTCCTTCCTCACTATGTCAGCTTAATTCTCTCGGTCATCCACTTTAGCAATCAGATACACTTCCCTGAAGAGCATTCATTAAATCTAGACAGAAATCTCACTAAACCATCACCATGGGTGGTGGCTTGGAGGTAAAAGGAAATCTGGTATAAGAATTAGAACTGTAACCTTAGAGTCCTAAGTCTGCAGATAAAGTAACTCTACCATGTTGGGAGTTCTTTCTCACTTTGGGGCTTTGCTTCCTGATCTGCCAGATGGTAAAGATGAGCAGTGTATTCCCTAAGGGGTCTTTTAGCTCAAATATTCTAGCCAGAGGTTTGCAAACTGGTGGCACAAAGACCATATTCAGCCAGCCGATGTGATGTGTGTGCCCTATGTTGGATAAGCCACATAGTGTTCTAATTTGAATTGACTGACACCATTTAAAAATTTGGAGTTTTCACGTAATAATCCTGATTTCTGGCTTCTCTTGGAAAAAGCCAGTTAGATAAAACTAGGCTGGAATCCTCCATGGCACTTTTCAACTGGATCTGAGTAGCTGCTGCCCTCTTTAGACAGGGCCTGGGTCCTCCAGGGTCCACCATCCTACCCTTCCAGAGCCGACCACTGACTCACATCAAGTGTCCGCTCCTCTGAGTATCTTACTCCTGACCACTTTTCGCAGGTACATCCTAACCCATTTGGCATTTGAGTTTTCACCTGCTGTTCGGCACTTTTAGGACAGAGATGGCATGGCCCAAACTCTCTTTAGATCGTTGATGGCATCATTTGGCCATGAGCTTGGTGGAAGACAGAAACTGGGTCCAATCAAAGACTGCCCTGGACAAGAAAACCGACAAAAGCTTTGGCTGCCTTGATTTCTCCTACTAATCAGTTGAGCTCCAATCAATGGAACTCACAGCCCCAGGCAACCTATCTAGGGGTGATGGTCAGATCTGTCACAGACAGGGAATTGGTCACATGATTCCTCTGTGACTCATAGCAAGTTGGTAATTTTCTATAACTTGATTTTTCAAATGTGAAATAAGTTGGTTTCACACAGAGGCAAGTTTCCTTCTAAACTTAAAATTCCCTGAAGCAATGAGAATCCCTATACATAGGCTCATCTGTCTGCCTAGGGGTGTGTTTATGTGCGTGTGTGCGCGCGCGCGCGCTTACTTTACAGGTTCTGTGATGAGTACGGTGTCTACACCCAAAGTCAAAACTAGTGATTTAGGAGCTATAGGAACTGTGCAGGGACTGAAGTCAGGAAGACCCTCATCAGTAGCTGATGTTCCCTAAGAACTGAGGCAGTCACAGCTTTAACAGCAGGATTGACAGTTTAGAGGGGGCCAGTGAGACCTCACAGGAAGAGGTAGAACTTATCAGAGAATGCTTGATGCTGAAATCCAAGGCCAGAGCTAGATGTATAAAAAGGATCAGCAGTAGCACCTAACAAATACTGCCAAATACCTTCCTCTCTCTCTTCCAGGTATTAATTTTATTGGGAAATTTTAACCCCGTGTAGCCTTCAAGGAGACAAGGATTTTAATAATCGACATGGATTCCAGCTCAGCCCTCCAAATGTGACTACAGTGGAAGCTGGGCAGGCTCTCTGGGTCTCAGAGCCCTAACTGTTAAATGTGCAGCCTGAGCTCAGCACACTGTGGTGTGGTGTGGTGAGACTGGGATTCAGACAGCCTGGGCAGAAATCCCAGCTCTGCCGTGTTCTAGGTATGACCTTGGATGAGTTACCAACTTGTCCTGGGTCTCTGTTTCTTCACCTGTAAAATGGGGTTAAAATAGTACCCTCCTTATTATCTGTGTGAGAATGGGATCATCTATGTAAAGTGCTTAGCACGGTACCTGCCTTGTAGCAGCTAACTGAAAATTTCTCAGCCAATGTTCTTCTTTTTCACTATTGACTGTTTTAAAATCTGTCAGTAGTAACAATATCATCCTTTATTAAATTGCTTGATTGGGTTAAGCGCTTTTTTTTTAAAGATTTATTTATTTATTTGCTATGGGGGCAGGGCAAAGGAGAGGGAGAGAGAGAATCTCAAGCAGACTCTCAAGCAGATTTTATTTATTTTATTTATTTAAGAGAGAGAGAGAGCGCACACAAGCCCAGGGGGAGGGGGAGGGCAGAAGGAGAAGGAGAAGCAGGCTTCCCACTGAGCAAGGAGCCCGATGCGGGACTCAATCCCAGGACCCTGGGACCATGACCTGAGCCGAAGGCAGACGCTTAATCGACTGAGCCACCCAGGCACCTCAGATGTGTGCTCTTTGTAATGACCCTACGCAGCTTCCTGCAAATGTGAGGTCACCCCCAGTGAGAAAACCTTGTGGGGCCCTGCCCTCCTGTCATGTGGCCGAGGGAGTGAAGGTTTCAGTTCAGGGAAATTCCGTCACCGACACTGGGGATGGCTACTGAGTATTGTGTGCATTTTTAAACTTTTTTTTTTTTTTAAAGATTTTATTTATTTGACAGAGAGACACACAGCGAGAGAGGGAACACAAGCAGGGGCAGTGGGAGAGGGAGAAGCAGGCTTCCCGCTGAGCAAGGAGCCCGATGCGGGGCTCGATCCCAGGACCCTGGGATCATGACCTGAGCCGAAGGCAGACGCTTAATGACTGAGCCACCCAGGCGCCCTGTGTGCATTTTTAAAAGGTTAGTTTGGTTTTGATACTTGCTTTTTTCCCCCTACTAATGTAATCATTCTTAAATTGATAGCCTCTCCCAAAATTTGACGATGAAATATTCCTCTTAACTTTAAAACCTAGTGGAACTGACAGGAACAGCCAGGCTGTCGAGAAGCAAACTGGCACCACTGCAATTCAGAAGTGCTCTGAAAAGGACTTTTCTGATTTGAATATATATGTTAATAAATATATTAGTCGGTATATTAGCATTTGCATTCATATTGGATACATATATTTGCAGAAGCCAGAAGCCAGAAAAGCCAGAAAATTTAACCCCTCCCCCACCAAAGGTTCAATTCATATTTGAGACAGAAATCCCCATGGAACAAAGTAGGTCACATTTGTCAGCACTGACTCCACAGTGCTGTCAGCGCCCCCCCCCCACCCTGCCCCCATCCCCAACCTGTTTTTGCTTTCCTCTCCTCTGCAGTCAGCTCGGACTTTGGCAAGCAGTCAAGAAGTGAACAAGAGAGACGCAAGTTCTGAGTATCTGACCCCTTACTGGCCATTCAGCTGGGAGAGCTGGGAAACCAGTTAAAAAAAAAAAAAGTTGTCTTTCTTTTCCTCGCTCCCCTCTAACGAACTGCCTCTTTCTCCTCCCCACCACTACAGAAGGAAAACAATCGAAAGCATTAGTATTCCCATGAAAAGGGGCAGTCACCCAGGGTGCAGGCCTGCGCTAGGATGCTGCCAGGGGCCCAGAAGGGACCAACTCCAATTGCTCCACAGTCCCCGTGGCAGTGTGGTCAGATGGAGGGGACAGAGCTGTGATTCACAGCAGGACGCGCTGCTCGCAGGCCGGTCCTTCTCCCAGCGCTCCTTGGGTTCTCCTCTCCAACGGGATGATACCTGGTGTGCAAGCCTCCTTTTAGGATGATACCTGGCATGCAAGCCTCCTTTTAGGATGATACCTGGCGTGCAAGCCTCCTTTTAGGATGATACCTGGCGTGCAAGCCTCCTTTTAGGATGATACCTGGCATGCAAGCCTCCTTTTAGAAATGCATAGCTTCCACGACGTGTCTCCTTCCCTGTTGGCCTTTTAAGGCCTCTTACCTAACCTGAGGTGTCTCCTTCTGTTGCTTTCAGGAATTGGGGTGCTCACCCAGGACACACTATGGTGCTTCAGCCAAGTGAAAGGCACCATCGAGATTGGAGCCACAGAAGGTAGGAGAAGCTTTCTCTCCTCTTTTCCTTGCCTCCTTGGGGGTTTGTGCTGGTTCCAGATTTGAAAACATTCATCTTTGCGTCCATGAATATAAGGTCCCACACATCCTGGAATAGCCTTCTGAGCTAGAAATAGATTTAATGATTTCTTTCTATCCTTTTGTTCTTTTGAAGCTTATTTTGTTCCCACCAAGGAGGCAGCACTGACATGAACTTTCAGTGAAACAGGTTTGCATAGAGTGAAAGGCTACACTTGGGCAAGTCATGTTTCGGGACCATCGGTCTGCTCTGGAGGATTTTGAGGCCAAACGTGGCTGCACGGGCAGGTGTTAATCTCTTCCTTCTGTTCTCTGTTGAAGATCACTTGATTCTCTGTACAGGAAGCACACAGGGAGAGTGAAGAATTCAAGTCTAGTCATATAAACTGTGGCTGCACTGAGCCCCAGGATTAGCATATAACTGCCTTTCTGGCTCTCAGGAGATTTTCCTATTCCAGGCCCTTTACTTGGGATAATGCATCCATTTCCCTCCTCCTGAAGAACTTGTTTCTCATTCTCTTCACTTTCTTCCCTCATAAGCCTGAGCTTGGAGACTTCCATGACTCTCCCAAAGGATGTCTGCATTTGAAAATAGCTGAATGATAGGCAACTGGAAGGAACTGCAATGGCCCTGCTGGGTGTCCTTAAAGGTTCGCTGTTCTGGTGGAATGCAGTGAGGGCACCTGAAATAGACTGCGTTGTGTTGGCAGTAGGTACAGTTAACCAGATGTGCTGTAAGACAGGTCCAAAGCTAAGAGAAATGAATGAGGGAGTGAATAGTTGACAAGATTGAAATTTAATATGGAAACTAACATGCCTCAGTGCATGTGGAATTTTGGGTCCTTCTACAGCATTTTAGTTCTGAGTAAAAATAATTTGAGTAAAAATTATTTTGAGTTATTTGGAGGAGGTGTTTTATCTGCAATTTTGCTATATAGTTTATTTTTAGAAACCCACTCTAATGGTGGATACCTCCAACCCAAATGATTTATGTTAAAAGGGGTGAGAGAAGGCATGGTAAAAGTAGTTAATAACTAAATCTATAAAATTACACTACCATAATAACATCTTCTATTTTTTAGGTGCACTATAAACTGGAGCTTTACAAACACTTCTCATAAAGCTCTTGGGAGCAGACAAAACAGGCTCTGTTAGGTCCATTTTATGCTCATCGAATCCAAAATATTTCTGAGCACTTCTTTGTGGCAGCGTTGTCCTAGGCCTTGGAGATGAAAAAGGCAAAGGGAAAAAATGACTTACTCCCTCACTTCATGAATTTTAAGAAATCTAAAGCTCAAGTTAACCACTTGCTTCACATCTTGGCCATAATTCAAAATCTCTTGTGCTTTTTAAACAATAGAGACTTCCAGGTCCCCCAAGAGCTACTGAGTTAGAGGTTCAAGGACCAGGGTGGTACGGTGTGTTTTAATGAGCTCACCCAGATGATTCTGATGCAGTAGGCGGGCTTTGGGGACCACCAGCCTGGCTGACCTGTTCCAGGCTATCCATTATTCTCAGACTCTGGACCTAAATCTTGTGTTTGTGACTGGCTCCCCACCAGTTACAATGATCTGGGTGGCTACTCAGGCTATAGCTCTTATCAATGGAGTATTCACTGTGCGGTGAGGACTCTGCTAAGTGCTTGAGAGAAGTTAATAAGATAATGTAGGTACAGCGTTTACCACAGTGCCTGACAGTTTGAAAGTACTCTGTTTTTGTAAACTGTGATAAAAATCATTATAATTAGACCTTCATTCTAATTCATTCCTCATGAAAACCTTATGAGAGGTAGGTATTTTTAGTCCCACTTTATCTATGAGGATACTGAAGCTAAACAAACATGCGCGCGCAAGACTAAGTTCTTTGTCAAAGGCTCCAGAGCTAATAAATGGCTGAGCTAGGTTTCAACCCAGTCTGTAGGACTGGAAAGTCTCAGCTCTTTAAACATTGTTCTGAAGACAGATTCTTACTTAGTAGTTTGGAGTAAGGCCCAGGAATCTGCATTTTTCATGCCTGCTCTTAGATGATCATCGCGGGTGCAGGGGAACCAAGGATGTGCTCACATGGTTGCTGCCCATAATGAATAAGTAGCATACTTAAATTAACGGATCATTGAGTCAGAATGATACTCACTACCAACTTTTGTCTGAAAAAAATCACATCAAATGGTGAATGAAGTGGTGAATAAAGCGGTATTTTTTAAGAAGAGAATCACATTGGATACTAACTCACTGCCACTGGTGCTAGATTCCCTGGCCAACATATCTTTGATGGCATTCAACCTACACTAATAGTGCCTCAGCGACAGTTGAGTGTTTGTTGAGCGAATTTAATGAATGACTTTCACTTGATAAAAATCAAGGTTGTTCACCATCAGGTTCTTTATTTTTTAATTGGCCTGTTCTACCCAAGTTAGTTTTCTATACTGATCAAAGTCATTAAAAATTATTCAACTTTCACGGGCACCTGGGTGGCTCAGTTGGTTAAGTTGGTTAAGCATCCATCTCTTGATTTCAGCTCAGGTAGTGATCTCAAGGTCATGATCTCAGGGTCGTGAGATCAAGCCCTGTGTCAGGCTCCTTACTTAGTGTGGAGTCTGCTTAAGACTCTCTCTCCCTCTGCCTCTCCCCACCCCCCCCAAATAAATAAATAAATCTTTAAAAAGATTATTCAACTTTCAACTTTCCCTTCCACTTTATGTATTCCTATTAATGACTTTTCCATTCCATTTCTACCATTTTATTTTTTAAATTTTTCATTTTTTAAATTTAAATTCAATTAATTAACATATAATGTATTATTGGTTTCAGAGGTAGAGGTCATTGATTCATCAGTCTTATATGACACCCAGTGCTCATTACATCACATGTCCTCCTTAATGTCCATCACCCAGGCACCCCATCCCCCCACCCCCCTCCCCTCCAGCAAACTTCAGTTTGTCTCCTATGATTAAGAGTCTCTTATGGTTTGTCTCCCTCTCTGATTTCATCTTGTTTTATTTTTTCCTCTCTTCCTCTATAATCCTCTGTTTAGTTTCTTAAATTCTACATATGAGTGAGATTGTATGATCATTGTCTTTCTCTGATTGACTTATTTTGCTTAGCATAATACCCTCTAGTTCCATCCATGTCATTGCAAATGGTAAGGTTTCATTTTTTATGACCGAGTAATAATATTCCATTGTCATTGCAAATGGTAAGGTTTAATTTTTTATGGCTGAGTAATATTTCATTGTACATTCCATAAGGTACATACCATATCTTCTTTAACCATTCATCTGTTGATGGACATCTGGGCTCTTTCCATAGTTTGGCTATTGTGGACATTGCTGCTATAAACACTGGGGTGCATGTACCCCTTCAGATCACTACATTTGTATCTTTGGGGTAAATACCCTGTAGTGCAGTTGCTGGGTCGTAGGGTAGCTCTAGTTTCAACTTTTTGAGGAACCACCATACTGTTTTCCAGAGTGGCTGCACCAGCTTGCATTCCCACCAACAGTGTAGGAGGGTTTCCCTTTCTCTGCATCCTCGTCAACATCTGTCATTTCTTGACTTGCTCATTTTAGCCATTCTGACTGGTGTGAAGTGGTATCTCATTGTGGTTTTGATTTGTACTTCTCTGATGCCAAGTGATGTTGAGCACATTTTCATGTATCTGTTAGCCATATATATGTCTTCTTTGGAGAAAAGTCTGTTCATGTCTTCTGCCCATTTCTTGATTGGATTATTCTTTCGATGTTGAGTTTGATAAGTCCTTCTAGCTGGTAACCTTGGCAAAGTCACTTAATGTCTCTGGGCTTAAGTTTCTTTGTATGTGAAATGGAGTTAATACAGACTCCATTAGGATGGCAGTGAATGCTAGGTGAATAAAGTTATGTGTGCATATATACATATATATATGTTATGTGTATTTTTATATGTAATTATGTATATAATATAAATATACATATGATACATACAGGTCTAGGTGGTTATAAGATGCTCAGACTGCATTACCTGTTAATACTGTATCATAAAAGTAGGGCTGAGGTGACAGAAATAAAGATAAATATTTTAATGCAATATTTTTGAAAACTAAAATTAATACAAAGAATTCATGATGAATAAAATATCAAAATATTACATAAAGACAGGATCAGTATTACTGATTTATTTTTCCTTTACTTCAGGTTCTAATATGGCTCAGCATGGCACTGTTATTGCTAATTTAATTGAATGTGCATCTTAGGTATCTGCTAATAGGCTAGAATTTTTCATATTCCAAATTATTCAGTAGGATAGTGGATAAATAATACTATGAGCCCAACACTAAACATTGAGTGAGTTTTTATTAGATCCATAGCACTGCCCTAGAAAATGAAAGGGTAATAAAGATAAATAAAATATAGTCCAAATTCTCAAGGAATGCATCATTTACGGGGGGGGGAGACAGGAATTGGTACATAAGAATAAGGCATTACATTAGTAAAAATAATATAAGGCAAAGTGAGCTAAAGAAGAAGTGCTTTGACTCAAGGCTCAGGCGCTCTGAGTACAAAAGAGGTAGAAATCTCATATATTTGGGATACAAAGATAGACTTAATGGGAAGAAGTCATTCAAGATAGAACCTAAACAATTTTTAAAAATATGACATTTGTTCTTTTCCTTTTCTGGAAATGTAAATGTACTAAGTGTATGTTCTCAGTCTAGAGAATTTTAAGTAAAACTAAAAATCAGGAAACAAATTTCATTCATAATCTCACAATCCACAGATTAATACTGCTAAAGTTTGTGGTGTATTTTTTCTAGCCTCTGGACTATGTATATTCATCAATTAATTCAAGTCAACAAACAAGTGCCATGTGCCAGAAACTGCAGAAGGAACTGATTAGTTTGTAATGAACAAAATCAATATTTTTTTTTTACCAAAAGGGTCATAATGGAAATACTATTTTATTAATAGATATTTTCACTTAACAATATATGATGACCATCTTTCATATTATGAACAGTAGATATGCCCCTAATTTATTTTCCTCAATTTTTAAGGTTTATAATAACACTGCTATGAACATGCCTAATAGCTACCCTACATTTATGCAGGAAAACCTATGTGGTAGCCTGATTAAGAGCCTATGTTTTACAGTAAAATACCTGGTTAAAAATTTGGCCTTGCTTCTTCTTCTTCTTTTTTTTTAAGATTTTATTTATTTATTTGAGAGAAAGAGAGCATGCACAGGGGCAGAGGTAAAGGGAGAGAGAGAGAAAGGGAGAAGCAGACTCCTCAATAAGCAGGGAGCCTGATGTGGGACTTGATCCCAGGACCCCAGGACCCCAGGATCATGACCCAAGCTGAAGGCAGACGCTTAACTGACTGAACCACCCAGGTGCCCCTGGCCTTGCTTCTTACTGTCAAAGAGCAAGTTATCTCAAATTTTTCATTATTCCATTTCCTAATATGGAAAATTGGGATAATAAAATCTACCTGAAGAACAGTTATTAGACTATAATTAGATATTTTAAACACGGCACATAGAAAATGTTCAGTAATTATGATTAGTTACTGTGATTTTTATCATTGGGATATACCTCCATTTTCTATCTGCTGTGTTATTTAAAATACCTAATTATTTATCTGATGTACAAGTAAAATAAAGGGTTTTATAATGAGAGACTTGGCCAATAAAAAAAGTATAAAACTAGAACATCATCTGAAGTTTTGATGAACACTAGGAAAGATGTAAACAGGGTGGTCTGAGAGAGTTCCTGGAGGAAACACCTCAGCACAGGGTGCCAGGGAAAGCCTCTTTGAGGAGGTGTACCTGAGCTGCGGTCTGAAGGAGGGGAATGTGCCAGAGTTCAAAGAACCATGCCTTGGTCATTATAGGGAGTAATAGAACAAGAACTCATATAGGCCCAGCGCCATCTAAAAGATGATGGTTTTACAGTGGAATATTATGCAGCCATCAAAAGGAATGAGATCTTGCCATTTGCAACGACGTGGATGGAACTGGAGGGTGTTATGCTGAGTGAAATAAGTCAATCAGAGAAAGACATGTATCATATGACCTCACTGGCATGAGGAATTCTTAATCTCAGGAAACAAACTGAGGGTTGCTGCAGTGGTGGGGGGGTGGGAGGGACGGGGTGTGGCTGAGTGATAGACATTGGGGAGGGTATGTGCTATGGTGAGCGCTGTGAATTGTGCAAGACTGTTGAATCACAGATCCGTACCTCTGAAACAAATAATGCAATATATGTTAAGAAAAAAAAAAAAGAAGAAGATAGCAAGAGGGGAAGCATGAAGGGGAGTAAATCGGAGGGGGAGACGAACCATGAGAGACGATGGACTCTGAAAAACAAACTGAGGGTTCTAGAGGGGAGGGGGGTGGGGGGATGGGTTAGCCTGGTGATGGGTATTAAAGAGGGCACGTTCTGCATGGAGCACTGGGTGTTATGCACAAACAATGAATCATGGAACACTACATCAAAAACTAATGAGGTAATGTATAGTGATTGACATAAAAATAAAAAATTTAAAGTAAAAAAAAAGATGTGTATTAAAGTGAGAACAGGAAAGAGAAATGTACTCTTGTTCCTGATAAAATTTAAAGTCAATTGGTGGGCCTTCTGAAAATTTATTGTCCATATCTACCAAGAATTCTGTGAGTCATACTTTAAAAAGTAGACAACCACGGAATAAAAGAACTGTATTCTGGGGGTATAAAATAAATAAATAAATAAAAGATGATGTTTTTGAAACACAAAGGAGCGCTCAATATGACGGGAGTTGGGTGGGAGAAAACTGTGGTCTTGGGCTACCACCCAGAGAGGCAGGACAGGGCTAGATCAGACAGGACCTTTTAGGTCACCTCACAGAGTCTGGATTTTATTCTGAGAATAATGGGATTCCTTGCCCCTAAAGGAGTTTAAGGACTAAATTGATACCATTTTAATAAATTCTTGGAATTCTATTGAGAGACAGCCTGACTTTATTAGAGAAGAGAAGGTATGGACGATGAGAAGAGATTCCAGGCATATTTTGGAGGTCATGGACTGGATTTTTGGGGAGGGATATTGTAAGGAATCAAGATGGCTCCCAAGTTTTGGTCTTGAGGGACTGACTGGGTGGTGTGTGGGTACCAGTTGCAGAGCCTGGGAAACCTGGGAAGGAAACATGTTTGGGGTATGGACTCCCCCCACCGCCGCCGAGGTTCAATAGCTGGGTCTGTGAAATAAACTGACAATAGGCAGATTAACAGGAGAAAGGGTACACAAAATTATTAATTGTTAATATTATGTACCTGGAGACATCACAGGAAAAACATGAATATGCAGAAAGGCATTGAGATGTGAGCATTTATATGTCATCTGAATAGGGGAAGGAAGGAGAGAGCTATGCCTCTTAGAGGAAAGAAATGAATTTCAGGAAAGAGGAATGGGTCCTTAGAATAGCAGATGGCAGGTGTGATAGTTTATGACCCAGTTTGTCTGGGGGTGGTGTCTCCTCTAGTCTCTCCTGGGATAAGAGTCCATCTTCCCTGGTTGATGAAACTCCCAGAGAGAGGATTTGTGACAGCTGAGTTCCTTTTGGAGACTCTATATTTAGGCAAATAGCGGGAATTCTGTGAAAGCCTCTCCCTACATATACTATTTTTTAAGTGCCTTTGCTCAAAGTAGTCAATATACCAAAGCAGCATATTTTAGAGCAGCATGTCCTGAACTGCCTGAGGGAAGAAAAATTATGAGCTTCATTTTGCACATATTCAGCGTGAAGTGTTTATAAGACACTCAGGTGTAGATGCCAAGAAGAAAGTTGTATCCATGAGTGCGGCTCTTCAGAGCGAGAATGGGAGTTGGAGGCAGAGATTGAAATGAGGGAGGCGTCAGCACATCAGTGGTATTTGGAACCACTGTACTGGAGGGCCTCACGTACATCACGCACTCGGCAAACAGTTATCAGTGGCCTCCAGCTTCCCCTGTTTTGCTGCGCTTAGGATGACTTCTAAGCCTTGTCCACTTGGTTGAGTCCTTGGAAGACGCTTACACATTGAAAGTTTCACATGTGTAATTCTTGTACTTGATTTGTGCCACTTGCACACTTCACGTGTGATTTCATCCCATGACATCCTCTGCCATGTCGTCACAGGAGAACTTTCCATGGTGGAAATCGCCCACTCTGGACGTGAGACCATGTCTCATGCATGATTCTGTGCATGGGAAGAGATCAGGCCTGCCTGATGGGATTTCTGTGGCCATCTTCTTTCTGATGCTACAATTCCTCATCCCGCGGTTCTTCAGTATCTGTCGGTACAGGTCATTCCATCTTATTGATGGGAGATAACTATGATATTTATTCTGATTTGCTCCACGGGCATAACCTTCTTCTCTTCCCCTAGCTCTGACAAGATGGCTCACATAGAGGAATGGTTGAGGCAGTCTATCGATTCTGTTTTCTAATGAGAGAAAAGTATCAATCTGGCTGCCCCCATGAGGTGCGTTCCATACACCCTCAACTAAAAGCTGATGCTTGTGAGTGGCTTCCTTGCAAAGGGAAGTCCTCTACCTAACACATTTGCAGGGAAAGTCTGATCTTTGCCCTGAGAAATGCAGGGATTTGGGGAATGGTTTTTCAGTTTCCCTTTGGGGATTACGACTTTTTGCTGTTGCCAATCAATCGATCAATCAATCTGATTGGGTTGTCTCAAAGCAGTGTAAAGACTATGACCTTCTCATTTTATAGAGAGAAGTCAGTGACTGACAAATAACCTTTCTTAGCTGTCTGTGCCACCTACAAGGCATAGGGTGATTATAATGTTACGCCATAGATCTTCGCCTAAGAGATAGAAGATGGAGACTTGCTTGCTTGCTTCTCCTGCTCCCAGAGACAGGGTGTAGTGCTGGCTTGGGTAAGAACTCAGTTTTAGGAGGAAGAGCTGTTGGTTTGGGTGGAAGCTTTCTGGATCAACAAAGCCAAGCCACCAACATAAGATTATTCATCAGGCACTAATCTGAAACTGGGTTCAGCTACCTAGTTAGTGACCTTAGGTGACTGAATGATCTTCAAACCTTATTGTGCATGCAAATAATCTGGGAGGGTGTTAAAATGCATATTCCTAGGTCCTACCCCTAGAGATTCTGATTCCAAGCAGCTGGGATGGAGTCAAAGAGCTTGCAAATCGCACAGACATCCCTGATAATTCTAACATGGGTTAATCCAAAAGACACACTGAGAAATTCTATTCCTTCTTTCCTTACATCAGAGGAGAGAGAGGGAGATATCTGAGCATATTTGGAGTGCTTTTAAAGGAAACCAGAATGCCAATAAATACAAGGTTACTGTGCAGCCCAGCTCTGCCCCAGTCACTGAAGGGAGTGAAAACCTCTCCTCTATGTGTCAAAAGGAAGCTTGGATCTCCTCTATGCATCTGTAGTCCACAAAGGGATTTCCTAAGTAACTTTACTTTGTGCAGGGCTCCAATTCACTAGAAGCAAAATTGGTCAGATTATGAGCAAGTTACCACAAGATGAAAGCATTTTTCTCAGCGGTGAGGGAGGCTGTCTTGATGCAGAGAGGGGCAGGCTGGTGGTACTCTGAAGGCAGCCTGGGGAGAAGCGGACTCCTAGGAAGCTTGCAAGGCTCTGTGGGGAAGAGGAAGGAAGTTCTCCGCACAGGACCCAGGTCAAACATCCTGTCCTCTTTGTGAGCATTAGGTAATTAAACATGTTCCGGGCCAAGGAAGAGAAAAGGCTTTGCGGCTTATCATTTCACCCATGCCCAAATGCCAATCACACAAAATGTGTTTAAAAAGCAAACATTTATGGAGCACCTACTATGTGTCAGGCCCTGGGCTGAGTTCAGGTAGGGCTCATCTATTCCTTTGGATAAATTACTCATCTTTTCTGGGCTATGATGTTGAGAGGCTTTGTTAATAAGATCTTTGAAAACACTATACAATGCCTGGCCATGAGAGAGTAATAAAAGAGATAATTCTATTTAATCAGACTTCACTAAACCAGATTTTATAATAATAACTTTCAGTATATTATCCCCTTTCAACTTTGTCACATCAATAAGATACCAGGCAACTTACCCTCATCTTACAGTGGAGGTAATTGAGGCTCAGGAAGTTTAACCACCTTTCCCAGTAACACACCTGTCTGACCTCAGTTAGCGTTCAAGAGCTCCTAGGAAAGTAGCCTGGCACCGAGTAGAGGCTCAGTGAATATTTATTGAATGAATATGGACTTCAGTAAGTAATAAATGTCACCAAATGAAAAAAAAAATCAGTATTACCATTAACACAACAATAATGAATGCTTTCAGGAGAATAAACTAGCTCATTCAAAGCAATTCCTGCTTTTAACATGTATGGGTCATTTATTTCTTATAACCCCCAGGGGAGATAACTAGAGTAGGTCTTATAATCCCACATTACAGAGATAAAAGAAATAGTACAGATATTACAGAGAGTAGATAGGTTATTCCTCAGAGAGATGAGGAGGTTAAGGCAGATAGAGATAAATTTTAAATTGCCCAAGGTCTCATAGAGACCAGAAAGCAAACTTTCGAATCATACACAGGCGATTTTTCTACTTCTCATCTTCCGCTACACAATATGGATTGATGGCTCTGGGTGGGGGGAACTCTATTCTAGAAGTACTGACTCTGAATTTAAAACATCATTGACTGTCTTTAAAATGCAGGGCACTAGTTACAAGGCACTGCAATGGAAACCCATCACTCAAGATGCTTTCAGCTGCAACAGAGAATTCATCTCAAAATACCTAGAATAGTAAAAGAATTGTTTCCCCCCCTTAGTTCTGCAAATATCCACAAATAGATATTTGCCTGCTGTGTGCTAGGCATTCAAGGCCCTGGAGATTTAGTAGCAGAGGAGATAGACAATAGATTAATAAGTAGAATGTAAAATATAAGGATGTAAGTGCAATAGAGGAAAATAAATCAGTAAGGGTGCAGGAATGTGGGTATTCTCTTTTTTTTTCTTTAAATTTTTTGTTGTTATGTTAATCACCATACATTGCATCATTAGTTTTTGATGTAGTGTTACATGATTCACTGTTTGCGTAAAGCACCCAGTGCTCCACGCAGAATGTGCCCTCCTTAATACCCATCACCAGGCTAACCCGTCCCCCCACCCCCCTCCCCTCTAGAACCCTCAGTTTGTTTTTCAGAGTCCATCATCTCTCATGGTTCGTCTCCCCCTCCGATTTTTAAATAGGAGGATCTAGCCTTGGTGCAAAAACTAACATTTGACCAGTGGTGTGAAAAAGGTAAAAGATCAAGTCATGTGGATATCTGGGGTGGAGTTTCAGGTAGAGATAATGGCCAATGCAAATGCCCCGAGGCGAGAGCTTCTCTGGTAAGTTCAAGGACTGGACCTGAGGCTGGTGTGGCTGAAGTTGAGTGAGCAAAGGGGGAAGCTGTGAGAGATGAAAGCGGAGCGGATGGCAGCTGGACGCAAGCAGGGGCCTTCCAGATCACTGGAAAGGCCTACTCTTCTGCCTAAATGGGGCAGAGCCACTGGTTATACCATGTTCTTTCTAGCAGCAGGTCAGTATCAAATGGTTAGGGACCAAGGTCAAAATCAAAGAGCCCATCCTGTTCAGTGGTTACGGCAGTAATCCAATTTTCCACATAAGTCCTGAGGCAGGGAACCCCCTGAGCTCATTAGTTCCCTGGCTGAAGTACAGCATGGGGGACTCAGATCTTCTCCATCTTCCTGCCTGGCTGCCCCTGGAACATCAGCTTTGTCCCAAAACAATTGCTGCCCTTCTGGGTGTCACACTGAGATAGACACAACAATATCTAATGAAAGGTTGTTTGACTTAAACAAAACAAAATAGCAAGGACTATCCCCCCAGATGTCCCCAGAAAATTTCTCTAGATGTCCCCTTGGCCTCAGTGAGAGTCACATGCCTTCTGAACCAGCACTGCCACAGAGAATGGGATCAACCTAAGTGGCTTCACAGATCAGGCTTGCATCTGAGCATGGTCTAGGACTGCCATCTCTGAGTGGAGGATCCCACAGGAGAATCCCGGTGCAGCAGGGAAGGGGGTGCCATTCCAGCTGGTCCCAACATGGTGGCCACTATGGGATGAAGAGGCAGATGTGGCTTCACCAATTCTCTTGCTACCACTGGGCAACGAGTGGAGGTTCATTGGCTTATTCTTTGTAGAGCATTTGGTTCAGGCAAACCCAAATGCCACTCTTCCCTAGACTGCCTTGAAGCTGGGGTCTGGGTGTGTGAGAGGATGACTTGCCTTTTGTTTTCTTTTTATGTTGCTAATTAAGCAGGCTCAGCATCATTCCACTTAGTGCCTATGTTATTTGTTAATGGAATTTAAAAGCTGAGAATAAATAATTAAGCACATGGACACTGCAGGATGATTCCTGATCTTGTGCTCAAGGTTTCAAATAAGCATCGAGCCTTTTTCTTTAGCATGTTTATTTTTGATTTATTAGGTAACGCTTTTTTTTTTTAAGGAGAGTATAGCTGCCTTTATAATACTATGGTTAGGGGTAAGAAAATTGAAAACTTGAATTTCAAGGGTGCCTGCGTGGCTCAGTCAGTTGAGCGTCTGACTCTTGGCTTCAACTCAGGTCATGATCTCAGGGTTGTGAGATCAAGCTCTGTGTCGGGTTCCCTGTTCAGTGGGGAGTCTGATTGAGATTCTTTCTCTCCCTCTCTCTCTGCCCCTCCCCCTGCTCATGTGCTCTCTTTCTCTCTCTAAAATAAATAAATCTTAAAAAAAAAAGAAAACTGGATTTCATTCAACCATTTATTCAGTAAATACGTATTGGGCACTAGGTGCTGGAAACACAGCAGAACTCAAAATCGCCAACATCTCCAGGGTTATAAAGTTCACATTCTAGTGGTGAGACGGGCAATTAAACAAATTGACAAAGACATGAGATAATTTCAGATGGTGACAGGTGTTATAAAGAATATAAAATGTGGTAACATGATAGTGGCCATGTGAGGGGGTGGGGATGCTCCATCAAACAGTCGTTCTGTGGAGGCTCTTCTAAAGAGGCATTTGAATTAAGACCCAAATAAATGAGTAGAAGCCAGGTTCAAAAGACTTGTTGGGATAGCACTGAAACACATGGAACAATGAGTGCAAAGGCCCTGAGGCACAAGCGATCTAGGCCTGACCAGAAGGTAGCCCGGGGTGACTGGGGCAGTGAGTGGGAGAAGGGTAAGGTTGCAGTGAGAGGCAGAGGCAGGTTCCAGTGAGGCCTTGCAAGCCTTGGTAAGTAATAGGAGTTTTAGTCTGGGCACAATGGGAAGCCACTAGAGAATCTCAAGCATGGGCATACCCTGATGTTTGAAGTAGTACTAGTAAAATGGAGGATTGGTCATTTGACCGTCCGTGTAAGCCGAGCGCATTTCACCTCAAGGGAGAACGTCAGTAACCCGACTGTCTATAGAGTGGCACTATGAAAATTCAACCTCACTTTTAAACTCAAACTATTTTTATTGTTCATTTTGTTAGTGCTTCCAACCTGGAGGTCTTCAGACCTTAACGCTCAGAGTGGAAAACTGCCCGTGGTCTGTAGCTCACTGTGGTGTGCACATCTTTGCTCAGAACCATCATAGGAACTTGTAAAATGTTAGTTCTCAAGCCCAGAAATCAATTTTCAAGGCATTGTTGAGATCACTTAAATTTGGGAGCTCATAGAACTGTCAGGGTCCTCTCACTCTGTAGCTTGGGGAACGTGGGATCTTTTTAAAAAAAATGTTACTCTTTATGTAGCATTTCCATAATTGTGTCAGCTGTTTTTTTAAGAATCATTACTACCTATTGTTTCAGGAATGATTCTCCTGATTACAATTTAAGGCAAACTTTCCCCGTATTATGGCATAAGTCATTTCTCAGTGTGTGCTTCTTCCTCTCTACCATCCATCACACCGACCAGGCAATTTCCATGCTGACAGGTCTGTACAGATGATATCCAAGCAGTAACGACTTCCAAATATTGATATTAAGTGCCTATTTCCCAAGGAAAACTGGTGTTAATTTTCTACTTACCGTTTCACACATGCTCCAGAATTTACCTTCTTGCTCCGTATTCATCCATGATTCGTGTAAAGTGCAGCTTCTCATCAGACGTACCTGAGAGCAAATGTATCTTAATACATAATTTACAGCTTGCTAAAGATAAGCTGTCTCTTAAAAATACCATTAGTTAATCGCAACTTAAATTCATGAAACTAAAAAAATAATTCATAAACTTTATCCCAAAAAGAAAAAAAAAAACCCAAACCAACAAAAACCTCCAGGTATTATTTTTAAAATACTTGCATTTCTTTTCACAGAAAGTGATACTCTTTGTGTCCCTAATAGAAAGCTGAGGGCATCATGAAGAACGAACTTACCATAGTTAAAACATGAGCCCAGCATAATGGATACACTCGTCAAATCACTAAGTTGTACACCTGAAACTAATGTAACATTGTGTGTCAACTCTACTCAAAAAAAAAAAAAGAAAAGAAGTATAAACTCTGAACAGACTGGATTTGAGTCCCAGTGCCACCACTTTCTATGTCACTTTGAATGGGTTACATAACCTTAGTTTCCTTTAACTTTACTTTTCTCCTCTGTAAAATGGGGAATATAATAGCTTCTCCTTTGTAGGTTTCTGTGAGAATAAATCAAATAATCCATGAAAAGGACAGAATAGGACACAGAGTAAATGCTAAGTAAATGTTAGCTATTATGCACATGAAAGCAGATTCCAAGAAAATGTTAAAAATCTGTCATCCCTGCAGCCACGAGATAATTATTTATTTTTAATGTTTCTTATCTGATAAGTTTGATAAACTTGTTTCAAAATGAGTTTAAAATGGCCAGCAGATTCCCATGTGTACGAAAGGATTACTTACATATGGCTGCAAACAAAAACAAGCCTCCTCCCTGGAAAGAACAGTAACCTCTGTGGAAGATTCTAGGCTCGGGTTCTATCAATGTAATGCCAAAGCACTTAAAAGAGAATCATAGGTAGTTAATTGCCCCTACATCATCCATAAACATAAACAATTAATTAATGCTCGTTACTCCTAATAAAAGTATCATTTGTCCACATGTTCTTAATGGGCAAGTAGGTAACAATGTGGTTTAAACATGTACATTCATAGCAGAGTGGACTTTGAAGGAAGCTGGAAGATCATTTTTCATCTCCCCGTTTTACAGAGGGAGGAAATGGGCTACAGAAAGGAAGAGGGATGCAACCAAAGCCACACGTGTCCTCTGCCAACTAACCACTTCACATCTCCACGGCTCAGGCTCCTGTGTGATGTTACAGGGTTAGATTAGCTCTCTGATAGTTCTTCCCATTAAAAAATACCATGAACCTGAGGCTTCCAGTTGGCTTAGTCAGTTGAGCGCCCAACTCTTGATTTCGGCTCAGGTCATGATCTCAGGGTCATGAGATCAAGCCCCCTGTCAGGCTCAGCATTCAGCATGGAGTCCATTTGTCCCTCTCCTTCTGCCCTTTTCCATGCTGTCTAAAAAAAAAAAGAAATTAATTTTAAAAGAATACCATCAACCTGTGCTCCCTGACCTCTGGCGACCAAATATCTGTTAGATAGATTATTCAGACTCCATTTTCTCAGCCAGTTGTTTCTTACATGTAGACACTGAACTCCGTGCCCCCTGCGAGGGGGCAGGGGGGGAGGCAGCGGCCCCTCCGAGAGCCTCTGCAGGGCCTTCTGGCTGACACGCGCCAGCTCTTTTCTCAATGCTTAGTATTTACCTCCAGAAGAAGTCACCTCCCTGGCCTCCTCTGAAACCTTTCCCATCAATGACTGACATGTCCCGACTTCTCATGGACAGGCAGCTTGACAAATGGGGAGAAAAAAAAGCCATGACTGGAAATGGCTTTCCAAAATTCCAAGAACAGCATTAGAACAAGGGCCATATCTATCTTGTTTGCCTAACACAGTGCCTGGCACTTACCAAAAATTTGATATATTTAACATTGAATAAAAATCATAGCCAGCACTGAGCATATCCAGTATTCCAGGCATCAGACTCATGATATATCAGGGACTTCCTGAGATCTCACTTCTTAGTAGAGACACCATGACCCAGTGGTGAAGAGTACAGGCTCCAGAAATGCTAACCCAGGTTTGCATCCCAGCTGTGTAACTCTGAGTATGGCGTGCATCCATCTGTGCCTCAGTGTCCTCATTTCTAACATTATTGTGGAAGCTACCTCAAGGGCTTTTGTGAGGATTAAATTAGCTAACACATATAAAGTATTTTACAACACAGCATGGATATAGTTGGCATTCAGTAAATGCTTGCTCTCTCATTATTAGTATTGGGACCAATTTAGTCATTCCCTCAATGTTGTAAAGGAAATATTCTAATACACAGATTTTGGCTACAGAAATTGAAATTCAAAGAGCTTAAATGATTCAGTGATTCCTTCAAAGGTATTGTCGGTAACTGAAAGACTTATGATTTAAACGTAAAGGTAAACACTCAAATGAATTAATAATGGTTATATGTGGTGGTTCAGAGGGGGCTCTGGAGTCAGGGAGTTGGATTTGAATCTTGGGTCTGTCATTTACAGATATGTGCCCTGGAGCAGGTTATCCTGAGCCTTGACATACTAAGAATAACAGATCCTATTTAATAGGGATATTGCAAGACTTGAATGAGATAATAATTTTAATACTTAGGGACCTGCACTCAGCAGGAACCCATAAACATTCTTTCTTTCTTTCTTTCTTTCTTTCTTTCTTTCTTTCTTTCTTTCTTTCTTTCTTTCTTTCTTTCTTTCTTTCTTTCTTTCTTCTTTTTTTTTTTTTTATTAGTAGCAGTGGCTGTAGTCAACTTCGGTTACTTTCTCCAAAAGCCCGCCCAAATACCTTAGAGTCATCCTTGACACCTGCCTTCCTAACTTACCTCAATACACATGCTCATCTACTCTAAATCCTATGTCATTCTTCCTCCTAAATATTTCAAATGATCTCTTGAATTCCTTGGCCACTCTCTAGCCACATTGCCACTATCCTACTTTGGATGCCATCTTCTGTTCTCTGGATATGGAAGCAGCCTCTGGTTTTCTCCCATTTTCTTCTTGTCTTGACCACCTCCTTTCTATTCATCACATTGGAGCTACGGTAGTATTCTTAGTACATGCACATGTGGCTTGCCTCCCTAAAGCTTTCAAAGAGCTTCATTGTTCTTAGGGAACTCTCAGCCTGTGTCACTGCTTGCCTGCGTGTACTCTGTGCTTTGTGTTTCCTTCCACACCATAGTTCCTCGCCTCCAGCACTACACACATGCTCTCCCCTTTGCCAGGAACATTGCTCACCCTCTCTTTCCCTGCAAACCCCTCCTCATCATTCAGACCTCAGCTCTGGTGTCACTTTCCCTAGCCAACCTCCCCTAACCCCTGTCTCTAAGCTTTGTGGCCCTTCTAGGACGCCCAGGCTGTTACCCTTCATCGCACTTGCCAAATGCATTATAGTTTCCTTACTTCTTGTATGTTTTCTCCACTAGCTTGTAACCTCCATGAAGGCAGGGCCAGATCTGATGTGCCTACTACAACTACAAGTTGTGTAACTATCACTAGTGCCTGGCGCAGTGCCTGGCACAGGGTGGTACTTAACAAATATCTATTGAACAAATGCATGCATGAATTAACACCAGCTCTCCGTTCAGCAAAGGCCATGAAGACAGGAGACTCTAAGAATATTCATTTGAGTGGCAAGAGCGATATCTCTTACTGCTGTCTTCAACTCCGTTTGTAGACTGGGAGTCGATGGGATTCCTTTAAATCTAAATTATATACAATAGAATATTATGCAGCCATCGAAAAGAATGAAATCTTGCCATTTGCAATGACATGCATGGAACTAGAGGGTATTATATCAAGCAAAATAAGTCAATCAGAGAAAGACAAATATCATATGATTTCACTCATGTGGAATTTATGAAACAAAAGAGATGCACAGAGGGGAAGGAAAGGAAAAATAAAATAAACACAGAAAGGGAGGTAAACCATAAGAGACTCTTAACTCCAGGAAACAAAGTGAGGGTTGCTAGAGTGGAGGTGGGGGAGGGGGAGATGCGGTAACTGGGGGATGGGCATTAAGGAGAGCACTTGAGGTAATGAGCATTGGGTGTTATATTCATCAACTGATGAGTCACTAAATACTACCCCTGAAACCATTAATACACTATATGTTAACTAAATTGAATTAAAAACATTATAAGTAAGTTAGTTTATTTATTACAGAATAGAGCTGTCATTTTCCAACATGCCTGCATCAGTGGTTGCCTAAAGACTCAGGTAAACCAAATGGCAACAACATCCTATTTTCAAATTTTCAAAAGCCCTTTTACAAATACTGTTTCACGGAATTTACACAGCAGCCGTGTGAGAGAGCGAGGTGAGGAAACGAAGACATGGGGAGTTCCAGAAGCACTTAGTTTGCTGACTGTTCATCAAATGATTATTTGCCAACACTATGTTGCCTTGTGTACAATTAACGTGGTTATGCCCCTAGCCCTGGTCTCTGAGGCAGTCTCGCTATAAAGCCAGGATTCTCCGTGGGTGTATGTGGGCGACAGTTTTGGCCCCACCCCAGGGGATATTTAGCAACATCTGGGGACATTTTTGATTGTCACCACGGAGGTGGGGAGGTGCCCCTGGCATGTCGTGGCTTGAGGCCAGGGATGCTGCTACACATCCTAGAGCACCCAGGAGAACTCCCCCTCCCAGCGCCCACCCCCCACCTGCAGCCCCACTCCCACCCTCAGCAAAGAATTATCCAGGCCAGAACATCACTAGTGCTGACGCTGATAAACCCAGCTGTCGAGCAAAACTCGGACTGAAACAGAAAGGAACGTTAAGTGTGTAACTCTCTCCAGATGCAGGAGACGGGTGAACGCATAGCCTCTCTAAAGGCCTGACATTTGAATTAAAAACTAAACTACTCTGCAGGACACACAGAACTCTAGTGCAGGCGGCTGTATGTGCAGGGTGGCAATCCCAGGGGAGCGCCTTCGCCGAACGAGCAAGTCTTCTCTCCGTACCTCAAGAACAACAGGTCGAGCATTTTCTCCCCTGCTGCCTCTTGAAAGATTTACTAGTATGGCCTCTCAGAATCAAGGGAAAACTTGTGTTAAAGTGTTTTCTACCCGAAGACATTAACCCTGATCACTCAAACCTTCTCTTTTATCTCTAAAGGGTGGCCTAAGGGTCCGAAAGCTAAGATCTTGCCACCTGGATCCATGTGCTGGGTTACCTCAAAATCCTCTAATGTTCTCATCTGTCCAGAAGGAAATGGTGCTGCCTGCTCCTGAGGATGAAGGCCAAAACCGATAGCATAACCACAGAAAGCCATAAAAAACGCACTGTTACTACCTTAGCATAGTGAGTCCTTTGCATTTGTTCATGGTTTAACTAAAGCCTAGAGATGTGCAGGAGAGAAGCAGACAAAGCAATTCCTTTTGAGGAAATGGAAGCATATTCAGGATTGACTTTGGAATGGGTTCTTCTTCCAAAGGCTTTGAGACATTGTATAGACTGAATAATTAGGCAGTTCTTTGTCTGGCTTGGATAAGGAGGTTGAAGTCTCCTATTTCCAAATGAGAGCTGATTAGTGTCTAGGCCAAACAGTGAAGTTGAAACCTGCTTTATAGGTTTAAAATGTGTTATAATTCCATGAATTTAGAATAAATAGGGTAAATTTGAGTTGTGAATACCTATGTAGTAAAATTTTAAGGAAATGTAATATTATTATTTTCATGTTCATAAAGTAGCATTAAAAACCATCTTTCCAGGCATCATATAGACTAATAAACAGAAGTACTCATTATTCCCCCAAATAATTCTTGAGGTTCCCTACCGTCAAACTGTTGCTCTAATTTTTAATTCCTACCAGCATGTTTTTCCCACTCACATCTCCATAGATTTAAATTCTCCCTGTCCTTCAAAACCTATCTCAGATGCTGCCACCTCCAGGAAGTCTTCCTGGAATCCAACCCAATGTCCCAATTACATGTGGGATTTTCCTAGTCTGCACTTTATCTCTTATGCTCTTATGGCCATTCTGTAATTGGTAATATATTCATATTTTTCATTGATTTCTTACCTCCTCACTCACCTTTACACTCTCTGCCTTACATATTCCTGCACCCCCATGGTTCTTGGCACTGTGTCTTGGAAAAAGTAACCCTTCAATGCATCTTGAATCTCTGGAGGCACTGATGGGTAGCTGTGTGGATTTGATTATAGTTCCCCCACATAGTGATGCTAGCCATTAGCAAACCCTTTCTTTCAAATAGGGCAGAAGTAAATTTGACCAGCCAGATCAAATACCCACCAATTCCATATCAGTTGACACAGAAATTGAGTGTCATTCTAGGTGCTCTGTTCTCTTCCAGACTACCAGGGAAGAGAATGTCAAGATCATGTAGCCCAGAAAACAGCACAGCATCCAGACAGTGTGGGGGTAGGAGTGAGAAGTCTGAACTGTAAACTTAGTCCCTCCATTTGCTCACACTTGGCAAGTTATTTAACGTCTCTGTGCAAATTTCCTCATGTATAAACAAATAAAATAATAACATTTACTTGATTCTAAGTTTTTCAAGAGGATTAAATGAGGGCGCCTGGGTGGCTCAGTGGTTAAGCGTCTGCCTTTGGCTCAGGTCATGATCCCAGGATCGTGGGATGGAGTCCTGCATCAGGCTCCCTGCTCAGTGGGGAGTCTGCTTCTTCCTCTACCCCTCCCCCTGCTCATGATCTCTCTCTCTCTCTCTTTCACTCTCAAGTAAATAAATAAATAAGTCTTAAAAAAAGAGAGAGAGAGAGAATTAAATAAGATGTCTTAGGCATAATGGTTTGCAGAGGGACTGGAGATGGTTGAGGTGATTACTGTTGTTATCATTATGAAAATCAAGTCCTATTCATATGCCTTAGAATGAAAAAATATTGCGTACTTGCTCTGACATCTCTTCATAAATGAGGAGGAGCTCTCTACTTTTTGTAGCTACTGTGAGAATTAGTATATAAAATTTGGTGGAAAATGTGCTTGGCTTTATTATGCTTTTCAGTGTATAGTCTTTTCATTGAGAGCCAAAAATCTTCTGTTGTAACCGCTTGGTTCTATTTTTCCCTTTGCATCTGCTTTAAGTTGAGCCTGTCCTCCACCTTCAAAATCCTCTTTAGTCTTATCTGTAGCTGCCCACCGCTTCCTTGCTTTAGTTACATGCCTAGAGGAGCCAGCTGAGCTGTTGGTCCAGACTCCCCTTCCACCGTGTGAATCAGGTCTCTGCTGGCCTCTCAGGGAAGTCTGGGGGATGCAATGGTAAGCAACACGGCACGATCTGTGTCCCTGCTGATCTCAGACAAAAGCTAACTACTAGGGGCGCCTGGGTGGCTCAGTTGGTTAAGCGACTGCCTTCGGCTCAGGTCATTATCCTGGAGTTTCAGGATCGAGTCCCGCATCAGGCTCCCTGCTCAGCAGGGAGTCTGCTTCTCCCTCTGACCCTCCCTCCTCTCATGTGCTCTCTCTCAAATAAATAAACAAAATCTTTAAAAAAAAAAAAAAAAGCTAACTACTAGTTTAAAAGAATGAAATTGTCAACTAAATAAGGTAGAGGACAAAGCTGCTCTGAAAGAAATGTACAGGCTGCAGCAGGGTTGGGTAAGAGAATGAACCAAAAGCATTTCTTGGCCAAGCAGGTTGTCTTTCAGGCCTCAGCTGAAATGTCACCTCCTCAGGGAAGCCCTCCCTGACCATCTAAGCCAAGCAGTCACTCTCTACCACAACCCCCATTTTATTTTCTTCATTCTGCTTTCTAAAAAGTAGAGATATAATTAACATATAGCATTATATTAGTTGTGGGTGTATAGTGTAATGATTCTGTGTTTGTATGTACTGTGAAATGATCACCACAGTAAGTGTAGTTAGCATTCATCACCATACATAGTTATGGTATTTTTTTCTTATGATGAGAACTTTTAAGATCTCCTCTCTTAGCAACTTTAAAATATGCAATACAGTGATAACTGTAGTCACCGTGCTGTATGTTACATCCCCATTATTTATTTTATATCGGTAAGCTTGTACATTTTGACCCCCTTCACCCATGTTGCTCACACCTCATTCACCCCACCTCTGGCAACCCCCAGTCTATTCTCTGTATCTGAATTGGGGAAGGGGGAGTTGCTTGTTTTGTTTTAGATTCCATATATAAGTGAGATCATATGGTATTTGTCTTATTTCACTTAGAATTATATCTTCAAGGTCCATTCATGTTGTTGCAAGTGGCAAGATTTCCTTCTTTTTATGGCCAAATAATAATACATTGTATATATATATATATGTATATATATATACATATATATATATACACACCACATTTTGTTTATCCCTTCATCCATCAACTGACACATACGTTGTTTCCATATCTTGGCTACTGTAAATAATGCTGCACATGAATATGGAGATGCATGTATCTTTTTGAGTTAGTGTTTTGGTTTTCTTTGGATAAATTACTGGATCATTCCTTTTCACAATCTGAAATAACTTTACTGTTATAATGTTTACCTGTTTATTGTCTCTCTCTTTCTTCTAGAATATAAACTCAATGAGCTAAACCTCAATGTATTATTTACTGTTGTATCTCCAACATCTAGAAGTCTAGTGTTTAATAACTGCTAAAAATATTATATGAATGGATGAAAGAAATAACCAAAAAGAGGTTCCTCTTCCTTCCAAATCAGAATGTACCAAGCTGTGAATTTCACATACTGGCTGGACAATATTGGGAAAAAGTATGTCAGAATTCTGCCTGTTTCAGTTCAAATCAATTCAGTCCAGCACAAACTTATCGAATTCCTATTATGCACCAGGCAGTGAACCTCACACTCAGGATTCAGCAGAGAAAAGTCAAAATTCTACCCTCCTGCCACTTAGAGTCTGGCAAAGAAATTAGATACTTAACAGCAATTATCAAAGTAATCGAACAGTACTTCATGCCACACAGAATTCTAAACACTTCAGTGAATTATCTCATGTAATCTTCACAAACCCTGTATGTTAGGAGTGATAATTACCTGAAGAAAAGGGCAGGTATCTCATCTGTCTTGTTTACTATTGGTTCTTTAGTACCATGTACAGTACCTGACATAAATAGATGCTCAGTAAATATGTTCAGTAATGAATGAGTGCTTTGAAAGGAAAGGATGGTATTTGAGAGTCTGTAGCAGGATTTGGCCCAGTCTGAGGCATTAAGAAGCCTCTTCCTGAAGATGTGACATTTTATTTAAGACTTGAAGAATGAATAGGAATTTGCTTCGCTTTGGCTAGAAAGTGAAAACTAGCCATGCTCATCCTGACCGATCTTAAATAAGCTAATTTTTGTTTTCTTGGGATTTGCTTTCCTTCTGAGCAAAATGAAAAACTGTAATGATGAAACATAACCCAGAGGAGGTTGTAAGGACATGTGAAAAGAGAATGTTCAGGGTAATTTTCCCAGAAGAAGCGGGCTTCAGGGCAGGGTGGGCAACAGGCATGGCATAGCAGGCTGTTGGGAGGCCCCAAGGTGAGGGCTCCAGCTGGGGCTTTGCCACACCGAAGCAAATGCTTCTGATCTCCCGGGAGGTGGTCTCAAGAAAAGCGTGAACAGCCCAGTCCATAGTGCAGCACTCAACAGTCTCCCAGTTAATTGCTTTTTTCCTGCAACTGGATGTCAGAACCTGGCATGTGAAAATCATCTGGGGCATTTCTTGTCTCTAAGCTCTGTTCTGCCAGACTCCAGGGCTCTTCTCACATGGCACCTAAAATGGGTCACCTTTATCTTTCCCTCCTCCTCCTCCTGGCTCCTGGTTTCCCTTTCAGAGATCACTCTGTGCTCTTGGGCCCTCCCTGCAGGCACCTCTGCCAATGCCTTTGAGCCTCCCGTCTCCTTGTCTCCTTAGAAAGACCCTTCCTCTCTTGGTAGGCCTGCTCTCATCTGGGATGACATTTGCTATATCAGAGTCTCATTCCACTGATGGGGTTAATGACTGCTAATTGTTCATTCACTGTGGCTCCCACTAAGATAATTGCCTTTTAACAGGCGCTTTTTGTAAATAATGCCTAATGTCCAAGACTGGATCTCTGATATTGACTTTTTGAGGCTCTGTAATCCCAAAGAATATTTTCAGACCCCTTCCTTCCATCATAACCCCTATGATGTTGTAATGTAATAGTTTATTCATCCTTCTTTTTTTCCTGGAAAATGCACTCCTTTAGAGCAGGAGTCAGTAAATCACTCCATCACTCACTAATGCCTAGTATAACATCTGGGTGCCAACAAAATGTTGGACCAAAGCAGTGAGACACATGATTTGGGACAAGAGTATTTGAAAAACTTTCTGTAACCCTTACCTTTCAAGCCAAATCATGAAATGAAATACCTCACTCCAGAGGTTCTCAAACTCAAGTAAGAATCACCTGGCATATGTAATATGCAGGTTCCCTGTCTGTCCTCAGGGAGTCTGAATCAGGGTACCTGGTGGCTCAGTTGGTTAAGCGCCTTCAGCTCAGGTCATGATCCCAGGATCCTGGGATCAAGTCCCTCACTGGGCTCGCTGCTCAGCGGGGAGTCTGCTTCTCCCTCTGCCCCTCCCCTGTTCATTCTCTCTCTCTCTCTCTCAAAAATAAATAAAATCTTTAAAAAAGAGAGAGAGAGATAGTCTGAATTCATAGGATTGATGGCTCTGAAATCTGCAAATTCACTAAGTGAGGCTGGTATAAAAATGCTAGATCTCCTCGGGGGCTATTTGTCTTTGGATAAATGATTATATCCTCTTAGACTGTTTTCCCTTCTGTAAAATGGGATGGTTTAGAGAATCAAAGGGAAAAAAAGATACAGAAGCACACTGAAACACTTGAAATGGTGGAGCGCAAACCAACTGCATCAGGATCATCTGATTGAGGAGATTTCACGTTAGTTCTTTCTGCCCCTTGCCCATTCTACATCTGGGTGAGTGGGGTGCAGAGGTCTGGCACAAGATCAGTAATTTTAAAATGGGACTGGAAAAGATGCTTTCAATTGAGCTCAAGAGGTACTAGCTGGTTTGGAGTGGCCAGTTTGGAACTTAGGTGCCAGCCTCACTGATCTTTTGTTTCTAATGAAGGAGACAAACTTTTTTTTTTTTTTTAGGGGGGTTTGCTTAGTTCTTTCACTTTAATTATGGACAGCATAATCCGTGAATGTTTTTTTCACTCAGGAAGTATTTACTAAGTGCCTGCTATTGACTCAGAAGGTATATACTAAATGCCTACTGTTTATTTAAAACTAAATTATGCCAAGGGGAAGCATGTCTACTCATGAATTCCATAATATATTTGCCTGAGTAATATATTCCAGCTTTAAAATGGGCTGAAATTCATTTGTGCTGTGAAAACCTCCCCACAAAGAAGTCTCAAACATCTTTCAAAAGTTTTCTCCCATATATATTGATTTATCCATCCATCCATCCATTCATTCACTCCTTCAGTTAATAGTTATTGAGTACTCTGTGCCAGGCACTTGGGGTACAAAGATGAATTAGACATTGATATTTCCCTCAGGAAGTTTACAGTTTCATTATGTAGACAAGATGGGTAAGTAAATATAATAAGATACTGTGATTCAGGGCTGATATTACTGCTATAGACATAGCAACAAAACTTAAGAAGCACTAACATTTTGCTAGGCACAGTACTACACCCTTCATATCAGTCACCCTCTTTGGCCCTCACCGTATCATGTGCGATTCTGTTATTATCCCTATTAGCTACGTAATGAGGCTTAGAGATGTGACATCAATTGCCCAAGATGACACAGTAAGTCAGTATCAAAGACATGCTTCAACCCTGGCTGTCTAGTTGTGGCACCACCCTCCTCATCACACATGTTCTGTCCCTGTTCTCAGGTTCATGTCTGGCCAGAGAAGCTCAGAGCAGGTGCATAGCAATGGTAAGCACGGCATCAGGAGTAACCATTGATCACGTGACCACAGTGCACTAGCTGCTTCGTGTGCTTATTGTTCACTCCATCTGAGAATGCACAAGGGAAACCCTGCCATTGTTCCCATGTTATAGATGCAGAAAACTAAGGCTCACAGGTGTTAGAGTTTGTGTATATCTACCCAACTGGTAAATGGAACACACAGGGATTCAAATTTGGATCAGATTGACCCCAAAGCCCACACTCTTTCCATTCTGCTGAATAGAGGTCGCATGTGCAGTACCTCTCAGGAAAACACCTCTGGATATGCTCTTGTGTCACGAGCTAAGATGACCCATACAGCCAAACCAGACCATTTAGGCATTGTTTAAACAGCACCTTACTTGGGATGGCCCAACCTTGCCAGGTGTCTGGGTCTAAGGAAGTGATAGGTTATATGACTTTTGAAGGGCTAGACATCCTGTCTCTGCCAGTAGTTTGTCATCCTGTCACAATGGTCCAAAAGTCAGAGAGAAAGGTCCAACTTTGGACCTTTGGAAGGGTCTATTTATATATCATGGCCTGGACTAAGACCATAATTACTCTATGGCTCAAAGTTTTTGCTTTCCTGGACAGCCCAATATGTTTCTCCAATGTTAAGTATCTTTGTAAAGAGCAGAAACCATGAAGGATTAAAAAATATTCTACCAGATTTCAAGGCACACTTTTTTGTAAATGGAAATAAATTGACATACAATGTTGTATTAGTTTCAGGTGTACAACATATTGACTCAACAATTCTGTACATTAGTTTGTGCTCACCATGATAAATATAGTCACCATCTGTCATCAGATAATGTTATTACAATATTATTGACTATATTTCTTCTGCTGTTCTTTTAATTGTTATGACTTACTTATTTTATAACTTGAAATTTGTACCTCTCAATGCTCCATATCTATTTCCCCCATCTCCCCACCCACTTCCTCTCTGGCAACCATCAGTTTGCTCTCTGCTTTCAAGATTCTGTTTGGTATTTTGTTTGTTTTGATTTGTTCAGTTGTTCTTTAGATTCTACATATGAATGGAATCATATGGTATTTGTTTGTCTCTTTCTGACTTGTTTCACTTAGCATAATACCCTCTAGGTCCGTCCATATTGTTGCACATGGCAAGATCTCATTCTTTTTTATGGCTGAGTAATATTCCATTCCATTTCAGATCTATCTATCTATCTATCTATCTATCTATCTATCTATCTATCTATATCTTCCACATCTTGTTTATCTGTTCATCTATTGATGGGCACTTGGGTTGTTTCCATATCTCGGTTATTGGAAATAATGCTGCAACAAACAGAAATGCATATATTATTTTGAATTAGTGTTTTCGTTTTCTTTAGGGAAATGTCCAGGGGTGGGATTATGGAATCGTAAGGTATTTCTATTTTTAATGTTTTGAGGAAGCTCTGTATTGTTTTCCACAATGGTTGCACTAGTTTACACTCCCATCAACAGTGTAACAAGGTTTCCTTTTTCTCCACATCCTCACCAATACTTGTTGTTTCTTCTTTTTGATAACAGCCATCGGGACAGGTGTGAGGTGGTATCTCACTGCACTTTTGATTCTCATTTCTCTGCTGATTGGTGATGTTAACATCTTTTCATGTGTCTGTTGGCCATCTGGTTGGGTTTGTTCCTGGGATGTCCATCCTGTTCCATTGATCTATAAGTCTATTTTTGTGCTGTTGCCATACTGTTTTGATTACTCTAGCTTTGTAGTATAGTTTGAAATCTGGAATTACGATACCTCCAGCCTTTTTTTTTTTTTTCCTCAAGATTGCTTTGGCTACTTGAGGTCTCTTGTGGTTCTTTATAAATTTTAGGATTATTTGTTCTAGTTCTGTGAAAAATACTATTGGTATTTTGATGGGGATTGCATTAAATCTGTGGATGGCTTTGGGTAGTATGGACACTTTAACTACATTAATTCTTACAATCCATGAGCATGGTATGTCTTTCCATTTGTTGGTGTTGTCTTCAATTTCTTTTACCAGTGTCTTATAGTTTTTGGAGTGCAGATCTCTCACCTCCTTGGTTGAATTTATTCCTAGGTATTTAATCCTTCCTAGTGCAATTAGAGGAAGACATTTTATGTTTTTATATTAAATCTTATTTTAAAATTTTATTTTAAATCTTATTTTTAAATAAGCGGATATTTGGTTTTCTTTTATAGACTGTTACATTATTTCCTTGTGCCTCTGAATGTAGCACAAAGGACATTCACCTTTTCTCTAGCATAGACAATAGTGTCTTTGGCAGAACTTATAAATCCCAAACCAATACCTTGTGCTTGCCTTCCAGTGATAAGTTTTCCAAAATCATTATTATTTCATGGGTCAAAACTAAACCAGGATCCCATCCAAATTTATGCGGTAGTTGGACCTGTCCTCAATGAGGGGTAGTCTCATTCCCTCCCTTCCTCTTGTGAAATCTGAGTGTTTTAGTAAAGTCATTTAATTCTTAGATCAACTTACTTTTTCCATGCCATCGGGGTACACCGGTCGGTGAAGGGTCAGTTTCCTTGGGCTTAGTCTCCATTCTTGTGGCTTTAAATTTGCACAGCAAATAACTCAGAACCAGGTTACTGCCTTGGTGTGAGGGCTGGCAGGAAAAAAAGACTGTAGTGGAGCACAGAATTTGTCTGTGTTAGCCCTCTGTCACCGGCTACTCACCCCAGCTTTGGGCTTCACCTAAATGATAAATGGTCCTATTGTTTGGGCTTTCGTCTTAAAAAAACATAGAGCTAAATCTAGATGAAGCAAGGACAGAGACCCATTTCATTGCACTGTACTTTAATATTCCTGAGACCCATGGCATTACGGGTGGCTCTTTTAACAGCCATCTCTCTCCAGGGTGGAACACTGTGCTGTCTTTGTTTCATCTGATCTTCCAGCTAAATAAGAGATGGTCACTTATCCTCAGTGCTCCCCTATCCTGCTGGATTTCTCTTGCTAGAGGAGAAACTGACCACACGGGAAAAGGTAGAGGTTTCAGGCAGGGCATTTCAGCGTGTGTTTACAGGCAGGACTGACTTACTCAGCAAATCCTGCTCCGAGAAGCTGCAGCCAATGAAGAGGCTATATCCCGGCTTGCTTGGGGGCTTCTGAGTTTGAGCTGCATGCAGAAATGTAAGGCAGTGCTTCCTGGTGCTGATGGCAAAATGGGACCCATCTCCAGTTATTCCTCGGGCTTCCCAGCTTTGCAGATCCAGGGGAGAACCTACATAAACATACTGGTGATGTAGCCAGCTTTAAAGGCCAAGAGAATCCTTATGGATTCAGGAGACTGGTTTTTTATTTAGATTTTTATTTTTTATTTTTGTTGGAAGATGAAATGCTTCTCTCGTTACCTGCCTTACATCTTCAGACCTCCGAATACCATCCTCTCTTCCAGCTGCCACACGGAAGGTACAGACCAGAGAGGGAGAGTGTCTGGGTGGGTGGGAAAAAGTGGGCTGGTGTATGACTTCCCACAGGTTCTGCTGATATGCTTTCTGTAGCTAGCAGATGACTGTCGTTCCTGGCAAAAGCTTGTATCTAACAGACTTAGATCTGCTTCTAAAATCAGTCTGTCTTGTGTAAGGAAAGGGAAGTATTTTCTAAAGAGCAGGATAATGTTGCAAAGGTGATCTCAAAGCCGATCTAGCCGAGTCAAAAAACAATCAGAAATATTTTGCCAGTTTCCCTCACTCTACTTCACAAGCAAACAAGTACTTAGAACTCCTGTTAAGGAAGAACATTTTCAGTAGGTGCTGCCACATACATTTATCCAAGCTCTCTGTTTTGTCATTGTCTGTTCAATAACTTGGTGCATGCCCAAGAAAGCAATTAGCAAAATAGAATTAGCGTACTACGGGACTGTGGAGTGTCAGTTGTCGGATTGCTTTGCTCAGAGTCTGGACTTGGGTTGCAGAGCAGGAAGACACAGCTGACTTTAAGCGCTTGCTGGAAGTGGGGTTTGTGGGGGTCCTAAGTTAATGCGTTACGGCGAGGGTGAGCTGAGCCTTGTACAAACAGTCCCCAGTTCCTGGTCCTTTTGGGGGCCTCCTCTGCTACCTTCTAACCTAGCATGCTCTGCATCCGTGTGTGTGTGTGTGTGTGTGTGTGTGTGTGTGTGCACTTTCAGTGTGCACGTGTGTGCGTGTGCCTTGTCAACATTCTGGCAATCTGCCTTCATCTAAGCACTGCAGGTTTCAACGTTTCTGGAGCGAGTAACTGGTTGTGCATATTCTGTGTGTCATTTGCCTGTTTCTTTTGATCTGCCACATCCTTGAAAAAGAGCAGTTGCAAGAAAAGCAACTGGCTGGCTGCTTTTCAGCTTGAGGGTTACCCCACCAGCAGTACTGATTGAAGAGGGCTGGGGTAGCCACACTCTCTGGAATGGAGCTGGTGAGCAGCCTGTTGTGAAAATCCACCCTTGTTTCTCATCCTCGGAGTAGGAGCTGGGCATTGGGGGCTGTGCAGAGAAAACGAAAGAAGTATTTGTTATACCATGAAGTGATTTTTAGTCATTACCCCCAGGAAAAGCAAGTAGAAGTTTGGGATCACCCTTGAATTGAGACCAAGGATGGTATTTTTCACAGACCTTGGTATCTTAAGGATTTTTTTTTTCAATTAGATATTTCCTTTAAAAATTTTATTGGTGGCTACAGGAAATGACCCACTGAGTAATCTTTCCTCTTATAGAGAGAAACTTACTAAGGCTCTATGTATATTGGGGAGGGGTGGGGGTGGCATGGATAGAAATCTCCAGGGGAACTTTCCATATACAGAAGATCTAAACTCATATAGAAAGATGCCAAATGACTTTTCTCTTTCTGATTGGTCCCCCGTCCTCTCCTCCTAGCTTAGATTTTGAGAACCCAAACACCTGGTCTATTCTGTTGCTGTTTTGTATATTAATCAAACTAAAGATCCTACCACATACAGACAAACTACCACCACCAAGAACTTTCTTGAACTGTTTTTCAACCAAATTTAACTGTTGTATTCCATCAAAATGGAAAGCCCATTTTACTGCTATCAAAACAATTTCTAATTTGTCAACCATCACCAGGTTTAGGGGGTGGGGGGTGAGGAGATTTGTCTTTCAGTCTGTTGTGAGACTAATAGACAGTGGGTATGGATAATAGCATGTGGCAGACATTAACTTCCTGAGTGGGGGGTTGAAGCTGAGTGGGGAAGTCAGGAGTTAAATACCAAGCAGGCAGGGCCAAGTCACTTAATTGTTCTATGCTCAATTTTACCTATAAAATGGAAATAAAAAGACTCATTCCCAGGATGTTGAGAATTCAATGTGATCATTCCAGTTCTTTAGGAAGCTTGGTACATGATAGGTGCTGTCCGTTTTGCAGTCTCATGTACTTTCTTAGATAGTCAAATTTTCCTTTTTTCTTACATTATCTTAAGTAATGAATAGTTTCCTCAAATATGTCCCAGTGTCACTCAGAACTAGTTTCACTTACTTAGAGTTTGTCTGAGGAGAAACCTATGTGAGAATGAATCTGAGTTTGAGTTTTTATGTTGTTAGCTATTATGTTACCCTGTAGTCTCTTCTAGAAAAGTTATGTCTGGGAACTTCATATTTTATTTAATTGAAGAGGCAGAGAATGAACAATTGGTGTATATCCCTGTAAAAATCAAATGAGTAGAAATACCCAAACCATCCTTTTAAGAGTAATTCAAGAACAACTTTGAAAGCTTCAACAATTGCTGGGGCACCTGGGTGGCTCAGTTGGTTGAGCATCCAACCCTTGATTTCGGCTCAGGTCATCACCTCCTCGGTGGTGGGGATTGAGCCCCATGTCTGGGTTCTGCACTCAGCGTGGAGTCTGCTTGAGATTCTCTCTCCCTCTCCCTCTGTCCCTCCCCCTGCTCACGTGATCATGCTCTCTCTCTCTCTCTCTCTCTCTCAAATAAATAAATGAATAAAATCTTTAAAAAGAAAAAAGGCTTCAACAATTGCTGGGCTTCTTAGAGGATAGAACCATTCTACTTAAAAGACATGTTTTCCTCCCAGCTTATCTTGACATTGTTTTCTCAACAGAGGAAGATCATAGGCTTTGAATTTTAGCTCTGCCACTTGCCAACTGGGTGATGTTGGGTAGTTATTTAACCTCTTAGAGTCTTAGTTTCTTCATTTGTAAGACATAGATGATGGGGGCGCCTGGGTGGCTCAGTTGGTTAAGCGACTGCCTTCGGCTCAGGTCATGATCCTGGAGTCCCGGGATCGAGTCCCACATCGGGCTCCCTGCTCAGCGGGAAGTCTGCTTCTCCCTCCGACCCTCTTCCCTCTTGTGCTCTCTGTCTCTCATTCTCTCCCTCTCAAATAAATAAATAAAATCTTTAAAAAAAAAAAAAGACATAGATGATGATACGCCATAGGGTGGCTGCAAAGAAATACATTCAGAATGCCACACACAGGGTGATAATCATAGTAGCAGTAATAATAATAATATAATAATAATAATAATAAATTCGTCTTCACTTGTATTGCACTACTGTGTCCCAGACATTATCTGAGTGCGTGATGTAGTAACACATTCATAGGTAGGGTAAATCAACAATATGTGGTCCACAATAATAGTTGTTTTTCCTTCCTGCTCTCACTTTCAACCTTCAAGCCTGTTTTTTCATCCATCAGATTGAGGTTTGGTTCTTTCTATTGCAGTCAAAATATTTTTTTAGAAATATGATCATATTCCTTCCCTCAAACCCCCTCAAACACAAACATGCTGGCATTGAAAACCTCTCAATGGCTTCCCATGGTCTAGCAGGCCCTGTGTGTTCTGACCCTTGCCTGACTTTCCTGTCTGACCCTGAGCGCACGCCATCTTGCCTGGTCTCCAGCCACACAGGCCGTTCTTGGTTCCTCAGGAATCTCTCTCCCACCATAGACTTTGGGAAGCTCCTCTCTCCTCTTAGCCCCATTCCTTGTTAATTCTGGCCTTGGATTCTCAGCTCAAGCCGAGAAGCCATCCCTGGACCTCAGGTGATCATGGTCATAGCTCTTAGAGAACCAGGCTGCTTTAGAGCACCTGTTGTAGTCTGTCATCATGAATGGCCTGGTGAAACTGTTTTGTGAATGTCTGCCTGCCTGCTAGACTGAAAGCTTCAGGGGAGCAGGACCCACATGTAGTTTTACCCTCTATTATACCCCCAGCACTAGAACAATACCAAGTACTTAATAGGCAGTCAACAAATTTTTATTGAATGAAACGATGACAAATACCAAGGCTGTTGTGTAGACACATTTTTTAAAACACAGGCAAAACACGTTCTGCAAAGCATTAGCTGCTACAGGAATGCAAGCTCTCCTAACCATTGCCGGTTGGGTAGCTTTTCGTAGCCACACTTGAGGGGACTGGTTTTATGACCATGCGCTACTTTAACTTGAAATTAGAAGATATGAAGGGGGAGAAAGGTCGACTAAATAATGCTGGTGCACGAACAGGGCTTTGAGAGGACAGTTGGATTGTCTTTCCTTCTCTGTGGACATCATTAAAAGGACATATAACTCCCTCCACCACGGTGGGGAAGCATTCATCCAGCGAAATGATTCCAGGATTCGAGGCACAGAATCTCAATCACAAGCAAAAAGAAACCATTCCAGACAGGACAGAGGAGAAGGGGAGACACACAGGGATAGGAGAGCCAGTCAAGTATGAGGAACCTTGCCTGCTCTTTTCCAGTGGGCCTCATTTGGCACCCAACACGGGAAGGTCTTCTCTTGAACAGATGAGCAGAGCCACTCTGTCTTCCTGAAGGGATAAGGGTCATGTGCCTTGCCCCGAGCCATTTCCTTTCCCTGAGTGGTGTCCGGCATGCTTCCAAGCTGCAAAGCTCTGTTCATCTCTTAAAAGTCAGCTCCAGTCAAGGCTTCCCAGGAAGACTTCCTCAACTGCTCCACAGAAGGACTTGCTATTCTGAGTCATGCAAACCACAACTGTGGTGGGAAGAAGGCACGAGAAGGAGAAGCCGAGTGGCACCACAAAAATCCCTCGCTGTGTGCTCCAGGCTGGGCCAGTATCATCTCATTTGCTGCTCGTGCGATCTCATAGCGGATGCTGCTCTCTCCATGTTACAAGTGAGGAAAGTGACACATACCTGCCTTGCCCAGGGCCACACTTAGTAGAGTCGCAGAGTTAAGACTCAAGTCCGAACTACTGGAATCAGAAATCAGTGCTCTTAACTCGCACCTGATATATTTCCTCTGGAGCACCTGTGTGAGGGCGGCCTTCAGACTAGATGGCCACAGTCTGTTCACGTGCCTGTGTCCTGGTGGCCAGGAGCAGCTTGGGCACAGGGATCCTGCCATTCGTCCTTAGGCTCTGTGTTCTGGTTAGCACTGAGCTTGACTGTTAGTAGGTGGTCAAGAAATGCTTCTTAAATAAAGCACTGAATGGGGGAATGACAAATTTGCCTGTGTATCCATGATTCTCCTTCACCAGGAGGAACCCAGAAGCAGAATACCTTCCAGTGACCCCCAAGAGCAGGCTTGCCAGAGGTCTACACCCCACACAGAGGAAATAAATACACATTTTTCTAACTCTTTATCATGTTGTAAATAACAATAAAATAATAACTAAAACATACAATGCTCATTATTTATCGGGCATAATTCCAACATATACATGTCTATGGACATAGGGACGGGTGTGTGTATTCCTCACCACAATCCTCTGAGGGAAGTAGTTATTATCCTCATTTTATAAATGAGGAAACTAAGACACAGAGAAGTTAGGTAACTTGCCTAAGGTCACACAGCTCTTAATTGCAAGGATTAGGATTAAAACCTATGCAGTCTGGTTCTAAGGTACATGCTACAACAGGATCCATTTCTCTCTTTTGTGCCTTTTTATGTATTTATGGAATTCTTATTTTTCATATTTTTGGAATTCTCTTCTTAGCCCCTTCCACATATGTAGAACCAACCCACTCTTCGGGCCCACATCAAATGCACTTCCACCCACAGCTTTCCCTGACTGTTCATTTTCTCACCTACATTTAAAGCCTTTCCCACGTGTGCATTGTGATTCTCTACAACATGGAAATAATATTATGCCACCTGACCAGGTTATTGTAAGGATTAAGTGAGACAGAATCTTGCATTGCTTGATATGGCTTTAGATTAAAAGAGTTTTTTTTTTTTTTTTACATTTTTCTGTATAATACATGTTTTGTTCCTACTTTCATCCAAGCCAGCCCTCCACTGGGGAGCTGGATCCCACCCCCGCCCCGACTCAAGCCCTTCCCTCCCGCATTTGTCTGCTGTCGGTGCATCATCACCAAGTCTTTTCTCTCTACAGGATCACCGGTGTGGTCCACCAACATGCTGTCAATCACCCTGCTTTAAATACTCATCTCACAGTCCTGTATCCACCTCCAGCTCCTGCCCATTCCCTGCTCCTCTTTGCAGAAAAATGCCTTGAAAGAGTCATCTATACACAGTTGCCACCTCTTTTCCCATCCCTCTCCCCAAGTTGCACTTGGGAGAGTCACCCATGGCCCCCTCACTGATCTGTCCCATCATCCTCTGCCAGGTTCCTCCCGTGGCAGCTCTCAGGCATCCGCGGCACTGGTGGTCGCTGCTTCTTTCTCGAAAGAGTTCCTTGTCTTGGCCTCAGGGCCCATAGTTCCTGTCCGTTCCCTTCTCCCGCCATGGCTAGTCCTTTTCCTACTCCCCTGCCGGTTCCTCCTCTCCTCCTGAACTGGAAACACGCAAGCCCAGGCCTGAGGCTTCTCCTTAACCTGTGCTTGCTTCTAGGTGGCCTCAGCCAGCCCCTGGTATTAGATATCATCTCTTCAACCTGTATCCCCAGCTCCAGCCTCTTACCCCAAATGCAGACCTGCGCATCAAACTGCCGACCCAGCATTCCCACTGGGATGCATTAGAGGTCTCGAGACCCGACTCCTCATTCCCCTTGAGAAAAACCCACTTGCCCAGCTTCTTCTCCAGCTCAAGGAAAGAGAACTCCAGTCTCCTAGTTACTCCAGCCAGAAACCTTGGAGTCACTCTTCATTTCTGTTGTTGTTGCATATCCTTCTTCTAGTTCTACAGTGAATCCTCTGGGCCTAACTTCTAAAAATATCCAGAATGCAGTCATGTCTTATCACATCTATCACTTGAATGTTTCTTCACCAGAGAGGCCTTTCCTGGCCCTCATGTCTAGAATCTCTCTCTCCTTCTCTCTGTCCCTATCTCGCCCCCGCCACACACACCCCCCCACGCACTCCCCAGTTACCTTTACCCTGCTTTAGCCCTTCTCCTACTGGACTTGTTATATATCCAGCTACTTACTTGTTGCCCGTCTTTTTGTCCTGTAGAATGTAAGCTACGCGAGAACAGAGGCTGACTCTGTTTTGTTCACTTCTATACCTCCAGCACCTAGAACAATTTCTAGCACATAGTAAGCATGTGATAGATACCTGTTGATTGAATGAATGGGTGGATGGATGAGTGTTTGTATGAACTCTTAGTAATAAAGTAGGAAGAATGGGCTCTGAAACCAGATGAACCTGAGTTCCAATCTCACACGGATAATTACTTGCTGGGTGACCTTCAGTTACTCAACTGGTGTATTTCCTTCTCCAACAATAACATATCAGGGTATTGTTATGAAGGTGAAAAAAAAATTTTGCAATTTTGTAAAAATGCCCGTCAGCATTCAGGGAATGAGACTTCACAGTATTTCTGTATCCCTCACTGCACTTACCACAGCAACAGTCACAGAGAGGCATTTATAGTTCCATGCTGGTTGAATCGTTTGTGCCTACCTACATAGCTAGTGTTGGCTGTGGCTTGTTATTTGCCAGACCCTATGCTAATACTTAATAGTCACTACCTCACATGAATCTCAGAAAAATGTGAGGACATAAGTACTGTTAATTGTCCTCATTTTACAGATGAGGGAACCACAGATGATAACTTACCCAAAGCCACATGGTTAATATATGGTAGATCACAGTTTTGTGCCCCGACTGTTAGATTCTAGAGCCCGGGCTCTTACCTGCAACATAATATACCGGATTTTTACAATACAATGCATAAATACAGCATTTTAGACATTGTTCTGAGCGCATGGGAACTTAAAAGATGTAAAGGACTCATCCCTATTTTAAGAAGCTACAGTCTGGTGAGGGAGAGAAAGGCATGCCTACTCAACTCTAACAGTGGATTTTAACCTGGTTAGGCATGAGAATCAGCTGTGGCAAATGAACGGGGATATTTCCACCATGTCCCTATTGAATCAGACTTCCTGGAAGGGGGTCCCAGGAATCCTAGTTTTAAAAGTTCCCCCGGTGAATCTTACAAACAATCAGAGCTGAGAACCTGAGTCTATGAGAAACAATGGTTAGGGCTGTGGAATATATTCAGAGGGAAGAGCTTTGGGAGAAAGAGACTGATCAGTTGTTGATCCCTTTGAAATGACAGGGTAAGATCCTGCAGCTGAGAACAGGTTGCTTTTGGTTAAGATGTCTGACGTCTGGCAGATAAGTGGCTGTCCTGGGAAGATTCAAGGTCAGTGTTACTCACTTACACATTCAGTGGAACTCTACTGAGCATTTGTCTGCTTCATGTTAGCTGTGACTTTGTTTCAAGAGTTTATATTTGGGTACCATCTAAAACATCTACATAATAGAGAAAAAGTCATTCAGTTTCTTGGGCTTTAGTTTTGTCATCTACATAAAGGGGAATAAAAACTATGCACATATCAAGGAGTTGCTTTCGTGAGTAAACAAGATAATTCATACAAAGTATACAGTGTGCTACCCAGTGCATATTAAGAGCTCAATGAGAGCTATTATTATGAATATGATTCGTATTAGCGGAGGCCTCAGAAATCACCCTTGCCCTGAGTACTTTGATGCAATGTAGTGATGGAAAGAATCCTAGGCCAGCAGTCCAGAGACATGTACGTTCTGGTCTTCTTTTGACATTGATGTCCGTTGATAAATTGTCTGATCCTGCTGTGCCTCGGAGTCAAACGGCAATATAATAAAACATAGCAGTGTTGGTGTGAGATTAAGTGATAGTGCTTTGTGAAGTATGTTTCCCATATTAAATCAGAAGCTGGGAATGGTAACTGATTTTTAGGGGTTCCTAATAAAATCCGTAAGGAATTTAGCAGCTGATAAGAAATGTGGAGGGCAGAGAATAATGTTGAATAGAGCCAGCTGGGAGGCAGGCACTCGCCAGGCATTGTTATCACACGGAGATCATTATCACAACAATTGTGCATGGCAGTATGTATGTTTTACCGGTGAAGACCCTGGGAGAGGACTGGGGAGGTCAGCTATCTAGTTGGAACAGACTTGGGCTTTGGAATCAGATAAACCAGAGTTCCAAATATGACTAAAGGTATTTATCCTCTGAGTGTCTTGTTTTCTCAAGGGTAAAAAGGGAAGGAATTACGTTTCCTTCTCAGGTTGATTGTAAGGACTAAAGACATTGAGTGAGATGTGCCTGATAGCCGCTTAATAGATGGTCCCTGTACTTACTGTGATGGTATCTTTGTTCAGGTGCTGGTCTGATGGCACATCCTGGGATCCTCCCACACCATCATGTTCCCATCCCCCCCCCCCAAAAAAAGTTCAGTTTTGCATTCTTCAATTCTTTCAACCTTCATCACCTTTGCTGCTTGTTTGTCACGAGCACTGGCCAGCACCGTTCTGATCTGTGTTTGTGAATTCATTGTTTGCCTTTGGTACTTATGCCCCAAGGCAATTCCTTCATTTTGACTCAATTTTATAAATTGAATAGAAAAACCACCAGCAGTGAAATCGTCACCATCGTTAGAGAGACAGGCCCATTAGTTTTCTGAGTCATTGTTTCTTCCCTGGCGGATGGAGCTGGGGGACAAGATGGGCCAAGATGGCCAAAGCCTTTATCTTCACAAGGACCTGCAAAATCAGTTAGTAGGCAAAGCAAACAGGAGGCAAATAAATGTCTGACTTCAAAGACAGGCATGAAAGGCTGTTCTGCATCCTATGGTTGATACATGGGAATGTCACTTACTTAGAAATTCTAGAAGCAAACAGTGGTCAGTGAAACTCCTTGCAAGAGAAATTATTTATTTATTCAAAAATTACAAGCACACGCATAAAGAACATCTCTATTATATGTCAGAGATTGGCTAGGCAGTGGGTTTACGAGTGGTAAGCATACATATGGTTCCTGCCCTGCTGGAAGACCAATTCATCAGGTTACTGTTAACTGTGGCAAATGCTCTAGTGGCAAGGACATAATGAAGACAAAGTCTAATAGGGTTTTGTACGGCCCGGGAAGAGGAGGATGTCTTCCCTGAAGAAGTGTCCTTTGAGCTGAGATCTGAAGGAGAAGTAAGACTGACAAAGGCAGAATGAGAGAGAATTTTCCAAGCAAAGGATAACATGCTTGAGAGGCCCTGTTACCAGAGAGTCATCGGTGAATGTGAGGTTCTCAAGGAAGGCGGGCATGACAGGTGCACAGAGAGCCAGCAATAGAACAGTGAAGGATGAGGCTCTAGAGTGGTGGGTCCTGCACGCCTCTGTGATGGCAATTATAGCCTTGATCCAAAGAGCAATGGAAATTACTGAAGGGTATGAAGCTGAGGGAAAAAAAGTCCATATTTGCAACATGAGATTTGTCTGATTGCCGTCAGACTAGAAGGGCTAAGCGGTGGGTGGATACATTTTGGGGAGCTGGCCCCTAAAAGCACTCCCTGTCCTTGCACTTCAGGGGACTTATAGATGGCACTCTGTATGCCCCAGATTCCTCAAGGTGCGCTTGTAGTCTGAATCCAGTGCAGAAACCTGTCCATTGTCTTGACATCCAGCCAAAAACTGTTTCTTCTCAATGAGCAATGGCGGGAACACACTATGCTCTGTTCTGAAGAGGCAGTAAACATTCCCCACATTGAAAAATAGACTGAGTGTGCTCTGCCAGACACAACACTTGCAAAGCATGATATTTAGAAGGAAGAGAAAGTCTGTGTTGGGACAAAACCACTGAAGATGTTTTCATATCATGTTTGTTCAGCACGAAATAGCTGCTCCCTCAAAGCCTCTAGATAGAATGGTACATCTGCTCAGCTGTGTGTATTCAGATATACACAGCAAGGTGACCTTCTCAGGAGAGAGCCGACCAAAAGTGAGTCTCCTAAGCAAAGGTTAGGAAGCCCTGTTCTACCTTCATTATTAATTCATCTTTTTTCATGGTTCTTTACTGAGATGATAGAATGTCTAAGCATGTGGGTGAAAGCCTCAAATGTGAAATCCTGCTGGAGCTCAGCAGGCAGCATATTAACCACAAAGGCATGATACTGCCTATCAGGAAACTGTGTATTGGAGCCCTAAGGGCAACACAGTCTAGTTAAAAAAAAGAAAAAGGCAGTGAGCGAGGAAAGCAAAGTCAGGCCCAGCCCTTAGGCCACCCATTTCCAACCCATTAGAAAGAATCCTAGAACTTCTATTTGGGTGCAGGCCTCCGAAACAACTCATCCAGCCTTCATGGGATCCCTGAGCCCCTCACCGCACTCCTGACTAGAGAGAATTGGAGAGCTCACTCCCCGCCAAAGCTGACCCTTTTGCTTCAGGACAATGCTGACTCTCTCTAGATCTTTAAGTTGAGTTGGAATCTATTTCTTAGAATCATTGAAATCAATTTCTTCTCAGATCACAAATCTGAGGCATTTTCCTCATGACAGTTCTACTTTATGAGGATCATTTTCATACCCTGTGCAGGCTTAAGAGTCCAAGTTGCTGCAAGTAGCCTCCTATGACTTTACCTACTGTCATGGTCATAACAAGGAGCATTGAGGTGCTACATCCTGTTCTAAGTGTTTTCATGTATTAGCTCATTTAGTTGTAATAACAGCAAAGAGGAAACTTCTACTATGCCCATTTTACAGATACAGACACTGAGGCCAGAAAAGTAAATAACCTGCCCAAAGTTGTGCGGTTAGCAAGCAGCAGAGAAGTAGGACCTGAACCCAGGTAGGCTGGCCCCAGAGCTTTGTTCTTCCACTCGTGACGGAGGCAAAAGCACAGGCTTTGCTGTCACTGTCTCGCCTTTGAATCCAAGTTCCAACACTTCCTGTGACCAGCTGCTTCAGACTAAGCCTCCATTTCTCCATCTGTAAGATGTGGACCAGGACCCCTACCTCCGTGCTGCTGTGGGAGTACATAAGGTAATGTCGGCAAAGCAGCTGCCTAGTGCCTTGCCCATGCTGCCTTCACATGACAGGCTGGTAGAATCAGCAAATGTGTGAGTATGTGAATGAAGATCCTCTGGGCCAGCCTTCCATAGCAACGTTTTCTCATTCTTTGCCCCAATTCTCAAGTGAAACACCTATTTTATATTGCCTTTAGGTGGTCAGCTGGAAACAGGGAGACCCAGCATAAGCATAGGACCATAGGTGGGAATGAAAATAAAACTATACTATCGTATCATCACAGATCATTGCTCCACTCCCCCCAATCCAGACTTGAGAGCATTGGGCACCCTAGAAATAAAGCAGACATGCTCCAATATAGTGGCCTTCAGATCGTGGAATGTCCCTGTTCAAAGCCCGTTTCTTTGAATGGCTTCCTATTTGATGCAGTAAAATCTGAAGTCTTTCTGTGGCCTACAAGGCCTAGGAGATCTGCACCCTGATGATCTCCTGTTACCTCCCCCTTCACCCAGCCCATGCCGGGCACACTGGCCTCCTTTACTGTTCCTCCAGTAGACCAAGTACATTCCCTCTCCAGGACCTTGTACTTGTCCCCTCTGCCTGGAATCTTCTTCTCCTAACCACATGGTTCTTTCCCTCACTTTTTGCGTGTCTTTGCACAAATACCACCCTTCAAATAGGACTTCCTGCCTACCTGATCTACACCTCCTGAGCACTTGCCCTTTATTTTACTTTGTAGATGGCCTCACTGGCCTGCCTATGATATATTTGCCTTTGTTTGTCATCTGTTTCCTCTTGCTAGACCATTAACTCTATGAGAGCAGGTGCTTTGAGCTTTTGCTTACCATCGTGCCTGCCATGTAGTCGTTGGTGACACATCTTTGTTGAATAAATGGTGAATAATTATGGTTAGTAGCAGCAGTGGGTAAGTGCAGTGACCCACGAGATTTTGCCTCTCTAGGAGGACACTGGTTCCCAAGTGCTAGCATACGCATAAAGATCATCTGCAGTGCTTGGTTTAAAATGCAGATTCAGGGGCTCACACACCCCCTAAAATTTTGAATCAGTACATCCTGAGTGGAGCCCCAGAACCACCACTTTTAAGAACTCCATTGCCTGTTAAGGAAGGAACCCCAAGTGCAGTCCTTCAAGAAACACTGTCCTAGCCATCAGAAAGGATGAATACCCAACTTTTGCATCAACATGGATGGGACTGGAGGAGATGATGCTAAGTGAAATAAGTCAAGCAGAGACAGTCAGTTATCATATGGTTTCACTTATTTGTGGAACAGAAGGAACAGCATGGAGGACATTAGGAGAAGGAAGGGAGAAATGAAGGGGGGGAAATCGGAGGGAGAGACGAACCATGAGAGACTATGGACTCTGAGAAAGAAACTGAGGGTATTAGAGCGGAAGGGCGTGGGAGGATGGGTTAGCCTGGTGATGGGTATTAAGGAGGGCACGTACTGCATGGAGCATTGGGTGTTGTACGAAAACAATGAATCATGGATCACTACATCAAAAAGTAATGATGTATTGTATGGTGACTAACATAACATAATAAAAAAATAAAAAGAAGAAGAACACTGTCCTAGGATAGGAGAAAAGTAAAAAAATACATAAGCAACACCACTGAATTTTGCATGGTTTCTTCCTCCCTCCATGTCTGGTCTGAGATGTGGGAACTCCAGACCTAGCATTAGGGGGTGATGCTGGTGGAGGAAGGGGGTTCAGTGAACTATTCATAAACATCCTGATCTCTCAGCTGGAGGTTGGGGGCTGCAGATTTGCTTAAGGAGGGGTCTTAGTGTGGTCTCAGATGCAAAAGGACATTGATATCCTCCCTTGCCTGTGCACAGAGCCATCTTCAGAATGGCTGCTGCAGCCTCTGAGTGGGGGAGGGCACCCCACTGGTCCTGGCAATTGGCATCAAACCAGACAGCCAGAGCTGGAAGAGACACGAAGTCCTGGTCAAAGCCCCGCCCACCATCTTGCAGAGAGATGAACTGCCCAAAAGCACACAGCTAATTAGTTTAAGAGCCCGCACTGAAACCCAGCCTGCGGCTTCACTGTGGTGCTTTGGCCTCTGTACCCCCTTTAAAAGTGGTTTCACGGCTCCTCACAGTCCTGTGAAGATCTTAGAATAATGTGCTGACCTGAGTAGAGACTCTACATAAAAGGGAGGGAAAACCCCTCAAGGATAAACTGCAAAGTCTACTTCCTGTCCCACTGTGAGCATGCATGCTGATAAGCCTTCGGGAGAAAACCAGCTTACAGGTACTTTTAAAAGGCTGAGTGAAGTACTTGTAACGGCTCGATTATTTACTCTTTTTAATAGGAAGCTCATTTTTCTTTGAAATTGGCCTTATTTATACACAGAATCAATGGAAAAGACTACTATCAGATATTAAGCCTTCAAGAATATTCTCCCAAGTGCTATCTTCCCCACATTGGGTACCCAACAAGGTAATTTAGGACCAGGTATATAAAACATATTTCCCCATGTTGTGCCTCCTAAACACTGCTAAGCAACAGGCCGACCTTGACTATGGAGAGCTCTGGGCTGGGGATTTGGGGAGGTCACATGTTGCCTGAACTGATTTTTTTCCAATTTCTGCCACATCTAAAACATGCCACTGTGCCAACTTGCATTTTTTCCTTTCCCGTCGAACTGACCCAGGCTGAGCCTGCTCTACAGGCTGGGAACAGCCTCCTCCAAATTCACTTCATTTGCATTCATTTACAGGCTTCTGTTTGGAAATTGTATTTTTGGCTCCAATTCAGATAAATTCAAACTGAGATGATCAATGGAAATAATCCTATAGGTGAAACAGGGGTGGAGGCTTTAGTTATAATTCTCTATTGATCCTCGGATATGCTCTGGGCATCATACAAAATTATTTATTTGACACAGCATTGTCAGGTCATAGCATAGACCTCAGTGAATGATTAAAGTTTGAGGCCTCCAGGGATCCTCAGCCTTCATTTAAAGAAACACTTCCCCAGCAAGACCTGATTTTATAATGTGGTAGAAGGAAGGTATCTTCCACTTTGTAAATTTTAGCTTCTTGAAAGTTAGGCTTCCAAAGCTTGCAACTGAACAGGGTAAATAAATAAAAGATATGTTCCAGACAGCTGGAACAGTGCCTGGGGCTTAGCAGTGACTCAATAAACATTTGCTCCCTTCTATTCTTCCCCCTATCTTTGTCTACAGACACAATGTTGGCTCATTTGTTGGTCCATTTATTAAATATTTCTTGGGTGCCCACTCTATGGGATAATTCTAGACAGTATCCACAGGTAAGAACACAGCTAGATCCTTGCTGTCATGGACCTTAGGTTCTGATGGGGGCAGACAGGTAATAAAATATTATAAGCATTAGATCGTCAATAGGGTGGCAACCAAATTAGAACTAGATCTAAACAAGGAGATTCAGGTAACATTTCAGTAATGACCTTGCATATACCTAACTACAGAAATGCCCTCCAAATTGGTCTTCTGGCGATTAGGCTTCATACCTGGTCTCCTTGGCAGCCCTGAGAGCATTCACAGCTCATTCTTGGGTGCTTACTGGCAAGTACTTGTCATGCACCCCTGTGCTGATCTCTCCTTTCCCATCTGGTGCTCTAATTCTGCACAGTATGGTGGGCAGATGCTGCCAGTAGCATGATCCTCTACAGAAGTAAAGCCCTCTGGGAGCTGAGTCTGCAGACCCCAGGGACAGCATGAATTCATTCGGATGGTTTTAAAGCCTCTGTGAGGTACCAGGCAGAGATCGGGCTCTGGAGAAATTTCAGGAAACAGAGCAGCCGCTGCCCCTGACCTCAGGGTGCTTGCCTTCTAGGACGGGAAAAAGATGACCAGAAGTAGACATTCAAAAACAAGGGCCTTTCAAATAGTGATCAGGGCAGGGAAGAAAGTAAAAATAGGGTAAATAGCATAGCCAGTAACTGGGGAATGGCAGGCGACCAGCTGTAGGGTCGACAGGGAGTCCTCTCTGAAGCTGAACCTTCACTAATGAGAAAGAGCCAACCATGTAAAGAGCCCAGGGAAGAGCATTCCAGGTAGAGGGATCTGCAAGCGCAAAGACCTGGAGACTGGAATCAGTTTGCTGTAGTCAAGGAATGGTGGGCTATCATAGCTTTTTGTGATAGGTTTTGTAGCTTTGTTTTAAAAAAAGTTCTCTCATATGTTTAGGTCCTATAACTCATTATGCTTTTCAAAGAAGCAGTATATATTAGTAGTTTAAAAAAATTAGATTCTAGGAATAGCTTATTTACATCTGTAAGGGAATAATTTAATCTTTGAGCCCTGCAATCAGATTGCCTTTATATAATACTGGAGTTTCCATCCAGTAGCTGAGTGACTTCCATAAACTTACTTAAGCTTTCTGTGCTTCATTTGCCGTAAAAGGGGATAAGGATAATGCCTGCCTTATGGGAGTCTTTCCATGGTAAATTGAGATAATGAATATAAAGTGCTAACCAGCCCCTAGTAAGTGCTCAAAGCGTGTTGGCTATTATAATCCCTCTGTTGTTGCCCCTAGAAGTTCACTTTCTTGATCGCTCTTGCCATCCTTTTATCCAGCCCCCCAACCACTCATGAATAGATTTCTGAACAATCAAGTGCAAAATAATTTCCCCAAATTTTCCTGTTTTGGGTGTCAGTGAGATCCTTGAAGTTTTCAGTGTAACTTAGTAGGGGCAGGCGCCACAAAATCCTCACCAAATTGAGCCCTGGCCCTGAACAGTGCTTTCCCCAGGGGAGATGGTGGGTTACATTATATAAATAGTGCTCCTTCCTCACTCTTTTACTCTCTTCCCTACTTTTTCATAGCATCCATCACCACCGGTCATATTAAATGTTTACTTGTTATGTTGCTTAACCTATAAGAACGAAAGCCCTATGAGAACAAGGACTTCTTTGCCTGGTTCAGTGCACCATCCCCAACTCCCTCTAACAGTGTTCAAACAGTAGAATTCAGTAAATACTTGTTGACTGAATTCTGTATCTACACATTCCTAAAAAAATACCTGGGTGTGTGTTGCTAATGGGTCAAAGAGCCTTGGTTATAAAAATAGCCCATACTTTTAATGCAGCCTGTGTTGCCAGCTTCTCAGTGACCCAGGAAAGTAATTCACTGGGAGGATCTGATCCGATAAATAAGAAATATTACGTTTATTTATTATTCATTTATTCATTCAACAAATATTTTTAGGTCCTGACTTCATGCCAGGTAGTGTATTAGATGCTGATATACAGTGGTGGATAAAACAGATGTCGTCCCTGACCTCAGGAGATTAGAGTCTTGTAATTAAGCATTCTAATTTTTATAAAAGTCATCTCCTCCTCAGCTTCAGCAATATCATCTTTTCATATAAATCTGAAGACTAGAACCTAGAGAAAAAAAAAAACCTTCTGGCAACAAGCCTGTGAGTGGGCAGTCAGGACGTGCTATTTCCGTCCAGCCTGACTCCTTCCTCCTCACAGCACTCCTGGGGTACTGGCGGTTTGCAGAACAGTTCCACAGATGGCACACATGTGTATTGCCCCATGGCATACGATGGTTCCTCTCTCACCCTCCACACACATGTGCATGCACGTGCACACACACCACCCAATAGCAAACTCTCATTTGGCACCAAACACCCGTCCTGAGGAACTGGCAATAAAATTCCAAGTGGCACAAGAACCATAAGGTAGATAGGAATAAGAAGTTGCCCATCTCGCTCCCTCTTTGCAGCGTGCAATATCACACCCTCGGTTTGCCAGCTTCCTGTTTGTCAGGCAAACTAGATGGTTGTGAGCAAAACTAGTCTTTTGGAAAAAAGGCAAAGGCAGCTGCTATGCAAGGAAATTTCAGAGTTAAGTTGCAGAGAATCTGAGTCTATATGTATAATTATAAATATTTTTTAAGATTTATTTGTCAGAGAGAGAGAGAGAGAGAGAGAGAGAGACAGAGCACAGGCAGGGGGAGGGGCAGGCCAAGGGAGAAGAAGGCTCCCCGCTGAGCAGGGAGCCTACATGGGGCTCCATCCCCAGACCCTGGGACCATTACCTGAGCCAAAGGTAGATGCTTAACACCCAGGCGTCCCTATATGTATGATTATATATATCCCAGATTTAAGGATAGGCTTCCATCCTACTTTTTTTAATCTACAATTTATGCACATGGAGATCAGTTTCCCTTGGATCATGATGTCAGGAATCTCTCTGTTTTGAGTTTGGTCTGATTTTAACGCTGTGGTGCTACCTAAGTGAGCCTGTAGTAGAGACTCATTCAAACCATTGAGCCCACACACCCTTTTGTTGTGATTTAACAGTTTTGTGCATACATGTCTCTATAATATTTTTTAAAGATTTTATTTATTTGTTTGAGAGAAAGAGAGAGTACAAGCACAGGGGAGGGGCAGAGGGAGTAGGAGAAGCAGACTCCCCGCTAAGCAGGGAGCCCTAAGGAAGCAGGGCTCCATTCCAGGACCCTGAGGCTATGACCTGAGCTGAAATCAAGAGTCACACACTTAACCAACTGAGCCATCCAGGAGTCCCCATTTTTTTCCAAAGAAACTACAGGTTCCCTGAAGAGTTGCGCGTCGGCATGTTTGGATTCTCAAGTTAGCCTGCTTGGGTTCCCCTGACTCTACCTCATACTAACTTGAGCAAAGTTACTTAACCTCTCAGACATACAGTTTACCCATCTCTAAAACTGGCTTGTAATACTATCTTCCTCATAGGGTTGTTGTACAACTAAATGAGCTACATCATAGAAAGTGTTTCCTGACATATTTAAAGCACCAAATAATACTTGCTAATATTCTTTTTAATGTTTACCCTCTAATGCATCCACTGCTGACTGATCTGGACAAGAAGTAAGCCGTCACTAAATTGTTACAATCCAGAAGGCAGCCTTCCTAATGATAAGATTGTATAATTATGTTTAATGGATTTTAAGGTTGAGGCTGATCTTCCAAATATGTAAAAATAACTAGCTTTTGTAGTCCAAGATACCAATATAAGAAAACTAAAATTCTAAGAAAATTTGTTGGACAGAAGCAATAATTTTAAAATGCTTTACAAAGTGCTTCAGCATGATTAGAATTCCATAGTGCCAAATAACCAGATAAAAATTAAGATTTTAGCCAATTATTTAGGCATCTAAACTTTCTTTTTCCTTCAGGTTCACCAAGATATTTGAGGTTGCATAGAGACAGTCTCTTGGTCCGTGTAAACTTTTGTCTTTCTAAGAGTTTTCTTAACTATTTTTCTCTTTTCCTAGTCTCTCCTATTTCAAACAATACCCTTCTTGGGGGTGTGTAAATGAGTTTCTATTTCTCATGTAGTTTTGTTTTTTGGCTAACAGAATGACTTGGTCAAGCTAAGCCTCAAGATTAATTGGTCAGGCAGTCAGCTTGCTGTTTTTCCTGAACTGAAAGCCTTGAGAATCTACTAATTAGAGAGTTGTTCTAATACTAGAAGAGGAGATTCACAGAAAGTGACCTGACTTTGGCTTGTCCTTCCTTCTGGGGTTGATGTTAAATTAGTGGATTTCAGAGTTTTCTACCAAAGTTTTATCCAGTCATCATGAAATGAATTGCTCACTGTCACACATGTCCTCCCTATCTCCCTCCATCCCTTTCTCCCTCTCTCCTCCACTACCATTACTGATAACCAGAAGATTTCTTATAAAGCTATAAGAAATAAATCTACGTAGTAAATTAAAACATTGGGTATTAGACACAAGGATAAACAAACAGATCAATGGATTATATTATTAGAGTCCAGAAAAGAACCCACATTGATATGGACTTTGAATCTCTCAAAAAGTGACACTGTAGAACAGTAGAGGAAAGGTGTTCTTTTAAATATTTGATCTTGGGAAAATTTTTATCTCTTTTGGGGAAAAAAAAGAATTACATCCCCTACCACATGCACATAAAGCAATTCCAGACGAAGTATTGTTCTAAGTGTTTAAAATAAAATACTAAGTTTTCTGGAAGATAACAAAAACAGTAATATTCATGACCTTAGGTGGGTAAAAACCTTTTTAAACAGAACACAAAAAGTTATAACCATGAAAGAAAATGTGGATAAATTGAACTACATTAAAAGTTAATTTTTATTTCATCAAAGAAACATTAAGGGACTGAAAAGGCACACCACAGAGCTGGGAAGACTAGGTTAGAGAAGCAGGTAATTAACAAGAGATTCAAATCCAGATTATAAAGAACTCCTATAAACAAATAAGAAAAACCCTAACAACTCAAAAAAAAAATGAGTAAGGGACATGAACAAGCACTTCAAAAAAGATACTTTGTAAATGACCAAAAGCACGTGAAACAATAAACATAAGAAAATGTACTCAATTCTATTAGTCATCAGAGAAATGCACATTAAAACCACAATGGAATGCTACTACACACTGACCAGAATGGCTAAAATTAAAGGGACTAAAAATACCTGGGGTTGGTGTGGTCATAGTGGTACTGGAAATTTTATATATTGCTGGTGGGAGTGTAAGCTTTGGAAAACTATTTAGCAAATCCACTAAAGCTGAATATACACACGTAGACTCTGATCAAGCTATTCTACTAAGTATATAAATGCATACATTTACATATGAAATGCATACATATGTTCACCAAAAGACATAAGAATGTTCATAGCTGTACAGTTCATAACAACCATAAGCTGGAAACAACTCAATGTCTATCAACAATAGAATGACCAAGTAAATTTGGTATATTTATGCAAGGAAATACTTGCATCAATGACAATACCCTGTATTTCTCCATTTATGTAAATATCAAAATCAGAATATCAGATATCAAGATAATTACCTTTGGCAGGAGAGGAATAACGACTGGGGTGGGAGTCCATGGGGGCCTCTGGAGTGCTGGCTCTATTTCTTGGTCTAGGAAGTGGTTACGAGAGTGAAAAAAGGTCATAGTGGTATGTACTCTCTGTACACGTTATTCCTCGTTAAAAAGAGGACAGTGCAGTAACCAGAGGCTGAACTGTTATTAGCCCTAGGCCCTTGGAATCAAGGAGAAGAGGTTATTGAAACCAGAAAAGAAGTTCTCTTGAGTCCTCTGTTTTGAAAGGAAGCCAAGATTTTCTATTAAGAGACAACTGAAGGGGCGCCTGGGTGGCTCAGTCGTTAAGCATCTGCCTTCAGCTCAGGTCATGATCCCAGGGTCCTGGGATGGAGCTCGGCAGTGGGCTCCCCGCTCAGCAGGCAATCTGCTTCTCCCTCTCCCACTCCCCCTGCTTGTGTTCCCTCTCTCGCTGTGTCTCTCTCTGTCAAATAAATAAATAAAATCTTTAAAAAAGAAAAAAAAGAAAGTGTTTAAAAAAAAAAGAGAGAGACAACTGAAGACCTTATAGGAAAAAACATAAGAGTATATATAAATCCTCTGACCTCACTCACCTGTCTTCTTCTCTCCCATTGGGAATCCATATTGGCTAAACACACCCGGCAATCAGAGAGCATGGGAAATTGTAGATAAAGTAGACTTCAAATATCTTCATGAAAAAGAGGAAACACAAAAGCTACCATTCTAGCCAAGTTGTCTCTTGCTAAAAAGATATCCTAGAAGCCTCACCTCCTGACTTCTGCTTACCTCTCATTGTTCCAGACAGACAGCATGAGCACCCATCTTTGCCAAGAAAGCTGAGGAAATGCGTTTTAAATCGATTTTATTGGGACATAATTTGCATGCAATAAAGTTCATTCATGTAAGAGTTTAACCCATGGAGTTTTTGTTTTTTAAGATTTATTTATTTATTTGAGAGAGGCAGGGGGGTGGGGGACAAAGGGAAAGGGAGAGAAAGTCTTAAGTGGACTCCGTGCTCAGTGCACGGAGGTGGAGGCTGGGCTTGATCTCATGACTCTGAGATCACAACCTGAACTGAAACCAGGAGTCAGAGGCTTAACTAAATGTACCCCTCAGACACCCGCCAGGGAGCTTTAACAGATGTATACTCCTCTTAATCACCACCACAATCAAGATACAGAACATTTCCATCATTCCAAAAGATTACTTTGTGCTCATTTATAGTGAATGTTCCCACTTCCTGTCCTAATCATAAACAGATTTATTTATTTATTACTTTTTTTTAAAGATTTTACTTTAAGTAATCTCTGCACCCAACGTGGGGCTCGAATTCACAACCCCGATATCAAGAGTTACCTGCTCTACTGACTGAGCCACCCAGGCACACCTAATTTTTTTTTTTTTTAAATTAAGGTGAAATTGATATAACATAAAATCCCCACCATTTTGAAGTGAGCAATTCATTGGTATTTAGTACATTGACAATTTTATATGAACTCACTGACTTAATTTCTATCACCATAGGTTAGTTTATCCTTGGAGAACGTCACGTAAATGCACTTTTACAAATGTTTTTTGTGTCTGATTTCTTTCACTCAGCAAAATATTCTTGTGGTTTATCCATGTTGTTGCATGTATTAGCAGTCCCTTCATTTTATTGCTGTACAGTACTCTATTGGATGGAGGTACCAGAATGTGTTGCTTCATTAACTTGATGGTAGATATTTGTGTTGTTTCCAGTTTCTGACTGTTATTAATAAAGCTACTGTGAACACTCTTTTACAAAGCTTTTTGTAAAGTTCATTGAGAAATTTTCTTCAATTCTGAACGCTGTTATGACTAGATGTTGAATTGATCAAACGTATCTATTGAGATGATCATATAATTTTTCTCTTTTATTTCTTTAAGATAATGGATTCAATAGGTTAACTTTTTATTTTCCTTAAAGAGAGAGAGAGACAGAGGAAGAGAGAGAGAGTGCAAGCAGTGGGGAGGGGCAGAGAGAGAGGGGGAGAGAGACTCTTAAGCAGGCTCCACACCCAGCACGGAGCTTGATGCAGGGCTCCATCTCAGGACCCTGAGATCATGACCCGAGCCAAAATCAAGAGTCAGACACTTAACCGGCTGAGCCTCCCAGGCGCCCCGCAGTAGGTTAACTTTTAAATCAGTCTTGCATTTGGTCATGATTAATTGCAGTTTTTATGTATTGCTTGCTTCTATTTGCTGATATTGTGTTATGGATAATCATACATATGATCACAGGATCTTCAGTTTTATTTTCCTGTAGTGTCTGTGTGTGATTTCAGTATTACGGTAATGCTGGCCTTCATATAATATGTTTAAAATTGTCTCCTCCCCCATTTTCCGAGAGTTTATATAAGAAGAGTATTTATTCCTTAAATATCTGATAGAATTTACCATTTCAGCCATTTGGTTCCAGACTTTGGGAAGGATTTTATTCATGATAAACTCAATTTCTTTAGTAGATACAGGGATTTTCTGATTTTCTGTATCTTCTTGTGTCTGTTGTGTTCATTTGTGTCTTTCAGAAATTATCTATTTAATCTAAATTGGAAAATTTATCGGCATAAAGTGGTTAATAATACTTATTTCCCTTTTAAAGTTTGTAAGATCTATAATGAGGTTCCTTCTCTCATTTCTCATATTGTTAATTTGTTTTTTTCTGTTCTTTTCCTTTTTTTTTTTTAATTTAGGGACTCCTTGTTCTGTTTTTGATTCCTGCTCCTAACTTTATTATTTCCTTCTTTCTTCTCACTTGGGTTTTCTTTGCCCTTCTTTTTCTAGATTCTCTAGGTATAAGCTTAGATCACTAATTTTAAGCCTTTATTTTCTGATATAAGCTTTTAAAGCTATAAATTTTCAAAGGTTCTTTATCTGCAATCCATGAATTTTGATATATTGGGTTTTTTCCATTGTTATTCAGTTAAAAATAGTATCACATTTCTCTTGTTTCTTTGAGCCATGAGCTACTTAGAGGACTATTGTTTAATTTCTAATAATTGAGGATATTCTGGATTTTGTTATTAATTTCTAATTTACTGTAGTGTGGCCAGAGAGCATTTTCTGTATGAGTTTAATCCTTTTAAATTCATGGAGACTTACTTTGCAGCCTGGTATATGATTGTTCTTGGTGGTATTCCATGTACATTCCATGGTATTCCATGTACACTTAAAAAGAATGTGTATTTTTTCAGGTATTGGGTGTTGTGTGTTTTCAGTGTCAGTTAACTGAAAATTGGATGATAATATTGTTTGCTTCTACATTATTACTGACTTTCATTCTACTTCCATATTTTTTTGAGAGAGGAATGTCCAAGTTTTCTATTATAAATGTAAATATGTCTATTTCTCCTTTTGGTTCTGGTTAGTTTTGCTTAATTTGAAGTTCTGCTACAGGGCCCATACACATTTAATTATCTTTCTGATGTATTAACCCATTTATCAGTACAAAATGCCTACTTTTTTTAGCAATTTTTTTAGCAATGTTTAGGTTTAGATAGTTTTATCTCCCTGCCTTCAATTTTGGTGACTTTTGCTTTTGTTGTGTTTAATTTACTTTGAAGCTCATCCTACTAAGCTTTTTTTTAGACATTGTATATCTTAGCTCTAGAAGTTCCATTAGGTACCTCTTTGTAGATACCTTTTCTCTTCTTATTATGTTCTTGTTTCCTTTACGTCCTTGAATATATTTTTAATACATCTTTTAAGTCCTTGACTAATAACACCATCCTCCCTGTAATGTTTAGAGCTACTTCTATTGACTGAATATTCTCTTTTATTCTGATAGTTAATTTGTTTTTTAATAATCTTGTCCCTTTAAAGCCTATTTTAAGCTTTGCTTGGAGGAGCCTAGATGAGCTATCACTCTATGGTTGGTGTAGCCCTGCTGCTGGGGCATGGCCTTTCTGGGATCTGTACTGAGTGTCTCAGGTTAATAATCTCCCATTTGGGGGTGAAGGGTAGTTCTCATATCTAGTCAGTTTATATCTTCCCAATATTTTAGGCTCACTGGTCATTCTTTTCCAGGCTTGTGGAGTCTCACACTGTGCATGTATCTCTTAATATAACGTCTGAGACTCAAGAAGACTTCCCTTATACACATGCTGAATTATACACTTACTGCTCCCTATCACTCTGCCTCCAAATTACAGCTGGCTTAGACTCCCAGAAATCTTCTCTGTTTCCTCAGCACAGCAAGAAGGTCATGATTTGCTTGGCTGCCCCTTTCTTACCCTGGGGTCCATCAAGTGCCTCCAGACTGAAGGAGACATTACAAGGCCAAATTTGCTTGTTTGTTTTCTTTCTCTAAGGGATTACAATTCTGTGTTAGTCATTGTTTTATATCTGAAAATAGTTTTTTTCCCCTCACATTCTGTCTAGTTTTCTACTGGTGATAGTAGATGGGATAGTCTGGTACCACTTGCCCCATCATGGCCAGAAACAAGTCAGAAATTATTATTTCCATTTTTTTTACTTTCACATCTGTTAGCATATGCTGCCAATGTTATCTGTTAACATACGCTGCCATACGCTGTGTGGCATAAGGGAGCTCACAAGTTTTGCAGTGACTGTAAGAATTAATGACAGTGTGTCACATGGAATCACATAATACCCTGGAAACTTTTGGTTGTGTAGCCTTTTCTCTAAAACACTTCCCTAAGCTACTCAGTTTTCCTGGGAATTTGCTTGATTTGGTTTAGAAAATTTCTTCCTTATTCAGTTTGTACACAAATGTCTGAACTTCCAAGATAGGACGAATCTTGACTAGGTATCAGTCTAGTATGACTATTATATCAGTACTGTACTTATTAGAAATTAAGAATTAAAATAAATGTATTAATACCAGATTCTGAGAATCAGAGCTCTGAGATCTTTGTAAGTGTTGCCTATACCTTCTCTCTTAATCCCTATCAAAACCCCATAAGCAGAAAGGTATAATTTAAATAAATTTACAAGTACTGTTAGCTTATTTTCAGTTTTCCTTCTGTCTTTCCACCCCTCCTGCTTTCTTTCTTTTGCCAAAGTTGATTGTGACTATTTTGTTCCATCCTATTTAATACAACCCCCAAATCTTTCATGATATGGCACCATTAGTATCTTTTACCCGTTTATCCACTCAGTAAATATTTATAAATAACTTGTAATTTTCTAGGTTGTTTGACAGATTCTAGAAATAAAGTAGAAAGGTTTCTTAATTCCAGTAGAAATCAAAAGTCTGATGGGAGGAGAATCACTTATCAAATAACTACATAAGTAAGTACGTACTTACAAAATATGTGTGCTTTGAAGAAAAGGAACAAAGTACTTTGAGAGTACATACCTGGATATGTCCATTTGGGCTCTCCAGAAAGAAAATGCCAAGATCGAATTTAAAATGTTAAGAGATATTAGTGGGAATGTTTATGGAGGAAAAGGGGGAGAGAAAAGAGGAGTGGGGAGAGTTGCAGATAATGATGTGAGTCTGACACTTGTATAAGGAGAGAGGGAAGGTTGGGTGGAAAGAACGTAAGACAGCTATGCAGCTCTGAGAAAGCCTTAGCCAGATTAAGGGAAAGCTCCAGAGCAAGGATTGCCTCCTAGAGGAACCCTCTGTTAGGTCTGGAATGGATGAATCTAGTACATGTGCTGCACTCACTCATTGGTTGGGAGCTGCCCAGGGAGAGCGTGGCCTCAGTGTTGATGCTGTGATGGATCGTAAAGGTGTGGCTGGAGATTCAACCAACTACACTCCTCACAGCACATTTTCCCTGAGGGAAGATGTGAGCAGAGCACTCCCATAGCTGCCTTACAGGATCACTGGACCTGGTCTAGCTGGGTGAGGAAAATTTCTCTAGGATATTTTAAAAACCATGTTCAAGTGATTAGTATCTCTTCCATGTACAATGGAGAGACTAGCTATTCAGGTCACATAAGGAGAAAATTTCTTAGACTAGTTGTTAAGACAAAGGCCACTTTGCTATATTTTGGTGGTAGACCCTGTATTTAAAGCCTTCTGTGTTTCTAGCATATCCCCTATGCAGCCAGCATTAGATCTGACTTCACAGTGATTTTTGTGGCTCTATCATTGCCATTGTGTAAGCCTAAATCTTCCTTCTCTCCCATCCCCATGTTAGTGATAGACACCATTACACATACATTTCATCCAAAATTATTTATTGAACACCTGATATATTATAAGCATTGTCTTACGAGATTTCCCTTGTTTTGGTGGCTGGAGTCATACCCAGAAATAATTTACCTTGAATCTTTTCTATTCAACTTGCTTTCCTTGACCTCCGCAGATCACATTTGTATCTTCAAACAGCTAACATTATGAGTAGCTTTGATTGTTGAACAGCAGTTATTTAAATATTTATGGTCAATCTGTTCCAAAACAATATTGAAAGCAGCAGTGCACAGTTTAAGAAATACATAAAAATCAATGGGGCAAATTTATGTATCGGAAGATCTACATTTCTAACTATGTGCCAGATTTTCCATTTATAATTCTTGCAAATGAAACACTTCGGGTGATCATAAATAGGGACCTCTCTGAACCTTTCTCTCTGAATTATGGTCTGTCAGTAATAAACAGAGAGCAGTATTTGATTTATAGGCTGAACTATACAAAGCAAGAACTCAATGCTAATGCCTTTGATCATTCTAATTCATTTTAACTGGCCAAGAGAGAGATGGCAAAAATTCTTTTATAACATCATCACCTTCTGTTCTAAGTGTGCCTAAGTGCCTGTCTTGACACATTTTCTGCGCAGTAGCTGTACCTAGCATTGTGTCTGGCACCAGAAGGACATCATTAAATATTTGTGTATAAATCTGATAGTCTGAAGCCAGCATGGAACACTGCCTAATTTACCCCACAACCTTGGTTCTCCAGCAAACGTCCCATGGGAAATGAAATCTAATACAACAGCAACACTCATACTTCAGCTCCCAAATACTTTAGTTAACTGACCTGTTTCTTTTTTGCCATCACTTCAACTTTCACCGTAGAAACTACATATACTATTGTTTCTAGAATCTAAATACATGGGATTTCCTATTTAAAGGGAACTTGGAGGTAATATAATGCAGGAATGACAAATATAATTTATTTCATTTTCTAAGCTCAGTAGGAAAAAGTGCTATTTCCACTCAGTAATGTCTCTTAAAAGTGGGTTAAGGCATGAGCACCAGATGTTGGCCCTACCACATTGAGTCCAACTCTCCATCCTGACAGATGGCCATCAACCTCCACTCAAACACTTCTAAGCCAGGAAAATGCTGCCTTTCAAACTGGCTCATGTCATGACTGAATGATGATCTATCTACCCCTTCTACACTTTGATTTGAGTTCTGCCTTTTTGGGTCACAAAATATATCTACTCTGTCTTATTCTATATGATAGTACTTTATATATTTGAACACAATTTCTCTGAGCTCCTTTTTCCTTTGGTTAACTGCCAGTCTTTTAGCATCTTTGAAAAATTTTTTAGAGATTTGTTTGTTTGTTTATTTATTTATTTATTTAGAGTGCATGTGCAAACAGGGGGAAGGGCAGAGGGAGACAGAGAGAATCTCAAGCAGACTCCATGCTGAGCACGGAACCTGATGCGGGGCTCAGTCTCACAACACTGAGATCACAACCTAAGTGGAAACTTAGAGCAGGAGCTTAACTGACTGAGCCACCCAGGCACCTCTCACATTTTTATCTATGATACTTAAAGTTTCTGACAAAAGTTCTAAAACCATACTGCAGAGTTTGTGTGTGCATGTGCATGTGCATACACGTGTGTGTATGGTGTTTATATGTCCTAGAATATAATTCATCTAGGCCTGGAAGAATTCCTTATCTGTAAAGCAACACCACGCTGTCTTCAATATACTCTCATTTAGCTTGGGCTTTTATGCCCTCTTAAAGCCATTGGCTTTACCTTTCCAGTTCGAAGATCGTTCTCCTTGATAGAATAGATAAGCAATGGAAATTTTAGATGCTTCTCCTCTCTCACTGTCATCTGTTAACATTACATCATCTTTTTCCAAACAGCAAGCTTAACCCCTTCTTGTTTTTCTTCTTGCTCCTAGTCTAATGTAAAAAGCCTTTGCCAAATCTAAGAACACTTTTTAGTTCATATCTTATTTTACATTGCAGCTATATTTGACACTGTTGATTATTCCCTCCTTTCTGAAATTCTCTACTCCCTTAGTGTCTACAAACTTACTTTCATTTGATTCTCCTCTTTGCTTTCTCTGTGCATTACTACTCTGCTTCCTCTGTGGGCTTCTCCTCTGCTTTCCATGGCGTGTCCACCACAATTCTGGTGAACAGAATGACGTGAACTCTGTCCTTGAGTTAAGTTCATGCACTCCAATGGTTTAACCACCCTGTATTCTGATGACACTAAAATATTATCTCCGGCTCAGACCTCTTCCCCAAGGTTAAGACTGAGTACTGATGTTCCAGAGTAGCTAAAACTGAATCATTATCTTCCTCCCACATGTCCATCCACTGTTCTCCTTCTCGTCAGTGTCCTATCTCAGTGACTGGCATCACCTTCTGCCCACTCATCCAAATAAATGGAAACTCATGTTCCTCCTTCCTCCCATCCAGTTTATATACAAATCACCCAATCCAACTAATTTTATTGCCTGCAGTGTTTTTGTTCCATCTCTTCTTCTGTTGCTCTGCTCCCCCCGGTTAGGCATTCCATTTTTATAGCGTGGAATTTTTCAATAGCCTCCTGGCCTGTTTTTGTGTTTTGTTCTATTTTGTTCTTTGTTTTGTTTTTGCTTTCATTCTTTTGTTCCTCAGGTCTGGCCTCTACCTCTAGCCAGCAAAATCTATCTAAAACATAAATATGACCAGGTTCCTTTACTGTTTCAAATCCTTCCAGCTTCCCCTTCACCTACAAAACAAACTTCCAGAGCATGGTGTTTAAGGTATTCTGTGATGTGGCCCACAATTCTCCATCTACCTTTATATTTTTCTATTCTTTGCCCTGGAATAGAAGCTGTAATCATGCAAAAATGTCCATGGAATCCAGCATATTTCATGTTATTTCAGGTCTTCTTACCTTTGTTTATGCCATGTTTTCTGCCTGGCATTTCACTTGTCTTTTTTTTTTTTTTTTTGACTAATTTTTGCTCATTTCTTATAGTTCAGCTCAGGCTTCATCTTCTCTCGGAGGTACTCCAGACAATAAAAAGGAACAGAAGACACTCCCTCTGTGTTCTCATAGCACTCTGCACCTGCATCTTTTCTGTCACTGACTGTTAACTCTACAGGGCATCTGGATATGGGACTGTCTCCTTTGTAGCAGGGACCACATCTTCTTGAACTTTATTTTTGCTCTTGAACTTTCTTTCTGACCTTATATTTCCTTGGGCTTCTTTCAGAAAGATTTAGGTTGGTATTTTCTTAACTAATGAATTCTTTATGTACACTGAGAAATACAATAAGAAAACCTAATGCTACTGAGTTTCAAATTCAATGCAAACAATATCTGAGAACTAAAAGTCACAAAGGAATGGATTTGCTTGCTAGAATATGATCGCAAAAAAGTGCTATTTTTTTTTTTTTTAGCAAGTGTCTTTAACTTAGAAGACAAAGTCATGGTCTTGATTTTCAAATTTACTCAACAAATATTTACTGAGTACCTGGGTTGTATAGAGGTGAATTAGACATTCATTCCATTTTTCAGGAAGCTTACAGTTCAACAGAAACAATAGCATAACTATATTTCAAGGAAGAAATGATGACGTTGGTGATGATAATGAGAAAATCAGATTTACCTCCATTATCTGGCTTAACTCATAATCATAATGTTAGCTACCATCATCCTTATTTTATGATGAGAGAACTAAGACTTTAGAGAGCTAAAGAACATGCTCAGGGCTACACTCTTGAGTTTCAACACCCTTGACCCTCTGCTATGCTCTCTGCAATATCGTGATGTGTTATGAGAGAGAGTCAGCCAAAAGTACGACTCAGAAAAAAGCAAGACAGATGGCTTCCTGCTGGAGGGACCAGAGAAGGCTCCATGGAGGAGATGGCATTTGGTCTAAGCATTAAAACATGATTAAAATTTGGATCTTCAGAGAGGCAGGGGAAGACATTCCAGGCAGAGGCAAGAGTTTAAATATAGTCACAGAGGTGGTAGAGTGTGCAGCATACACAATGCTAAGCAAGGGAGGTCGGTATGCATGAAGCATTAAAAAGAGTAGTGAGAGCACAAATTGAAATGTGGGTAGGAAGTCACCCAATCTTACCGAGCAATGTGAGCTTCCTTCTAGAACCATAGAAAGCCAATGAGAATTTAGAACAGGGCAATGACCTAAGAAATTAATACCACTGAAGTCTGTAAAATTTATTGGAGGAAGGAGAGTCTGGGATAGTTTATTCACTCAACAAACATTTATTAAGTATCAGACACTGTTTTATGTACTGAGGCAACATCAGTGAAAAAAACAGGCAACAATTTCTGCTCTTGAGGAGTTCTTCTAGTTGGAGGAAACAAATAATTAACAAATAGACAATTCATATATATATATGCACATACAAAAATAAACAATTTATACAAATATATATACAAATAAACAACTCATATATAAACACATATAGAAATGAACAATTATATAAATATATATACAAATAAACAATTCTTATATATGTAACTCATACATATGAATTGATCGTTTTGTCCATATATAAATATGGAGAGGAGCTAGAGAGAGATTAGTTGAGAGTTAGAAGGTAGTAATTATTATGAACAAAAACTAAGCAAGGGAAGAATACAGAGAGCTCCTGAGTAGGGATGGGAAGGCATTCATAATTTAAATAGGGTAGTAGGTAAAGGTCTTACTGAGAGGGTGACGTGAAAAAAACATAAAGTAGGTAAGAAAATGAGCCATGTGGATATTTTGGGTAAGATCATTTAAAGTACCAAGCACAACATGAAAGGCCATAAGTATACCTGTCATGTTTAAAGTACAATAAAGAGAACATGTGGCCAGGAAGGGGTGAGGAAGGGGAGGTAGGAGAAAAGGTATCTGGAGAGATGATAGAGGAGGAGCATAGCAAAAACTTTGGACTTTTCTCTGAGTGAAATGGGAATCCACTGGAAGGTTTTGTGCAATGGAGTGCCATAGTCTAACTTAGGTTTCTCAAAGAGAACTTGGGCTCTCTGTGGGGCATATGTGAACAGGGACAAGGGCAGTAGTGGAACTTCAGTTGGGAGTTCTCATGGTTATAGATGGTGGTGGCTCAGTCCAGCTCTGGAGTTGGTTGGTGGTAATGAGATGAGCTGACCAGCTGGATGTGGAGTATGTGAGAAAGAGAGGAATCTCGGATGACTCCACGTAGAACATGTACTCAACAGTGACTGTTACTTGGTTTTATGAGTTGCTGGTGTGTGTCGGTATATGTATGCTTTATATACACTGCATTTATAGCCCTTTATGTTAGGCCACAAAATTGGAATTTCCTTTTGACAGATAAATGAATGCCCCTGCCAAGTCTGTGCTCATGAATAAATACATATCACATTGCTTTTTATTAAGACTTCTAACTTCACAAAGTGCTTTCTCATGTCATTTTAGGCTCACAACATTTCTCTATTAGAATGGCTATACTGAGTATTAAAAAGTGCATTGAATTATCTCCAGTACCAATATCTGGAACCAAAAAAGTACATAAACAAGATTCAGAAAGTTAAAGAATAATTGCTTTAGCAATAACTTGGTACTTGGGGTAGTTGTTAAGTTGGTGGCTATGTCTACGTATGCTGATACCTGAATATAAACAAAATCATCTGTACAATATTAAAAATCAGTTGCAAATATGCAAAACAGCATCTCCAGGCTTTTAGTATTCTAAAATATTTGGTGTGGATTCCATTGTCCTAAAATGTTTCTTGGGTTTTTTCCACTATTTATCTAGATGTGTGAGTAGGACATAGATACCTGTACCACCAGCTTGATTTCCTCCTTCATCCCATCACTCTTCCTCTGTTACCTTTTAAAAATACATAAATTTGCCAGGGCGCCGGGATGGCTCAGTCGTTAAGCGTCTGCCTTCGGCTCGGGTCATGGTCCCAGGGTCCTGGGATCGAGCCCCACATCGGGCTCTCTGCTCAGCGGGAAGCCTCCTTCTCCCTCCCCCACTCCCCCTGCTTGTGTTCCCTCTCTCCCTGTGTCTCTCTCTGTCAAATACATAAAATCTTTTTAAAAAATAAAATAAAATCATTAAATTACATAAATTTGTCAAGTTCTAGGTTTAATATTAGAAATTCAAAACAAATAAGATATATTAACTGCCTTCAAGAAAATATTATTTAAGAAGCCATCCCCTACCTTTTTTGTAAAAAGATTTGAAGTGTCTTATAGGAATGTATAAACAAAAAGGAAAATATTAAATAAATGGAAGAAAGACTGGAAAGTAAATAAAATCAGGAAAATAATGTGAAGCCAGGAATAGGATCAATATAAACAATGCACATCAAAACATTCTGTACAATGTTGTTTGAAGGTAGAGGAACATCAGTAAAGTGTCCTCCGGGCTGGAAAGACAGTATGGGAAAATCAAGCCTCTCCTTACCATTTTAGAGTTGTATTCGGGGTAACTTAGTGATAGGGGCAAGTGGGTCAGCCGGCAGATGGAAGATCAGGGACGCTGAAGAGCTGTTCTCCAACCCTATTCTCCACACCGATCAGGACCTTAACCCCCAGGTTTTATGGAGTGAGGGGCATGCTGGTGAGGTCACAGGCTGGCTATCTGACGTGTGGCCTTCTGTGCATCTGTAATCACTACCAGCTACTCAGAGTGGGCACTACTTTAGGGAAGATCAGGGCAAGCCTTCTGCATTCTGGGCGGGGCTTACATTCACCCCCACAAGGCCTGGAACACGTAACCCCGAGGGAGGTCATTACCCAGGCATGGACAAGATGGAGGGCCAACGATGGGGTCAGTGTTGTCAGCACTCCTACCAACGTTTACTCAGGGAGAGGACTTTCTTCTGGCCAGGGCAAGAGAGAAAATAGAACGGGATTCATGGCTATCGACAAGATGAAAGCTCACCCGCGGCTTGGAAGTACATTTTTTCTTGGTCCTTCATCACGGAAACAGTTTCTCTGGTGGGTAATAAAGTCACAGTGCGGGTTTTCTTTAAGAGCTTTCTGACGGGAATATAGCGATGGGTTTTATAGGGATCATTCTTATAATATTTTGTAGTTCAGGTAGATTGCCCATTAAAGTACAGGTCAGTAGAGAGGCCCAAATGGCCTGATCTAAGGGTGCATCTGTTTGTCGCTTTGACTCGTGAATATCACTTTAGCATGCTTTTGATGAGAATGGAACAACAACAAAAAATCAAGTCCAATTCTCTGAGGATAACCTAGGGTCTTTTATTTTGCTTATGGATTAAAGTCGACAGTCAACCAACGTTGCTTTGACAACCAACCCGACAAAACCTAGAGTTGAGTGCCTCCTATGGAGGATACACGTCAAGGATGGTGTCCCAGATGGAAAACCCAGACGTCAGAGGATGACATAACAACCACAGTGATATGGAATATGGGGGATTGCGAAGGAGTCCTTCCAGGTGGAACTTGAGCTAGATCTCAAAGGATGAATCTGATTTTGATATGGAAGAAGCAGAGATGGCCATTGCAGGCGGATAAACAGCCTGACCAGCGCAGGAAGGGAGTGAATTTACATAGCGCACCAACAGCAGAAAGTCCTATTTGGTGGGAACGAGTAGTGAGTAATGGCAGACGTGAGGCTGGGAAGATAGTACCGACTCCAGCATGAAGACATCTGGATGAGGGGCCTGGGCTTCCTCCCCTGCAAACCTCTCCATCCACTTCACCTGGTTCTCTAAAGAAGCTAGAGACCTGCCCCAAAGTCTGTAAATTGGGAACACTCGTTTATTACAAAACTTGACAAACAGTCACCACATTTGCAGAAACCGTGACTTACTTGTCAGGAGCCAATGACTGTCAATCTCCCCTTTATATAAATATTTGCGTTCCACAAAATAAATGAGACTATTCTTGAATTCTGTGGCAGGTACTGGCTAGTTATTTCATTGATGTTCAGTAAATAGTGAGGATCAATCCACAAGGTTTGTCTTGCTTTTTCTAAAGACTTCTGTATAAGATGCTGCATTTCATTATGGTAACCTTGTAGATGGCCTCTAGGATAGAAGAGCTGCAGACCCACAAGGGGCAAATTGGAAAATCATGAGAATCAAGAAGCTGTGTGACTGGATAAGTACTGTGAAGCCTTAAAAAAAAAAAAAAAAAAGTCCCCAGCATCAAAGAAGTCAGGGTAACCCTTGTCAGAAGGAGAGCTTCAGAGGGATGAAAGTCAGAGGCCTTTGCTGATGATGGCGACTGCCCACCATGTTCAGCCCACACTGTGTGTTTTCTGTGTGTTAACTCAGTCAGTTACTATAAGCCTGTGTGATCAGTATTATTACCTTGACCCTGTAGATGAGGAAAAAAAGAGGCCCAGAGGAGCTTAGCAACTTTCCTGAGGCTGTGCAGCTTGGAAATGGCAGAGCACATTGACCCCGCATGAACTCTGGCAGCTTGGCTTCCGAGCTCCTTCTGCTTGCCATCACCCTGTTTCTCGTTTCGTGAAATGTTACAGCTTGAAGGGCCCTTAGAACTCATCTGGTTCACTGGTCCCCTGCATGTAGCCCTTGGCCAGGTGGGATTAGAATCAAGTGAATGAGGCCCTCTCTTGGGTGCAAAATGTACAGGGGCACCAAAGACCTCAGGAGTCAAATAAATAATATGTTAATGCAGTATTGTTTAAAAATCAAAATTAACATTTATGATGCAGAAGATATCAAAATTTAAATAAAGGCAGGATCTCTTTCTTAAAGAATGGATCTCTTTTGGGTGCCTTCTCTCTGTTAATGGCACCTTCATCCCAGGCTTGGTGCCTGGAGCAGCATCAGCATCTCCTGGGAGGTTTTCAGTCATTCAGATTTTCAGGCTTCACCCCACATCTACCCATTCTGGTGCTGAGGGTGGGACCCAGCAATCTATGCTTGAACCAGGCCCCCAGGTGATGCTGAAGTGAGTTCGAGCTTGAGAACCACTGGTCTGGTCCAGTGCCTTCATTTGACAAATGAGCAAGTTGCTTGTTAGTGGCAGAGTTTATGATTTCTCTATGAGTTTAGGGTCCTTTCTCATCTATCACGCTGCTCCCCCTTCCCTTGGCAACTTCCTCATCTGCTCTATGCCCCATTTGCCAGGATTTCCTGTGAATCTGTTCCTTCTCGGAGGCAAATCAGTTTGCCACTGAAGACCATGGCATTCTCTGTTTATGGAGAGGTACAATCAAATAGAGAAAAAAAAACACATGAGATCCCCTGAGGGATCATTTAGAGCATTGGTTTTCTGCCTTGGTGAAATCTTGGTGGCATTCTAAAATCACCCCTGGAAGATTGGGAAAAGCACCAATGCCCAGACCTCACCCCAACCAAGTAAACGAGAATCCCTGGAATTAGGGTTTGAGTGCCAGTATTTAAAAAAAAAAACAAAACAAAACAAAAAAAACTTTTAGGTGATCGTAATGTGTATCCAGGGTTGAGAACCAGTAATTTGGCAAATGTGGGATTATTGCCAATAGGTCTCATGGCAATAATCACTGTCACAGTCCACAAAGCATAAACGAGGCATCATCCTTTCCACTCTCCTTGTCCTCAACTTCTATATCTCTTCCACTTCTGAATCCTGTCCACATTAATGCACACATAGCTCTTAAATGTGTCCACTTCTCCATTCCAACTACCATCATTCAGACTCAACTCAGCAATGATCAACTCTGGCCTCCAAACTGTACTTTGTGTTTGCCCTTGGGCACTTGCTCAATTGAAACACCACACCAGAAGCCTGAAAATGATTTTCAAACTACAATCTGACTGTATAAATTGCCCTCTCCCTGACTTGAAAGACTTTCCCTGATTTTCCATTCCTCTTAGGATAAGACCACATCTTAACATGGCTGCCATGGTCCTGGGTGGTCCTAGCCAGCCCACCTCTCCTCTGACTCTCTGCTTTAGTCATCTTGCCCTTCAGTTTGTTATACTTCTGGGTTTACATCTTGGGGAAGGCTTCCCTGACCTTTCTGAGGAGATAAAATCCTCTTGTCATAATTTTTTTTTTTTTTAATTGTGTGTTTGCCTAAAGAACAGAGAAACTGAGAAGGGAGTTAAAATACACTTGGGACAAGCAGTCATGAGCTCTTAGGGCACTTTCCTGTTCTCCTTCATAACATAAATAACACATTTTACATTTGTGTGGCTATTTAATGAGGGCATTTATCCTGCAATAGACTTTGTAAAGACAGGGGCCACGTCTTTTGCTTACCATTGAGTCTCCGGCAGCTAGTGAGTGCTTGGAACATGGTGTTTAATAAAAGTTGCTCAAAAAAAAAAAAAAACGAGTGAGTGCCTAGAAACTATGCCCTATGCCCGCTGAAAGGATGACTGTGTGCGCTTTTGCATATGGATTGCATAGGAAAGCTCTCAGAACGGGAGATTCATCTTTAACCCAGACTCGCTCTCTAGCACTGTTACCTTTGGAAAGGCCTTTTACTTCTTGAGCTGAGTCTTTTTGTGCCAGTGTTTTTCAAACTAGGCTTTGCCGCCTCCCTAAGGGTTGGGGGGTGATGGGGGGTAGGAGTCTGAAGGGGCAAATGGAACAAACTTCCTCTTTATCTATTTCTGGGTAACATTTATTTTGAAGAAAGAGATTAGTTTCTAAAAGAAAAGTCATTCAAAAACCACTGTGCTAGAAGATGCCTAAAACCCCTTCCGGATCAACCCATCTGTAACGCTGTTTTCCAAAGGAAACTCGACACACACACACAGTCTGAGGGGACCGAACAGCTGGCTGAGTCAGGTTTCCATTTTTCTAGAAGACTGCACATATACATGCAAATACAGGTGGGCTTTTCTTTTCAGGAAAAAGCCTGGGAGAAACTAAGCCAACATATTCAGTCGCATCTGCTCAAGCAAAATGCGGTGACAGACATAGACACTGAATCACTCCCACTTCCTGGGCTGCAATTTAATAGGCTTCTCAGATTGTTGGGCTGGATTAAGGGTGTTTACTCTGAGTACATTCCTGGGCAGGTGGCTCAGTCTCTGGGCCTCAAAGATGATTGAAACACCTGCCTTTTCACTGTGCTCACCTTGTCCTTGAAAGGGCCTCTCCCAGGCGAAGTCCCCTTCCTTCCCCCGACCCTTGGTCTTCAGCGAAAAACACAGTCACAACAAAAACAAATTTCCTTTTTGTATTAATTAAAATGCCTGTACCAGGAATATGATAGAATTTCCCTGAAGCCTTTGCATCGGGTATGCGATGGGAAGAGGGAATTAAAGCTATTTTCTGCAGTAATGGGCCTTGCCTGGAGCCTTGTGGGCCACTGGAGGAGGGATGGGGGGGGGAAGGAGGAGGAGGGAGGAAGGAGCATCAGGCAGAGATCTGACTCCCTTTCCATTCCCTAGAGTACAACCCAATTATCTGTTTTACATTTGGGGTTTCAGTTTAGATTTCATTTAAATCAATGGTTACATAGCTTTAAAAAAAGAAAAAAAGTAGGCATAAAAACCCACACATTTAAGATGATACAAATAAAAACCCAGCACTTATTTGCCTTAATTACCTGAATTTTTTAGACCTCAGCCTCTCGGGTAATTTCTTCCTTTTTCCGTAGAGATGTTGCTAGGTTTCACTAAAGTAGCTACTTTATTCACAAAAAAATTAAATTCCATCCATTCTAAAATTTGTATCACATTATATTACTGGGTCTGCCCTCAGCTCAAAATAATGAATATATTCATGTATTATTTAGGAGAAGTAATGCAGCTTTCTTTCTTTTTTTTTCTTTTCTCTCTCTGTCTTCTAACTCATTGGTTCTCAAATGTTAGCATGCCCCAGAATCTCCTGCAGGACTTGTCAAAACAGGGACTGCTGGGCCCACCCCAGAGTGTCTGATCCGATGGGGCTGGGGGGGAGCCCGAGAATTTACATGTCTAATGAGTTTCTAGGTGATGCTGAGGTTGCCAGTCCAGGATGCACACATTAAGAACCCCATTTTCATTCAGAAGGGTGTTGGAGTTGTCAGAATGGGTAAGGCACCAGGGAAAGGCCACATCCTCTGGTGCCGGTGCCTACTCGCTAGGTCTTATGCCTGAGGGCCCACCCGGAGGCCTGACTGCCTGGGGGTGATCAAATTTGACGCCCTCATCTGTCCTAAGTCATCTGTGGTCGCTGATGGAAGTCACTGGTGTGCTCACTGGGAGCCAGAGTCAGGGGAACTACACTGAAAGGATTTCAGGATCAGAAGAGTTCCCCTTCCTTTCTAGATGTGCCTCGGTGGCTGCTGGCTTGAAATCCACCATTACTGCTGCATTCCTTTGTGAGGCACCGTGCCTCGTTTAAACAGCAGTACCTACTGGGATGGTGAGGATGCCCTGAAAACTTAACTGAGTGTATTTGGCCCTGGCAGAAGATGTAAATCTGAAAAAAGCAGAACTTTAGAGGTGGATGCCATCCTGTCTCAGTCCTCTGACATTTGAAATGGAAATGGGAGTTCAAAGAGGTTCTTTTTCCCAAAGTCATAAAGTCAGGCTGCCTAAAGAGTGGGGAAATAGGGCAGGCCTAGAGGGGGGAGAGGGTAGGGGGATCCAGGACGGTCTAGAGGCGTGAGAGCCTATGGGGCCATAGAGTGAGGGGAGGAGCTAATGGGTTGGGATGGAACGTGAGTCGGCCCCCGTCCCGAGCGCCCTTTCTGTAATGAAACTATCAACTTGGCCCCAAACTGGAAGCCTCAGGGTTGCCTTGAACTTGTTTTTTTTACGTCCCCATGGAGTCGCCGTGTCTTCCCATCAGTCTCCTCCTTGCTGTTCTCTCTCCTGCTGCTGAGGGCCAGCCCCTCCTGTCACCACAGCCCCCGAATTCTTTCTGCTCCTCCTGAAATCAGTCTTCCAGACAGCTACCGGAGTTCTCTGATTTCAAACTGTGCTCCTGCCTAGCGTTCTTCAGTCTCTGCGTAGCACCGACAGGCAGCAGTCTCATCTCAGTATGGCGCTCAGGTTGTCTCATTCCCTCCTCCCAACTTGCCTTTTCACTTTTATGTCCTTACACTCCCTTCCATGCCAACTATGTCCCAGCACTACCACATGGCTTAGAAGTCCCTGAACAACTTCCGTACTCTCTTTTTGCTTAAGCTACCCCCTACAACTCTCTCGTCTGACACCCAGAATTCTCCCCATCATTCAAGGTCAAGGTCAAGCTGTCCTCTGTGAAGTCTTCCCTAGTCTACCAATGAGACCCGATTTCTGCATCTCTTTGATTTTAGCGTTTTTATTTATGAATCTGTCATAGGCCTAGCTTAACTATATTCACAATGAGGACCTGTTTATGAACACGTCCACACACACATCCTACTCTTCTTGATACTAAAATATAACCAACGGTAAGCACCCTTGTTTATCGTGCTTCCAGGATTCTGAGGACTCCTGCGCAAACACTGACGACGTTGTCATTGTTTTCATTTATCCCGATGAGAGAGTTGAGGTTTGAACCTTGCCTCAGAACAAATTAAAACATGACATATTGCATAATTCATATTGCTGATTTTGTCAACGTTGGACACTTAGATCCATCCAACAATAACGATTCATTTCTGCCACCAGTAGAAAGTCCAGAAGGGGCCTTCATCCCATCGTCTTGGATGTGTTTCCTCTCTCCTGTCTTTTGGAGCTCACAATCTGGCTCACTAGAATGGACACTGTATAGCATTTTCCTCTGACTCCCCAGAAGATGATCCCTGGCATGTAGTAACTACTCAGGAAATGTGAAGTTGAACTTGTGGGAAGGCAGGTAGGTGGATACCAAAGGCAATCTTTATTTCCTTCCCACTTTTCGGCAGAGGATCGCTGTTTGCCTCAGTCAACTGGGAAGTGCCCACATCATCTCTGAATTCAAACCTACACATTCAGCCTTAGAGGATCAGGTCTCAGAAGGTAGAACTTGTCGCCGGTCACACCCCCAATTAATGTACCTTTTTCTTTGGGTCCCCAGCCTCAGCAGAGTGTGACTTTTTCTATAGACAGATCATCTCTTCCTTCATTCAACAGATAATGATTGACTATTACCGTGTGTTAGAAACTGGGCCAAGTATTGAGGATAAAATAATGAAAAAGGAATGTGCTCTTCCTGTTCAGTGTTAATATAAATCCTGATTACTAGGGAAGTGTATTGATAGGAAGTAAAACCCAGTGTGGAGATTCAGAATAGCCTCTCTGAAGAAGTGCCACATGCATGCAGATATGAAGAATATGTGGGAGACAGCCAGTTGAAGATGGAGGACAGACTATTCTGCGCATAGGGAACAGAACTGTGGAAATCTCAGAGGCAAGAGAGTGGTGACTTAAATCTGAGATACCACTGCCTCTGATAAGTTTCCCCTGGCCCTGCCAAGGGGTGGGGAGGTGGGGACCCTCCTATATATTCCCAAGCATACTGTGTTTCCATTATCACAGCCATTATCACTTTGCATCATAATTACCATTTACCTTATTGATCTTTCCCACTAAGTCATAAAATCCACAAAAGCAAGAATGATGTCTACGATGACCACTACTGCATCTCTTGCAGTTGGCACAGTGCTGGGTATATGGCGTCTTGAAGGAAATGCTCTATACATGGCCTTACCATTCACCATTGCCATGTCTGCTTGCATGCCTCCCTGCCTGCCAAACATCTGTGCTTGAAGGGTGGGCAGAGCAGGTCCACAGACAGAGTCACAGATGCCAGGGAATTCACAATCCTAGGAGCAGCAAAGACTTTTGGGATTGATGGGTAAATACTGCAGTAGCTTTCTTGCCTCTCATGTGGAATAGCTCTGAGGTATATGTCCGACAGCAGGATTTAGCTCCAGTGGCCCCCAACCCCGAATTGCTTAAAAATGCATTATTAGCTACCTTCCCTTCCCTTCTCACTTCTCTACTCCCGTATCAGTGTTTCCTGATATCACCTCCCAAATAAACCACTCACCATCACATCCTTGACTCAGGATTGGCTTCTAGAGGAACCCAAACTAAGACGGTACTCATCAAATACCTGTTGAATGACTGAGTCCCCTCCTGACTTAGCTGCTTGTTTGCTTGATTAGGCAAGTTATTACCTCCCTGAGACTTCACCCTTGTCCCCTCTCCCCTATAAAATTTACTCCCTATCTCACCAGGCTGTTGCTTGGCTCCAATGACATATGGTTTGTGAAAACCTTGCTTAAGTTGTAGTGAGTTGTTGAAATGGACCACTGCCCTGGCACATTCCAGTCTAACCTAGCTAGGACACAGCAGAGTAAGAGCCAAATGACTGGAAGAGATTTTCTGACTGCCCGTCTTGACCTCAAGAACCCAAAATCTGCTCAGTTATTCCTGAAGTGGGTCCATACCCAGAGGGAAAACACAGGGCTTTAATGAGAGGTAGTTTTCTGTAGGTCACACATAGCTCCGGGGCCTGTTCCTGCCTTCTGGCTTAAATAGCAGCTCTGGATCCATAGAGAATGGCTATGAACCATTCCATTGTTCTCACGTAGGGAATCAGAATTTGGTTTGTATGTGACTCACATTCATGTAAAACTACATAGGATATTTCTGGTTAATGTGGCAATGAGGATGATGGCATTAATGATAGCAAGTGTCATTTATTGAACCCCTGCTATGAATGAGGAGTTTCACATTTACTACCAGTGTAGAGTCTCCAAGCAGTCCTATGCCGTTGTTGTTATTAATCCCATTTTGCCAATGAGAAAGCTGAAGCTTAGAGACCAAACTTCTGCTCAAGATCACACGGTGGCAACTTACAGAGTTACACTCACATTCTCAGTCCCATACTCTGTGTGATACTTAGTAGATTCTCCATCCTAAGAACAGAGAATTAGAGTTCACTGGAGACAGGGCTGCCACATCTTTTCTTGGTCTTACCTCAAAGTCACATATTATCTATCATAATATACATGCTACCTGAAGCCAAGCAGGGAGCCTAGACTTCTACCATCAAGAGTCTGTGATGAGGGTGCCTGGGTGGCTCAGTTGGTTAAGCGACTGCCCTCGGCTCAGGTCATGATCCTGGGGTCCCGGGATCGAGTCCCGCATCAGGCTCCCTGCTGAGCAGGGAGTCTGCTTCTCCCTCTGACCCTCCCCCCCTCATGCTCTCTATCTCATTCTCTCTCTTAAATAAATAAATAAAATATTTTAAAAAAGAGTCTGTGATGAAATATCACAATATCCCCACTGAGGTGAGATCACAGAAGGACAAGTAGAAACCCAGGGCATTCAACCCAGCCAGGTGCTAATGAGGCTCCCTGTAGTGCAGGGACGGTGGAGACCACATGAGATGCCTGGGATTCCACCCACACCTGGCGGTGATGAGGCACCCCTCCTCTTCACTACTAGGGGTGTGTTATAGGATGTTTAGTGGAGAGTCAGGCTTTCATCACCACTCAGCAGAATCAAAGCCCACCTCCCCCCACCCCAACATACACCAGGTGTCATTGAAGGGAAGAGTAACGCAGAACTCTCCATCTCATTCATAGAGGTATCAGTGGAGGCCTACCGAGGAGTCAGAACCTCCTCTCCAAACTGCCACTCCTTCCCAGCAGTAATGAAGAGTCTTTGCTCTTAGGTGTCAATGGAGGCCAAGTGAGAAACAGGGACTTTAATCCCTAAAAGAAGTTATACGCCTGTACCTCTCCCCATTTCTTTTCTGGAACAGTGCCCTAAAAGGAGTCAGCTAAAACAGAAAGTTTAATTAAGACCCGGAGGTTCGTAACAAACCACCCAATTGTCTAGATTTCAGCTGAAAATCACTCGTCATACAAAGAACAAAAAAGACCTCAAACTGCATGAAAAGACAACAAATGCCCATACTGAGATGACATAAATGTTAGAATTATCTAACAAAGATTTTAAAGGAGCCATCTTAAAAATGATTCAGTGGCAATTATAAACACACTTGAAACAAATAGAAAAAAAGAAAGTCTCAGGAAAGAAAAAGAAGGTAAAAAAAAGAACCAAATGGAAATTTTAGAACTGAAGAATATAATAACCAAAATTAAAAAAAACAAAAGCAAAACACCCAAAGAGTGAGCTGAAAAGCAGAATGGAAGAAAGAGAAGAATCAGTGAACCAGAAGATGAACAATAAAATTACACAATCAGAACAGAGAAAAAATAGCCTAAGAAAAAAAAAATGAAAAGAGCCATGGGAACCCATGGAAATATAACAAAGGTTTAACATCTGTGTCATTGGGAGTCCTGGAAGTAGAGGAGAAAGAAGGCAGAATTGAAAAGGTGCTCAGATAAATAATGGATTGACACTTTGTATATTTGTAAAAAGACACATGCCTACCTCAAATTCAAAAAACTGAGCAAATCTCAAATAGGAAACAAGCAAAAAACACACCAAAGCATATTGTAATCAAATTCCTGATAAGTAAAGGTACATTAAAAATCTTGAAAAGTAGGGGCGCCTGGGTGCCGTCGTCGGTCAAGTGTCCAACTCTTGATTTTGTCTTGGGTCATGGTCTCGGGGTCATGGTATTGAGCCCCATGTCAGGCTCTGTGCTCAGAGCTGAGTCTGCTTGTCCCTCTCCCTTCCCGACTTGTGCTCTCTCTCTCTCTCTCTTCCTCTAAAAAAAAATAAATAAAATCTTTTTTTAAAAAGTCTTGAAAAACATGAGACAGAAGTCAATTTGAATGGCAGCAAATTTCTCATCAGGAATCACAAAGGCTAGAAGGAAAAGGCATACTTTTTTAAGAACTGAAAGAAAAGAACTGGCAACCTAGAATCCAATACCCAGTGAAAATATCCTTCTGGAATAAAGGAGAAATCAAGACATTCTTAAATGAAGGACAACTGACAGAATTTGCTACTGGCAAAATAACATTAAAGGAATGGCTAAAAGAAGCTCTCTAAATAAAAGGGAAAAGATAAAAGAATGACATTTAGAACATCAGGAAGGAAGAAAGAAGATAGTAAGCAAAACTGTGAGTAAATATATTAGATGTTCTTTCTCCCTTTCAGTTTTTTTAAATTATATTTAATGGTTGAAGCAAAAATTATAACTATCTGATGTGGCTCTCAACGTACGTAGAGGAACTATTCAAGGTAATTATATTACAAGTGGTGGGAAGGAGGGTAAGGAAATAAAAAGGCAGGTAAGATCTCTATAGTTCAATAGAACTGGTAAAAGACAGCATTTTGGATATTCATTGTCTCAGTTCATATATTTAATCTCTCCATTCCATTTCTATAGCATTCTTGAAATAACAAAATTATGGAATTTAAGATCAGATTTGTGGTTTTCATGGATCAGGATAGGCTTTAAGTGGGAGGGTAATATGTATGGCTATAAAAGAACAACATGAAAAAACTAAAATAAAAAAATAAAAGGGCAACATGAGGGATCCTTGGGGGTGATGAGAATGTTCTATATCTGTATCATATCAATGTTGATATCCTGGTTGTGATATTATACCACAGTTTTACAAGATGTTACCTTATGATAAACTGGGTAAAAGGCACAAAGGCTCTCTTTCACTGCTTACAACCGCTTGTGAATTTATATTTATCTCCATATAAAGGAGTTAATTAAGCAAAAAATTCCCAGAAAAAAAGAGAAGTCTTACCTCCCAAAGAATGACACATAGCTGAATTCTCAATAACAACATTAAGGGCCAGAACACAATTACTGGGATAATTGATTCAAACCCCTGAAAAAAAATTAAATAACTATCGGTGTAGAGGACTTTATCCAGCTAAACTCTCATTCAAGAGTAAGGACAGAATAGAAACTTCTGGACACAAATAGACATTTTTCCAAAGAAAATATCCAGATAGCCAACAGACACATGAAAAGATGCTCAACATCATTTACCATCAGGGAAATGCAAATCAAAACTACAATGAGATATCATCTCATACCTGTCGGACTGGCTAAAATCAACAATACAAGAAACAACAGGTGTTGGCGAGGATGTGGAGAAAAGGGAACCCTCTTGCACTGTTGGTGGGAATGCAAACTGGTACAGCCACTGTGGAAAATAGTATGGAGGTGTCTCAAAAATTAAAAGTAGAACTACCCTATGATCCAGCAATTGTACTACTTGGTATTTACCCAAAGAATACAAAAATACTAATTCAAAGATATACATGCACCCCTATATTTATAGCAGGATTATTTACAATAGCCAAATTATGGAAACAGCCTAAGTATCCATCGATAGATGCATAGATAGAGAAGATGTGGTATATATATGTATACACACACACACACACACACACACACGGAATATTATTCAGTCATAAAAAAGAATGAAGTCTTGCCATTTGCACGAAATGGGTGGAGCTACAGAGTATTATGCTAAGTGAAATAAGTCAGAGAAAGATAAATACCCTTTCACACATATGTGGAATTTAAGAAACAAATGAAACAAGCAAAGGGGAAAAAAGAGAGAAAAAGAAAAAAACCAAGAAACAAACTCTTAACTATAGGGAACAAACTAAGGTTACCAGAGGAGAGATTGGTGGGGTGGGGGGGGCAGTTGAATAGATGATAGGGATTAAGGACTGTACTTGTTGTGATGAGCACCAGGTGATGTGTGGAATTGTTGAATCACTATATTGTACACCTGAAACTAGTATTACACTGTCTTAACTGGAATTTAAATAAAAAACTTTAAAAAAAGAAAAGAAAACTTTAAAAAAATGAAATAGAAACTTTTGATCATAAGGATCCAGAGAATTTACCACTCAAGACCCACCCTAAAGGAAAAATTGGATAAACTTCAGTAAGAAGGAAATTAAACCCAGACTGAAAGAGGGGAATGATTGAATTAATTACCTTAACAAATATTTATAGGTGTGTACTATGTGTCAGGCACAGTGCTGGAGGCAAGGCATACCACAGGGAACAAAACAGGCAAAATTTCTTGCCTGTTCCTTATGGAGGTTAAAGTTCTAGTGAAGAAGACATGAAATAAACAAGGAAATTGAGTAAGAAATACAGTAATTTAAATGTTTTGAAGTTGCACAGTCTTTCTAGATGTGGATATCTTTTTAATCTCTTCAGGATTCCCTCTTCCTTAAATTTGAGTATCCATATGAAAAGAAATGTAGAAATACGTTCTTCCCAGAAATTGACGGGTCTAACAAAACGCAAAAACTAGTAAAGATATAGAATATTTGAATGGTCAGCTGGTGTCACGTAACAAACAGGGATGTGTATGAAATCCTGTGCCTATAAATTAGAGAAGGCAGTTCCTTTCAAGCATGTATAAAACTTTACAAAAATTGAGGCTATATATTAGCCTCAAATCAAATGTGAAAAAATACCACAATAATCAGTATTATAGAGACCATAGTATCATAAAATGAGAATCAATAACAAAACAACAGATAATTTGGTTTCATATACAAGTCTCTCCTTCTATAGGAACCCCCTTCAGTCCACAGAGAGTTGAATTCAACGCAGTCTTAGCTCAGACATAGGAGTTTCCATTCTCTCCCTTCAATCTTCCTCTCACTCTTGTCTTTTTATCCCCACCCCTGTTCCTAACCTTAGTCTCTAGGGTGGGTTGTCAATCATCAGGGTTCCCTTCTGGATGAGACTATGTCAGGGAGGCGAGGGAAGGCGTAAAGGAGGCAAAGGTTAGAGTACTCGTCAGACCATGAGGCCATTTGTCCTGCCAAAACTGACCTTCTCTTTGTGTACCATCTCCTGCTTTGTAATCAAAGGATTTCTGCCTCATTCTCTCTATTACCAAGGTATCCTTCTCTTACCCTATCTTCAGGATATTTTTAATTCCAGGAAGGGAGTTGGTGGGGAGGGGTGAGGAAACACAGATACATGTGCACGTTTTTATCTCTATCATAATGAAATCATAGGACATACTGTTCTGCATTTCTTTATTTTTGTCAAAATATATTGTAGACATCTCCCCATAAGAATAGATATGAGTCTACCTCAGCTTTTCAAATGAAAGGATAAAATTCTATTTTGTGGATGGCTGAAAGACAAGAAAACCACAAAGCTATACTGAAGAACACAAAGCAACGTATACCTTGTATGTAAAATTGAATATATGTGAATATGCTATACATATTTTTTGAAGTGGGAACATAATAGTGTTAATATATTGATCTGTAAGAAGTAGGAAATGAAACCTTTGTTAAGGACATGAGTTTTCCTCTAAGTGAAATGGAAACCATTGGATGGTTTTGAGCTGGAGAGTGATATTCAGGGACTAATGTTTTAATAGGATTGCGCTGTCTCTTGTGATGAGCACTGACTATAAAGAGTTAAGGGTAAATGCAGGAAGATCAGGGAGGAGGCTATTGCGGGAACCCAAGGGCAAGATCACGGGAGCCAGGTTCTAGAAGCAGTAGAGGCGTGAGAAGTGGTTACGTTATGACTGGTTTTTAAGGGTGGATCTGATAGAGTTTGCTGATGGGTTTGATATGGGATATGAAGGAATGAGGGAACTCAGGGATGGCTCCAAAGACTTTTTGGCCTGAGCAAAAAGAAATAGAAGGAGAAGGTGATTATTATCCAAAATGGAACATACCAGAACAGGCGCATTTGTGGAGAGAAATTTGAGAACATTTTAAAATGTCACTTCTGTCTACTCCATTTCCTTCTTTTTTTAAAAAATTTTTTATTGTTATGTTAATCACCATATATTACTCCATTTCCTTCTTAATCCCCATGTTTGCTTTGTAGAGGTGGGGAGGTAGGGTGGTGGTGATGAGGCGGCAGACGGGTACCCCCGGTGCCTCTGGCTCAATGTGTCTCATGAGGTTGCAGTCAAACTACCAGCCAGAGTTGTTTCACTTCAAGGCTCCAGTGGGACTACACGATCCATTTCCAAGTGTATTCACAATGTTGTTGGCAGACCTCAGATCTGCTTCCAAATAAATCCACACAGGCGTCTCTCCAGGGCTGCTGTGCTATGTGGTAGCTGGCCTCCCCCACAGCAGAGAGCCAATGGGCAGGGAGAGACCCCACAGAGTGGCAGAGAGAGTGCTCAGGATGGAAGCTGCAGTCTTTTCTAACAAATTGCTGGAGTGTCATCCCATCACTACTGTATTGTATTTGCTGAAAGCCTATTACTAAGTCCATCCTGCATTCAAGGGGAGAAGAATACCATGAGGTGGGGATTTTGGGGTCCTCTTAGAGTCTGTCTACCATAGGATCCTTGTAAGACTTGGAAAAAAAAAAAACAATTCCCTGTCTTAATCTTAGAATCACTGCATAAAACTTTGATCATACCTTTGATAACATTCAGGGAGTCAGAATTTATTAAGCATCTAGTTCGTGCCTGGTATTATGCCAAACCTGAAAATACAAAGATGACTATGATGGACTCACAGCTCTTCTAGCAAGGAAATCTATCAACATGACTACGACCACCCATCCGCATGGAGCCCTGCTAGGAAGGCAGCAAGTCCAGTGATTCAGACCACACACCGCAGGGCTGGACCACCCGATCCAAATCCGCCTCCGCCGCTGACAAGCTGTGTGACATTTAACTAGTTACTCCTTATCTCTGGGCCTCCATTTTCAAAAGTGTGAAAATGAGAAAATAATGGAGCCTACCCTGTAGCTGGTTGTGAGGGTTAGGCAAGTCAGCGTATGGTGAAGTGCTTGGAGCAGTATAAAACACAGAACTGAGGACTATGTTAGTGTGCAGTATTAGGAAGGTGAACTAAACCTGTTCCAGAGCAAGACCCTTTGTTTTCTGTCTACTTTGACGTTTCTGTTCTTTTTAATACCTTATTGCTTTTATATACTTTTAAGCTCATGAAATACTTTCCTGCCAAATTTCAAAAAGATTTATAAGCATTTACTGTTTTTAATGTCATTTGCTTGGTTCTTCAAGCAAGAAAAAAAATCAATCTGAAAAATAATCACTGTCACTCACAAATTTAATACTATTTTGGGGCGCCTGGGTGGCTCAGTCAGTTAGTGCCCAACTCTTAGTTTCGGCCTCAGGTCATGATCTCAGGGTGGTGAGACCAAGCCCTGGCAGGCACGGCACCGTCTGCTTAGGATTCTTTCTCTCTCTCTCCCTTCTCTTTTGCTGGCCCGCCCCCCCCCAACCCTCTCGCTCTCGCTCTCGCTCTCTCTCTCTCTCAAATAAATACATAAGTAAAATCTTTAAAAAAAAATCATCATTTTGCTCTTCTTTCTCCAGATTATTCATGCAGATTTAACTAAGGATGGGCCCAGAATGGATCTTTAGGAAACAAAGATCCCTTGTTCTGTAGTCTTTGCAAAGTTGGTCTATTCAGACAGCCATACCCATTATTCTCCTGAAAGCAGTGACTGACTCCCTGACAGGACGTCCTCTCCAATGACACGGGCACTTGTATTTCTCATTTGGTATTTGTGTAGAACCTTGTCAAAGACGTTTTTAAAATATAAGTAGATTATGCCACTTACCCTTTTTATGAGTGTACCCATGTACCTCCTTGAACAATTCCAGTATCAAACAAACACTAGTACCCCATATGATCAAGTAGCATTCCTTTCTCCATTGGGGCTGACTCATATGTGGGGAATTCCCAACCACAGAATCATTTTCTTTGTTTCTTTGCATATTTGGGGTTTTTTGCTCTGTCTCTATGGAAAGAACATGGGAATCTGAAATGCACAGGGCTGAGGCTCCTATGATTTTTTTTTCCTGAAAAATTATCTACTGTACTTCCAATGAAATAGTGGATAGTAGACTCTTCAATAAATTGCTGTTGGTGCAACTGGGTGACCATATGAACAAGAAATAAAATCAGATCCTATCCACTTTTGCTCCAAATAAACTCTTAATTTCAAAAAAGCTTGTTTTCAAAAAAGGAAACCATGGAACATTCCAAAAGCTATCATGAAACAGCCCATTTACTTCAAAATGTGAAAGAAAACCTATATATCATAAAGGGGAAAAAAGATCAGTTTTATTACATCAAGACATTTAAATCTATGTTGCAAAAAAAAAAAAAACCCATAGAAGAAATGGTGAAAATGTTTAATTTGCATTACAGGAAAGTGGCTTATTTTTTGTAGAAATTGATAAAGGGAAAGACAATTCAACAGAAAAAAATGGGCAAAATGATAACAGAGTGTTCAGAAAATACAGATGGTTCTTAAACTCAGGAGAAGATGTTCACTCTCATTCATAAGATAAATTCTAATTGCAGTTTCACTAAGATTTCTCTCCCAGGTTAGGACTTGACGTAGTGATTCATATCCAAAGAACAGAGCGTGGAAAAGGGAAGAAGCGTCATGTTAGAGTGGAGTAACCGGGAAGAAAGTACCTTCACCAAATGAACACAGTCACGATCCCTGGTCTAGTCATGAGAGATGACCTCAGACAAACCCAACGTGAGGGATATTCTACAAAATACTGACAAGTTCCTCAAAACTGTCGAAGTCACGTGGAACAAGGGAAGCCTAAGAAGCTGTCAGAGACCCGAGTAAGGAGACACGGCAATGAAATGCATTATGCTCCCCTGGATGGGATCCTGGGACATTAGTAGAAAACTGTGGAAATCGACATAAAATCTGGTTTTCCATTAACAACAATACACCAATGTTGTTTCTTCGCTTTCATGATTGCATTGTGTTAACGTCAGATATCACCGGGAGAAGAAACCGGGTGAGGGGTATCAGGCAACACTCTTTGCTATCTTTGCAACTTTTCTGTAAGATCTGAAATTATTCCAAAATAAAAGGTTTATTAAAGATATGTTTTTACCAATCAATTTGGCAAAGATGAAAAGAATGATAACATTCTCTGTGTAGAAATGGTGTAGGAAAACAGTATTTCATGTATTCTTAGAAGAAGTGTAAATTGGAACATTTATGAAGGTCATGTTGGCAGTTTCTGTCAAAATAATTGAAGTTACCCTGGGACTCAGCAGTTTTATTTCTAGGGATTTACCTGATAGATATACTGGTATGTGTACAAATACACAAGATTATTCATCATGTGTTGCTTTAGCAAAAGATTGGAAATAACTTTGTATACCAGTAGGCGACGTTTTTTTTTTTTCAATTCCAGTATAATTAACATAGAAAGTTATATTCATTTCAGGTGTATGATATAGTGATTCACTACTTCCGTACATCACCGGTGCTCATCCCAATAGGTGCCCTCCTCAATCCCCATCATCTATTTTACCCATCCCCCCACACATGTCCCATCTGGTACCCATCAGTTTGTTCTCTATAGTTAAGAGTCTATTTCTTGGTTTGTCTCTTTCTTTTCCCCCCTTTGTTCATTTGTTTTGTTTCAACATATTTGTTGAACTTGTTTTGTTCAACACATTTGTTTCAACTTTCAACATATATTATTAAGTTAAAAAGTTCAAGATACCTAGTGTGGAGTGGATAGTGTATTACTGTGTACTTGAAGAGAGGGGGACATATATAAGTTTTCTTTTTTTAAAGATTTTATTTATTTATTTGAGAGAGAGAGAATGAGAGATAGAGAGCACGAGAGGGAAGAGGGTCAGAGGGAGAAGCAGACTCCCTGCTGAGCGGGGAGCCCGATTTGGGACTCGATCCTGGGACTCCAGGAACATGACCTGAGCCGAAGGCAGTCGCTTAACCAACTGAGCCACCCAGGTGCCCTATAAGTTTTCTTGTATGTGCATTAAAATGTATCTGGGAGGGCAGACAATTAGAAATTTTCATCTGCCTTCAAGGAGGAGCACTAGAGTAGGAAGGAGTGAAATAGATCTTTCTCCGTACACCTTTTACTGTATTTTGAATTTTGAAAGTTGCAACTATATTACCTACTGTATTTCACAAAAGCTAAGATGTCACAGATTACAAAATGTAGCATTCTTTCATGTATAACTAAGAACAAAAAGCTGTCATTTGCCTGTAAAGCACCTACTGTAAGATAAATCCTGATTTTAAGATGTGCATCTTTAAAAGCAACCAATGCATAATTTTTAAATGTGCACTTTGGAAACCATAAAATGTGCTTTCAAAATAAAACATTGAAACATGTTTTAAAGAAATAGCCTTTTTTATGTGTAGAAAAAAATCTATAGGAAGATGTGCCGCATAGTTCTAGCAATTATTTCTAGGTGGTCTCATAGTGGTGATTTTTATTTATTTCTCTGTATCTTTTTTCTATAAGGTTAAAGCATTGCTATTATGATCAGAAAAGAATGTTAGCAAACGCAGTGTGACTGTAAGATTTAAGGAGGCAATTCACTTATCTTGTTTGTAGTGAGGAGGTTTTTCAGAAGTTGACCCTAATGATGGTGAGCTTCACGTTCCCCCACCTGCACCCTGTGCTTTATAGTTTCCTTTGTAAGTTCCTCCTCCTGCAACTTAAATATTCATTTCCTCAGGTTCTGTTTTTCCCATCTTCTCTTCTTAGTCTATTTTGATACAGAAGCAGCCCAGGATTGCGGTTCAGAGTGTAGGTTCTGGTGCCGGACAGACCAGCTTCAGATCTGGGCTCTGCCTGTTACCGTACAAGTCATCCACAAAGGAGGGTGGGAGCTCACAATAATACCTACATCGTAAGGTGGTTGTAATGACAGAAAGAGCGAGTCAGACAGGTGGCCTATAAACTCTAGTTATTCTGACTCGCTCCTGGACCGTCTCATCTGCACACACAGCTTTGTGTATCATCTTTTTGCTGATGACTCCCAAATTTATTTCCCAGCCTCAGATCTCTGTCCTGAGCTTCAGACCTATGCAGTCCACTGGCCCCTGGATATCGTCACTTGGACATCCCAGAAAGTGAGCCTGTCTAAAACAGAACTCACCATCCTTCAAGCCAATTACCTGTTCTTCCTTCACTGGATCCTTCTTCCAGTCGTCAGAGACCTCAGAATAATTCTTGACATAGTTTTCTTCAACACACCCCAACCTTGCAACACACACACACACACACACACACACACGCACGCACACACTCACTTTGTCCTGCACATACAGCTCCTAAATGACTCTTGATTCCATGTGTTCTTCTCTAACCCCATGGCCATTACCATGGAGCATGCAACCTTTATCTCTGTCCTAGATTGTGGCACCATCCTCTGGGCTTGCCCACATGCCACGTCTTTCCCCTACTGCAGACAGAATGATCTTTTTGATGAGACATTTAATCAGGGGGGCCTCATGTGTACATGCTGCCAGTGAGCCCGCGCTCACTTCAGAGCGATCTTGAACAGGGTTTCTATGTTCCGGGTCGGCTCTCCTCCTTCCGCCATCTTATTTCATGTCACTGTCTTACACTTGATTCCAGCCATAATGAAAGACTGCATTTTCTAAAAGGTTCTGTTGTCTGACCTTCCTCAAGACCTCTGCACATGTTGGGTTCCAGATGCAGGAAGCGCCACCCTTCACATAGCTAACAACTCACTTTCCTTCCAGTCTCAGGTGTGTCTGCCTCAGAAGGCATTTCCCCAAACCCAACTGATCTGCCTCCCACAGGCTCCCAGAGCACCTTGTGCATCCTTCCCACAAAGCATCTCATACTCTTTATTAGTTTTCCCCCAACTCACCTGTCAACTTCTTACTTGATGAGTCCATGTTTAAGCAGTGCTGTGCTGGGGCTGACAAGTACCAGCTTCCAAGAGTCAGCAGCTAAATGTATAGGACTGTTGCAAGCTGGTGGGTAAACATGGCCATGATCCAAAGTTAAATTACACAAGCTTGCAATTAAGTATATGATGTTTAAAATGAAAATAAATACTAAAGCTCATCCCTTCCTAATTACTACATTTAACTCTATGCTCTGGAGATGACATAACGCCTATATTGTGCATCTCATCCTGACTCCAAGGTCAGCGACCAGATATTGGTAGCTTGACGTTGGCCGTGTCAATGATGGGCAGATTTCCACATAAAAGTGTCAAAGGCTACAAACCAGGGCTTGATTTATAGTTTTGTTGCTTGTCTAGGCTCACCCCTGTGTCTGACTGACTCTGGTGTTCCCCATACCTGGCTCTGACCTGAAAGAGGGGTGGTGCTTAAGAGATATTTATTGAAAATGTGTAAATATATGAAAATGTGAATAGGGAATATAACGAGGCCCAGAACTTCCCTGAACCCTGTCACTGCCTATTGCTTAGGAAGAAAGGTTCAAGGAAGTGCAGAAGCTGTCTGAAGTAATACCAGTGTATTGACTTGGCCACCCTTGGGCTGTTCCCTGGAACCTCTTTGCTTACGTCCGTCTGGTGAGCCAGGACAGACCATTCAATGAGCCCAGGGTCAAGTTTCCCACAGGGCCTGTGGGTAGCCCCTAAATAACTTTTCATTAGCACATAATAGGCAGGATTGGCCTAGATTCGAGGGGCCTTGGGTGCATTCCTCAGTGGCGAATGCTGCTTACATAAGCTGAGGGGGCTGCCTTTGAGAAATGTCCAAGACTTGAAGGGGAAATTTCCCTTCTCTCCATCACTAGTTTGCTTGCTGCAGTGAAGGTATTTTTGGATTTTGGCTGAGTCGGTCTCTCTTTTTGGCCTGTGTATCCCTAGGGAATTGCTGCTCCAGATGGAAACTAATTGAAGAGTAGTCGTGGGCCAGGTGTGCAAGCAGGAAGGGGAGGGGCCACAGGGTGCCCTGGCGGTCCTATCTCATTCCAACTTCGGCACAGTTTCTGAGCTGAAGCTCTGCAGGAAGTGCTGTACCAAGCAAGGTGCCCTGAGCTTTTCTAGAGCATAAGGACTGCGCCAGGATAAGCCCTCTAGAGAGTCTGCTGGTGCTGAGGAGTGTGTCCTGGAGGCAGACTGTCTGAGTTCAAGTCAGGACTTTGGCTTACAACCTTGATAACCAGGGGGAAAATACTTATCTTCTCTGTGCCTTGGTTTCCTCATTTGCAAAACGAGAATAATATCAATTTATATATTATGTATGTGTGTATGTCATATACAATATGTATAATATATATGTATATACATATATATCTCTCTCTCTCCTATTTTGCAGGGCTGTTGTAAGGATTTAATGAGATCATTGAACCTTGCCTGGCCTATACTAAAATCTCAGTAAATCTTAGCTAGCTATTTTCTCTGAAGCGAAGATTCAGATGATGTCTGTGGGCCAATAAAGACCCGGCTACAGAAAAGTCCAGCTTGAGATGCCGCTTGGGAGCAAGGCTCGTTTCAGATGCTTAGCCAAAACTCAGGCTTGGGTTTCCAGGACACAATTAAAGAAGGCCTTTTTATCCCTGTGTCGCATAGAAGGTATTGTGTTGTAGTGAAGAGAGCAGGACTTTTAGACTTAGACAAGACCTGGGTTTTAAATAGGGGCTGAATAACTTTGGGGGGAAACTTTCATTTCTATGAGAGTCGCCTCTCAAATCTGTCAAATGGGTCAAACTAGAAAAGGGAAAGGCTTAACTAAAACATGGCATTATACTGCTGGGCAAAGAGATGCTGTGATTGTTGAACTGGGACGTTCACTTCTAGGTCTTAGAAATTTCCGATGCTCCACAAGTGGTGACATTTCCCCCACCAGCCTGATGATTGTAAAGCATAAATGAGATGATTTACGTACCGAGTTTAGCTGTATGTTTGGCAAATAAGGAAGGATCCATGAACATTAATGCTGTATCACTGCTGTTTTTTATTCTATAGGCAGCAACATTTTTGAGCACCTACTATGTGCCAGGCCTGTGTTTGTTGTGAGGAATACAGCTTTTTTTAAAAATTATGTTCAGTTAGCCAACATATAGTACATCATTAGTTTTTGATGTAGTGTTCAACAATTCACTAATTATGTATAACACGCAGTGCTCATCCCAACACGTGCCCTCCTTAATACCCATCTTAAAGCTTATCTGGCCTTGTGCTCAGGGAGCTTCCTTCCATTCCAGTCGGGGAGAGAAAGGGGTGAGAAACAGAAAAAGAACCTGTATAGGGGCGCCTGGTGGCTCAGTCGTTAAGCGTCTGCCTTCGGCTCAGGTCATGATCCCAGGGTCCTGGGATGGGATCAAGCCCTGCATCAGGCTCCCTGCTCAGCGGGGGGCCTGCTTCTCCCTCTCCCTCCCCCACTCCCCCCTGCTTGTGTTCCCTCTCTCGCTGTCTCTCTCTCTCTCTGTCAAATAAATAAAATCTTTTAAAAAATAAATTTAGGGCAAAGTTGGTGTTAATACTCACCAAATACTTAAAAAGAAAAGAACCTGTATGTTTTTAGACAATGATATGCTTTATGTAGAAAACAAAAAGGTGATTGGGTTAGGGTGACTGGGGAGGGCTCTCTTCAGATCATGTCAGAGGAGGCTGCTCTTCGGCTCAGATCATGTGGTCGATGGAAACCACTGTTTTCAGGCCTTTGTGTCACTTTGACAACTGCGTGAACATGGAGGGGAGTTTGCATAAACAGGAATCCACAGAACTCTCCATGGACCTAGCTCCAGATCAAAATGCTGAAAGCAGTGTGGACGAGGTGGACCCAACACCCTCTCCCTTGCCTGGCCAGGGAACCAGCGGTTTCCCTCCCTGCCTGGCCCGGGAATCAGCGGTTTCCCTGCCTGCATGTGGCCTATCTGTCCACCAGGTGGCAGTGTTCAATAATGAACAATGAAAGCATTCATGAACGAGGGCATCCGGCCAACGTGAATATTGCAGGCCCCCTAATGAACATTTGCTAGGAGCACTAATTACAGTTATCCTTTCCGAAGGCTGTGCAGGATTGCTGGCCTTTGTACAGGGACAGTTTTCCTTCTGGATCTCCTTTCATTGTAAGTCTGAAATAAACAATATTTTTAACTGCTGTGACGGAGCATACACGTGCCCCGGTAATGTAGAGAGAGCTTTACAGAAATTATTACATTGCATTGTTGCACTCGCTTGGCCGTGACTCATATTATTCCCACTTTATAGACGAAGAATCTGAGGATCAGAAGGTAGCAGCTTGCCTAGGGATGCACGACTGGTACATGACAGTGCTGAGTTCAAATCTAGGTTTGTCTGATGTCCAATTCCAGCTAGTACCATCACTGTGTTCCTCTGGATTTAAAGAAGAAAGATTTTTACTAACACAAATGTGCTGAAACAGAGCAAATTGTCTCCCATATTAAGGTATCATATTCTCATCCATGTAATAATAGTATTAATACTATCAAAGGGAGTACTTAAGCTAGCTCTAGGAATGCGAGGGGGGAATTGAAGGAAAGAAAGTGAGGCCAGAAATACTGAGGACTTAGACCAGTGGCAGGTGTATAGCCAGAGGACAGAGTCTTTTTTTTTTCTTTTTCTTCTTTTTTTTTTTAACCATGACTGACAGTCCTCACAAGATGTCTTAAAAGAATCAAGGGCAAACTGTCATTATGGATGAAGAATCTAAGTCAGAGAGGTAAAGTTCCTGCCTGTGGTCTCACAGCGGTTCACTAGAAGCACCCTGGAGGTTCCAGGGGCTTTCCTATTATCCTGGGAACTGGCTGATCAAAGATAGTTTCAAAGTTCTAAAACAGTAAATGATAATGTAACTCAAGAGAATATTTTACTAGCAGATGGTGGCAAATTAATATTTATATGCTTAAGATTCCTACAGCTTGAAAAAATTATTGCTATTTTGTCTCTGGGTGACTGAATGATATTAAGGAGATATAAATGTACAGTTTATCATGATATTTTGGGTTGTGGCCCCACCAATGGTAGACTTGAACTGGAAGAAAATTGCAGACAATCTGGCACAACTCCTTCGTTTTACAGCTGGGGAAATTGAGGCCCAGAGAAGAGTGACTTGTTCACAGTCACCCAGCCAGCTGATAGCAGAATCAGGCCTAGATTCCCAAAAGAGGATCTTCCACCAACTCCCTTCAGAGTACAGGAGACCAGAATTCAAACCGGAGGCCTGTCCAGAGTGGGCCCTTTAGGCTGCTGCTTATAAGTTCAAAGAAGGCCCTGAGATCAAATTAATCTGGGAAGCATCCAGTCAAACAAATTTCAACACATTTTAATAGGACTTGTCAGAACCTTTAATGTACTAATATTTCCTATGAATCTCCAAGAGGGAACCAGATTATTTACAGTTTGCTAAAATTATTTGACCTCAAACTATTTTTGCTGCCATGTCCATTAATGGCTCACAACAATGTTCAGTAGACCACAACTGGGAAAACAATGACAATTTTTTTTATCTCTGTTTCCCAAGGTATTTGGTCACTGAACCCCATGTTTAAGAGTCTCTCATAGAATAAATGTTTTGGGAGCACACTTAGGCACTGCTTTACTCGGGTATGGACAAAACAAAACCATCTCTGCGTTCCAGTGTCCACCTAACTTAAGAGCTGTGTTCCGAGGGCTCGCCTACCTAGGGAACATCAAGTGTCCTCAGAGGAAATCCAGCCTCAAGAAAGGGAAATTATACAGAGAGCCATCTTTATGAAACCTTCCCAGTGAGATCTGAAAAGGCCAAGCTAATTGAATTGTTCTTTTTTGGGAGGACAACCTTTTCATATAATGTTCTGGGAAGTGAGCAAAAATGGTGAGATTTCTGTACAATGAATTAGGGAGTTGTGCCATTAAAGCCAGAACTGGGGGTGGGGGGGTGGGGAGGGCGTCAGATAAACATGGGTTTGAATTCACACTGTGCAGCATGTTAGCAGTGACTCTGGGCAAATTGTCCCCATTGACCTTCAGACTCCTTAAAATGTGGATAATTACATTCTGTGAAAATTGGGATAATAACAGTACCTATGAGAAAAGATGGAGAAAAACACAGAGGGTGCCGTATTTGTCCAAAATAGTTACTCAGAAACCACTTGGGAAGAAAAGTGGGACTCTAAGAAAATGCTTTAGTAACAAAATATGCTCAATCGACTGCCCTGTGTAGTAAAGGGATAAGAAAATCTAAGTGTGGGTAGAGAACTAACCTGGTGGAAGAGGTAGGAACCAGTGAGAGGTGGCGCAGAGAGCATAAAGCAGAAGGGGAGAGAGGGGAAAACCTCAGCCCCCCCTGACCGGCCTGCTCCCCATGGTGCTAAGAGGAGGAATTCTGTGAAAAGAATGGCTGGGAGGTGTTTTCACAGGAAATTCCCCAGGCGATCCCAGGCCAAGGCGTAACCCCACAAAATCTCAGTGAGGACGTTCACTTTTCCGCGTTGATTGCTTGTGTTGATTTTGATTTGAACGTAACTGACACCAAGTTATGACTACCACAGAGGGGTGTTATAGAAGCCCAAGGGAAGTACCCCTAAATAGGGAGCTAAGCAAAGAGCATGGGGTTTAGCTCACTTTATGTGTTCTTGCCTAATTGCCCCAATCCAATTTGTATACATTTAATGTTTTCTCATTAAATTGCATCATCTTCTGAAAGATGAGTCAGCAGAGTGAAGGAGACCAGCTGTGGCCTTCCAGTCAGGGGCCTGTGCTCTCCGCTCAGCTCTGCTAAGGAAGGTTAAGTGCCTTAGGCCATTTTCTTTGCCCATTGGACTTGGGTTCACTCACCTGCCCAACAAGGGGAAGCAGGTGTGGTGATTCATGAGGCATTATCACCTCACAGAAACGGGTTTGGAGTCACAGAGACGTGAGTTCCAATGTCACCTCTGCCACCATTTTGTTTTGTGGTTTCCAACAAGTTCCTGACCATCTGTGAAATAAGGGTGATCAGAATCAGGTAAGTTTATGCTTGTAATTCTGAAATGGTATCTCTGATTGGGTCTTCAGTTGGTATTGGCTTCTAAGACTTTTAGCTTTAAGCTTTTTTAACCTTAAATCTTCTTATCTGCTTTCAATGTGCACCCATGTGCACACACGTGTGCGCACACACACACACACACACACACACACACCCTTTGCCAAATCCTTCCTGAAAAATGAAAAAGGAAGCATTCGGGGCCAAGTGAAGGCGAGGGGATGGAGAAGGGTTGACCTGAGCAAAACCCTGGACTGACCCAACAGAAGACAATCGTAACATCTTGAGTGATTCTAGGGTTTGGAACACATGCATGTAAGGAAGAGCCCCCACCGTGCTAGATAAGTAGACCAGGTAAATATAGACCTGGAAGGGGAAATGGCAGGTGGGGTTATTGACCCTTTCCTTTCTCCTTGAAGCTTATAGCTGGCTGTCTCAGCAGATGAATCCCAGACTAGTGGAATCAGCTTTTGCCAAACTTGTGTCTAAATCACCTTAGTTGGTCACTCCATGATTCGCTCCATTCTCTAGGGACACACACAGGCAAGGACCAGAAATTGCCAAAGCAAAAGTGGGTCACAGACCACAGATTATTGTACTAGCTGGGCACTGTAGAAAATCCCTTTGGTTTGTGATTCATTTCTTTTGCAAAGAGCTCTTCCGTGGGGCACTAAGATCTTTATGGCTGTGGATTATTAAGGCTCAATCATCTCGGACTGATATGAGGCAGAGTTTAGGTTGGAAGCTATCTGTAGGTGACTGGACCCGATTATAATTTTCTGTCTACAAAATAGGTTTTCAATATACTTTTAATATATATTCTTAGTATATTAAAAATACTCCTAATATTTAAATACTCTTAATACTCTTAACATATAAAAAGCATCATCAAACAGAAATATGAGCTAAGGACATGAAAATGCAATTCATAGAAAGAATAAATGTCTAATAATCATATGAAAAAGTATTCAAGCTTACTAGTAATGAAAGAATTAAAGTAACAATGAGATGCTAATTTTTACCTAATATATAAAGTTGTTAAAAATGGAGCAAAACAGATACTTTTTTTGGTGAGACTGTAGATAGATACCACATTTCTGGAGGGCAATTTAGCAATGCAAAGCTCAAGTTTTAAATGTGCTTATGATTCGGCTCTGCAATTCCATTTCTTGTTTTATTTTAAGTAAATAAGCATAGAAACCTAAGAAGATTGAGCTATAGGGATGCTTATAGCCTTCTCTCTCCGTAAGCTTTTTTTGTTATGAATAATCCAAGTATGTATGAAGAGGAGATTGATAAAATTATGATGTATCCAGATAATGGAATATTCTGCAGGCTTTAGAAATCATGATGTAAATACATATTCACAGTAAGTTAAGTAGAAAAAGACAAATTATACGACTAATATTCTTTTAAAAAACAACAATAACAATAAAACCACAAAACAATAACATTATGTGCATATGAGGACAAAGGCTGGGGACAAGTGTTGTTCCAAAATCTGATGCCTTGTTTACTCTGGTTGGGAAGGTCGGGGCGTGAAGAATGATTTTTACTTAGTTCTTTTTCTCTATTGTTGGAATTCTTACACTGAGTGCAAATTGCTTTTATAATCAGAAAATAGCAAATAAGGCAGAAAATAGAATAAAGTATGGGAGAAGGTATTTCTCATCACCACACACAATGAGAAAGGGCTTGCAGATTCAACATGCTGGAAATAAAACCTGTCATTTTACTAGCTTCAGAAACTTACAACATATCTTCCTCAAACATGTGAAAACCTGTCACATGGGACTTAGGGCTGGTGCCATGCTCGAAAGATGTTGACCTGAGCTCTGCGTCTAATTTGTTTTGATTTGTCTCTACTACCTGGTCTACTTCCATTTAGGTTTGGTGGCTTTCCATTCTAATTACTATGCCTCTCTCTTCTGTCTGCTCAGATTCCGGGTAATTTTCCTTTAAAAGAGCATGTGCTTGTCTTGTCTCCCAGTAGCTTTTATATAGGTGTGGAATGAGAGAGTATCTGATAGATGGAATGCCCTTTGTCACGGAAAATGGGCTTGGGACTACCCTGGCTACGCTTAGTAGGACCAAGGAAACCTAAGGAAGAACCTCAGAGGTAGATTAAGACCTGAACCGGAGGGAGGATGACTGGTACTCATTAAGTCTTGCCGCAACTGTCTGTAGTGTTATCTAACAAAGCCATCCCTGTGGAGGGCAAGGGAAGAGAGCTTAAAATTCTATAATCAACTAAAATTGATCAGAACATTTCCTTACTTAAAACCTGGTGGCTCTGCCATGGATTTCCGAGTCAGGTTGAAAAATCTTTAGCCTGAGACAGCTGATCTGGCTCTTCCTACTGATGGCTTGAGGTCTATCTCTCATTGTTGCCTGCCTTCTGAGCTCTAGACTTCCTGCTTTTCCCTCATTATGTCAACTGGTTCACATTTCTGTCTGTCCCCCAGCCAAATCTTGAAAGTCCATCACAGACCAACCACCAGCATCACCACTCACTCACAGTGCTCTTGTCTGTTTTTCTGTTCCTCCAATCCCTGTGTCTCCAACCCCTTCACTTGCCTGCCCCACTTCTGCTAATTCTTCAGTTTTCAATACCCACTTCAAAAACCACCTTCAAGGATCCAGAAGCCTCTCCTTTCCTCTCTGCCCCAGCCCTGGCTGACTTAGCCCCTGCCCCACACCTACAGCCTCAGCACCACCTTGCTTGTATACTCTTTCACACACGCATTAAGTATTCATGTTCTTGCTCTCTGCCAGGCAGTGAGCTGGGTGCTGGGTGGAGATAAAGCATAATAAGGCAGAGATCTTGACTTTGTGGAGTTTCTAATCTATTGTAGTACTTGACACTGTACGATAACCACTGGCTTCGTTCTGAGTCTCTTCCACCAGACTGTAGGCTTCTTGAAGTCTGGATCATGTCTCAATTCACTTTGATTCCCCAGTCACAGAAACATCAGGCTCTCAATAAACATATGTCAATCACTGAACAATTGGATGAAGAAATTAATGCCAACAAGACATGCTAGGCAGACAGGTTTTGAGCATTTGCTACAAAATTCTGGTTAGTTTTCAATGATTACATTTGAAGACAAGATCTTAGACTTAGAACTTCTGGTTTTCTACTGCACTCTCCCTTTAAACTGAAACATAAACGTGGATTACTCAGTGTGTTTTTCTAGATGTTTGTTAAAACACCTCAAAAATGTTGGATTTAGCTGAATTAAGACTGCTGTATAAGAACATAATACAGGATTTGGGGCAGTTTTAAACAATATCTCAACAACTATTTTGAATAATTTGGATCCTGCGTCCAACCACTTAATAACTGGATGATCTTGGGCACCTAGTTCAATTTCTCTCTGCCTTAGTTTTCCCATCTCTGAACTGTGGGTGATGGAACCCACTGCAGACAGTTGCCGTGAAGTTTAAATGATCTAGGACCTAGAAAGAACTTTGCTCACAGAAGGTTAAGTCCTATGATGATAAAGCTCATTATCTAAAGCAGAAGGGATGGAGATAGTATTAGGTACTGATTAACACTGTGGCCTTCGGAGGTGGAGTTTGTATCCTGACTCTGTTATTTATTATCCGTGTCATTCAGGATAGGTTACTTAACCTCTCTAAACCATGGTGTGCTCTTGTCTAAAGGGGGTTTAGTAATAGATCATAGAATTCTTGTGAGGATTGAAAGAAAATCATGAATATAAAAATTTAGGACACTCAATGGGCACATGGAAAGTGATGAGTAAATGTTATTTTTAATAGTTATGATAATAAAATAACAAGGTTGGTTATTGAAGATGGCCAACACTGACCCTATAGTTCCCTCACCTCTCCCTAGAAGGAAAATATGTTGGGACACCTGGGTGGCTCAGTGGGTTGAGCATCTGCCTTTGGCTCAGGGCATGATCCTGGGGTCTTGGGATGGAGCCCTGCATTGAGCTCCCTGTTCAGCAGGGAGCCTGCTTCTCTCTCTCCCTCTGCTGCTCCCCCCTGCTTGTGCTCAATCTCTCTCTCTCTCTCTCTGTCTCTCTCTGTCAAATAAATAAAATCTTTGAGGAAAAAAAAAGGAAAATATGTCCTACCTGGAAAAAGTGCTCATGTAGGCAGATCAACTAAGTGATACTCCCTTCAAAACTGAAAACACCTCTCTAGGATTGAAATATTTGGAATGAATATGAAGACTCCATTCAACAGAGTGAAGGGCTGGTAAAGACACAGATAAGGGCTAGAGACAGGGCATCCTAAGGGTCCTCAGGGGAAATGAAAGATGTGCTCTTTATAGATGGTGTCTAGAATTTGAAAGGGTGAGGCCCTCAGGAGATCTGTGGCTATAGCTGCTTGGCATCCTATGTGAGGAATTCTGGGTATTGGTTCTTTGATTAATGTCTTGGCACCCACATTTGGAGAAAGAAAAACAGTAAATATGATGTGTGATGATCTTTTCCCACTTCTCCATTTATTTGATCATTTTTCCCAGCCCAAAGATCACTTTATATTTTGAGCAAGTGTATAACCTTTGACATGCGGTCCACACAATGGGGTGTAATTATAGCCTTCCCTCTAGGATTCCCTGTTTCTTTATCAAATGATAAGTACATCTATGGGACTGACAAGTAGGGAAGAAGGAATTTGGACCTTGTATTTCCTCTCCTCTAACACCACAACTAGCCCACTGGTCTTTGTACAAATTACAAACAGACACCCTTTCTTTAAGAAATTTTGTTGCTATATGAAAGAAATTATTGCAATAAATATACAAAATTGTTATGACTATACTAGGGTTGGTGCCCCCAAGGTTTAATAGCATATAACCTACCTAATGTTATGTGCCAGCCACCTCTCCCTTCTCCCATCACCCCCTAACTTTATCTTCAATGATCATTCCTCAGAAGATGTGTTTGTTTGCTTATATCCCGTCAGTTAACATCTGCTGAACTTCTACTTCTCTCTCAAGTCTCAAGTTGAACACACTCTTTGGAGGAACCATCCCTAACGTCCTTCCCTGCTCTGGACTAAATAAAAGTCTTGCTCTGCCCTTCTTCACTGATGGCACCGTGCATGGTACACACTCCTGTCATCGAATTTGTCGTGCTGAATTGAAATGATTTGTTTACGTGACTGTCTCCTATTCTAAACTCTGAGCTTCTAGAGCAAGACCACCTGAAAGGTTTATGAAAATGCAGATTCCTGAGCCTGATTCCTCATTTCCTGAGTCAGAATCGCGGGGCACAGAATCTGCAAAGTTGTGTTTCTAAATAGAACTTACCTGGAGCAGCTTAAGCCCTCTACAGTTTGAAGCTCGCTTCTCTAAAGAGCAAGGCACTTACTACAGGCAGTGACATATCAGGCATTGAGTTCACTTGAAGAATGCCTTGGCTGTTCATGTCTTCCCAATAAGAAATGTTTTTGAGTCCCAAAATGTATTAGCAATTCTAGAACATACACATACATATCTGTATTATTTTTTCTTTCAGAAATAAGCTTAACTCTCAAGTCTATGAACTAGTGTGTTTGGCATTGGGGGAGTTAATGAGAGGAAAGGAGGGCACTCTGGGTTTGAAGTGGTTATTAAAAAAAAAGCGTGATGACAATATCCTGGGTTATTTTAAAAGCTGGCTGACTGAGTTGGACATATTTTTCTTTCCAAGATCAAAAGACTAATCTTTGGTCAAATGCAGGTTGATAAAATCATGAGCAAGCTCTTTGGGGAGTGACCGGGGCAATTAGTTTTCTGTGATGACAGCTCCACATAGTTGCGGATCAGATAGGAGAACGAAGAACGCAAGTCAAGAATTCAGGCAAAGGTTTTCCGCTCATGGGATCTGAGTGTGCAGGAAACAGAATTGTGTATGGACCTTGTAATAACGGATAGGAATCGTTTGAACAACAAATATGTGGAACTTTGATGCCAGAGAATTGGTTTAATTCAAGTTAATTACATCTTTTTGTAAATCCTGAAGAACACATGCCCTTTGCCTTTTATTCTGTGATCTAATGACTTTGTGGATGCCTCTTTAGAGCCCATTTTCCCAGAACTGAGAAGTTTGACTCTTGTCAGTTATAACCTGTCAAGTGACCATATGTGGAGACAGAAGCCATAACCTCTTCCAAGTAGAACTAAATCAGAGCACCTGCACTCTGAGAACCAACTCCTTTGATCCAGTTCATTTTGTATTGTTTTAAAAGAGAATATTTCTCTCAAGAATCATTCAACAAGCATTCATCACACGACTTCATTTCTACAGATCTAACATTGCTATGGTTTGGAGATATTTTGCAAGATGCTTATAGGTAGGGTGCTTATATTTATCTTGGAATACAAGAACTCATGATTTTATTAAAGGGTAATTTCAAGCATTGTATAGCTGAGTGCTATGCTCTAGCAACTTGCTGCTCAAGGTGTCAGTAGCATTGGTGTCACCTGGTACTTGTTGGACATGCAGACGGTCAGGCTCAAATGCAGACCTACTGCATAGGTATCTGCTCTTTAACAAGATACCTAGGTGAGGGTGCCTGGGTGGTTCAGTTGGTTAAGCAACTGCCTTCGGCTCAGGTCATGATCCTGGAGTTCCGGGATCGAGTCCTGCATCGCGCTCCCTGCTGAGCAGGGAGTCTGCTTCTTCCTCTGACCCTCCCCCCTCTCATGCTCTCTCTATCTCATTTTCTCTCTTAAATAAATAAAATATTAAAAAAAACCAAGATCCCTAGGTGATTTATATTCATGTTAAAGACTTCCTGGTGGATTTGGGGATCCATATTGAGCTGGATGCATTAGAATCACCTGGGGGCTTATAATTATTTCCATTCTTAGGCTTCAACCCTATTATTATTATTACATTGTAGTATATTACATTTTATATTTACATTTTAGTATATTACATTTATTATATTACATTTTAGCTTAATGAGTAAGAGTGTGAGCTCTTGGTGAAGATTGCTGAGGTTTAAAGTGCGGTTTGCCTCTCACTAGGTGTGTTCACAGTCAGACAATCCAACCTGACTGGGGTCTGTTGCCTCATCAGTGAAAGAGGGAAATGGTAACCACTTGGCAGGGCTGTTGGGAGATGAGATATTTATCATGGTCTTGGAAGAAATGCTGGCTCTTCTTATTCTGATAGTGAAGTTTGGGAATCCCTGAGCTGTGGAAATGTACCTGGTTTATTTTACTGCTCAGAAAACAGGTTTCCTTGGGTAAGAGCTAAGTGAGTAAAGAGAATGCTCAGTAATTCCATCACCCCCAAACCCTCAACATGTGTACATGGGTATGCATTTGGTGTATGTATTTTCCTGGAGATCTGGATTCTTTTCAATTTGTAAATTTTCCAGAGGTACAACTGATCCTGCTATCTTAAAAACTGGCCCAGGCATCTTTTCAACATTGATTATTCCACATTAGCAAGGCCTCTTTACTAAAGGGTCCTTATACACTCAGGGGTCCTGGAGAATTAATACCGAGACAATACCTTCTAGAAGGAGTGATGAGTTCAGAGGAGGGAGAGAAATTGACCCCATGCTCCCTAAGTTGAAAAGAAGTCTCTCTTGGTAAAGCTCATTTATGTTATCTTTTCATCTTCAGGACATGCTTATGTAACATGGTATTTATAGGGAAAAGAAAATTACACATACATACATACCCTAGTTGACCTCAGATGGCAATCAGTAGAGCTTAGAAATTAACGGAGTTTAGAAATAATGGAGAACTCTGTCCTTCCTTAGTGGCTGACCAAACTAATTGATGCTATTTAACAAAGCTTCTGCAATTCTCTTGTAACACATCTACCTGTTTTCTGGCTTTGAAAGTCTCGCTAAAATATCCACACTTGTTTTTAGATGTATGCACTCTTACATAGGAATTTGTCATTGGACGCTGTTGTCTCAATAACTGTCGTCTTTTAAGTCTGTTCTTAAGAGTTAATTGGGAATAGTAACTAACTCAAAAGATTATGATAACATTAACGGGGCTCAGGGCAATGTTTAACAAAGACTAAGTGTTCCACAAACAGTGGTTGTTATACCGTTTCCACTCCTTCACCATTGGGATTCATTTCCTCCTGTCACTTCATCAAATTCAGTTTTGTATCACTGAAGATCATTTTGTTATTTATCTGACAAGCATTTGACCAATTCAAATAACACTTCTGAATTCATTTTTGCCTCTCCCCATCTAAATGATGTGAAGTTCCCCTCAGTTCAAAGTAAAATGCTTGTTCCGTGATTATATGTGGCAATTCAGTTGTTCCATGCTGACAACTGGCTGTTTCCATTGTTTCCCAGATGATAAAACTATATATACTCAGAATCCCTTGGTAACCTTTTTGCAAATGATTTGGAGAATTGTATTTCAGGCATATTATAAGTGGTAAATATAAATTTGTAAGTGTATGTGTTTGTATTTTTAATGCAATAGCTATAGGTCAGGTAACTGAAGGAAGTATACACTGTATGAGAAGCCATATTACAGATTTATTCATAATCAGTAGTGTTATTCAGATGTGTATCCATGAGCATTTCTCATTATATTTTCTAAGTTATAATTCAGTGATCTGTTTGATTAGTGGGAAGGCATATAACTTGGTACCAGTCATTTGGCCTTTGGTTTGTAAAGCAAGGGCTTCTAAATGGTGTTGTTTTTTAAATACATTGTACCTGTTAAATTCAGACAGGTATTTTTTAATCTTTGTGGCTGTACGCCCAAATTTATTGTGATTATAGTCCCCCATCCCTTTCACTTACTATCTGCCGGTTTCTGTTCATTTGCTATCATTGGGTCTCCAGTGGATAACAATTCAGGTTGACCATTTTCTAAAATAGTGACTCACACATCGAACAGCCAAGGTTAATCACATAATCTCATTCTCTCACGCTCTCCCCCACCTGGCCATAACCTACTAACAGTCCAGGCGACACAGATGGCTTGTAACATTGTACCTTATAGAGCTCTTTAATTGCAAGCAACGGAAACCCACTCTGATTAACTTTAGCAAAATAGGACATTGTTGGCAGAACCTGGTACCTTAGCAAATGGAAAGTCTGGCTGAGAAAGGGCAGGAATTGGGGCAGCTCAGGGTGTCTAGATATCTCTCTCATCTGGAAGCTATTCAGAATGAATCGGCCCCAACCTTTTTTTTTCTGTCCTTGCACTGCTCAGCTCAAGGTCCAAAGTCTTAAGAGAGAAAACCTGATTATCTGAGCTTGGATCATAGGCAGGGCATCTTGACGGACAGTTTCACTAAGATTATAGGCAATGGTGGAGGATGTTACCACTCAAATGAATGAGTGAATGGATGGAGGGAAAAAAAGCCACTGCAGCACTTCATGGTATTGTTTACCTGGTTATGATAAATGATTATTATAGAAAATATGTCCACCCACTGAAAAGTAAAATCAAAAGGGCAGTAAAGGAAGAGAGAGTTACTCCCTTCCTCCTGTGGGAAGTTAATGAAGATCATGATAATATTTTCAGTTTATTCAGGTAGGCAGAAATTTTTATCTGTACAACTTCAAAAGTAGAAAGTACGAAAGATAGTGAGTTTCAGTGATTCCAAAACAGTGGGCTGGACCAGCTGTATTAAGTCACCATGGAGCTTTAAGAAAATATAGATTCCAGAGTCCCACACTCAGAAATAGTGTGTTATTTAAATCTGGAGTTTATCTCCAGAACTAAATTTCGCAGACCAATTCAATCTGAACTGGGGGGGGGGGGGGGCGCAAATATCTCTATTTTTCAAGGGCTTTCTAGGCGATTTACTTTGAGACCACTAGACTCAAAGTAAGAAAAAAATAATAGTTGTCACATACTTTGGGATCCATGGAACAACTGTCAGTCTCTGAATTGTGTCTTTGACAGCAGCACCAGGAAAGCTCTTCTCCAAGCACAGTTGTGCTGCTCATGTCAAAGATTAGCAAACCCCTCCTCATCCGTGAGAATCCACTATAGGCATCACCTCCACCAGGCAGCCTTCCTGGACCTAGCCAGGCAAAGATGATCATCTCGTCTTCTATTCCAGGATTCACCCATGAGACTGTTACAAATGCAGATACATAACCCCCAAGTTGGTATTTCAGAAGTTTCAGGGATAGGGCCTGGGGCACCATGTCTTTAGTAAACTCCTTAGATAATTCTTATGTGCAGCCATGATAGGACACATCACTCTGAGTCCCCATGGTATGTGTCCATACTTCTCTTATTACACATTCACTCCATTATAGTTACTTATTTACCTCTCAAATTCATCTACTAAGCCATGAGCTCCTTAAAGGCAGGGATGTTATCTTAATTAATCTGGATTCCCAGAGCCTAGCATAATTCTCTCTCAATACATGTTTTTGCACCAAACAAATATGAGCAAATCTCAAAACTTTTTCTTTAATTTTCCTTAATGCCTTATGATTTCTTACAGGGACATATGAATTTAAGAAAATAAAGTTAGGAGCACCTGGGTGGCTCAGTCGGTTAAGCACCTGACTTTTGATTTCCGCTCAGGTAATGATCTCAGAGTCGTGGGGTCAAGTCCCACATTGGGCTTTGCACTGGGCAGGAAGTCTGCTAGAGATTCTCTCTCCCTCTGCCCCTCCCCCCACTCATGTGCTCTCTCTCGCTCTCTCTCTCTCTCTCTCTCAAATAAAGAAATAAATCTCTAAAAAAAGTTATAAGGATTAAGTGACTTCTTACTCTTTCTTTTCTATGTAGCATAAGCCTTCTCACAGTTGCATTTATTTTGGGGGGGGATACTTGTTTTATGCCAGGTATTAGTAGACACTAGAAACAGAATAATAACAGCTAATGTTTATTGAAAATTTACCATGATAGACTGACTCATTTCATCCTTAGAGAAACCTGAGATACAGATATTAGCATTGTCCTTAGTTTTACAGGTGGGAAAATGGAGGCACAGTGTAGGTAATGTACTTAAGTCACCCCACCATCACCCCACCATAGGAAGTAATGGAGTCAGTGTTTGAACACACACAGTCTGGGTCCAAACAAAGCCTCTGAGCCTAATGGCACTTCTTCTTCTTCTTCTTCCTCTTCTCCTTCTCCTCCTTCTCCTCCTTCTCCTCCTTGATTTTATTTTTATTTTTTTGACACAGAGAGAGTACAAGCAGGAGGAGCAGCAGGTAGAGGGAGAAAGAGAAGCCGGCTTCCCGCTGAGCGGGGAGCCCGATGCGGGACTCAATCCCAGGACCCTGGGATCATGACCTGAGCCAAAGGTAGAGGCTTAACCAACTGAGCCACCCAGGCGCCCCCTAATGGCGCTTCTTGCCTCTGAATGATGAATAAAGCATTAGGTCCCTGATCCTAAGGAACTCAAGACCTCACAGGAGAGCTGGGCAATGTCAAAACATATTCTCATGACATGTTAAAGTTCTACAGAATAAATGAAAATGATTCTAAAAATCCAGCTTAAGAAGTTTTCATTTTTGCCTTGAGATGAGTAGGAGAAACACAGTAATGCAGACTTCAAGAGGTGGGTTTGGGTGGAACCGTGAAAGATCATTAGTGAAATGTGGCCAGAGGTATGGATGCATGAGAATGCACAGTGTATGTGGACAGGCTTTAGGCTGAGTGCCTTTATGGTGGCTCCAAGGAAGGTAGTGGTAGATGGTAAAATGGGGAGGGCAGTACCAGCAGATAAGACAGGAAAGGTGTACACGGTCGTTAGGACTCTTACAGAAAGTCTGATTCAAACTGACTTAGGCAACAAGAGACTGTCTTGCCTCATTAAACAAAGTCACAGGATGGGGCTGGCCTTGGACACAAGGATAGAAGACTTCAAACCATGTGCTAAGCATCTAATGTCTTTCTCTTGGTCTCTCAACTTGGCTTCCGTCTCCTAGCTTTATTCTCTGGCTGCAGCTCCAAAACATAATCATCTCCTGCTCCAAGTACTAAACTCAGCAAATGACAGAGTCCACTTCTCCAACAGTTCCAGAAAATCCACAGAAATAAATTTCACTGACCCTGATTGATGAGATTTGAGTCCTGTGCTGGTCCCCACTGTCCTTAACCCAATCACCAGAGGGTGGAATGCACAGACGGGTTTAGCCTCAGTCACACACTTGGCCTTTGGAAGTCATGAAGTAGTCACAGAGCACCTGGGCAGAGAAGAGATACACCTCAAAGTGGGACTGAAGGTATCAGGTTCACAAGAAGAGTAACTACATGCTGGGGCCGGGGGGGCAGGGGGTGCAACATTACAAATGCCCACTAGAATAGAAGTTCAGTTTTTGAGTCCTTGTATGTTGTCTGTAACCTGTTCAAGGCTTTTTCACCTTGTGTTAGGGAGTTTCTTTCTCAACCTCAAGCAATGAGCTTTGTTTGGTCACTGGCCATGCAGAGAACTCTGTTTTGTTCTTTTGGGCCCAAACTGAGTTGAAAAGCAAGTTTCTGTCTCCCCTTCATTTGCGAGGATGTTCACCATGGAATAAGATACGGGATTACCAACCATGCTTTGGATTTCTCGAGAAAGCCTCTCAGGCTCACTCTGCTGAGTGTTTGCCAAAGTTGCCTAATTAGACCACCCTCTCCCCAACTACCCGATCTCCATCCTATTGGCAGCCACTTTAGAGGGGAAGTTCCTGAGATGGGAATTGTTTAGATGGAAAGAATCCTTCTGGAACAGCCTTGGCCTCCTCTGGCATGAACTGAGTGTTTACAGTAGTGAAGCCATGTTTTATTTATGTTATTTCCCCAAGACCTTGGGTTAGCTTCTCTATTTGCAATGCAAATCAGAATAGAAAAGGTTTTATATATTCTACATACACTTCTCCATACGTCCACATTCAGTGACAAATGGTAATCTCTTGGCCCAGCAGTTCTAGTGTGATTTCGGATAATAAAAATACTCACCAATTACAGTTCTAGCTTAATAGACTCAACAGTCATCTGAAAAGCTGAGACCAAGCAGCAGACTTGGGGGCTCCAAAAAGTAACACTATTGATTACATTGTCTGAAAGGACAACTTCAGTGAGATACCCTAACTTTCACCCCACAACTCAGAAGGGAAGGACTGATCACCATGAATTCAAGCATCATTTAGCATGCGAGTTCTTGCTGGTGTTCCATTAGACTCCACGCAAAAAAATTCAGAGCCACCTTTAAGGGAGCAAAAAAAGGACCTTGTGTCTCTGCGTCTGGTATTGCCTGCAAGTGGAATGCTTAAGTTTGCCCTGGGGGAGTGTGCTTTACTAGCTGTTGGCTAATTATGTGCCCTTTTGTGTAAGGCATTGCTCAAACAGCTACATTTTAGGAAAGGGAACACAAGGGTAGAAAGGTTTTAGATGAGTCACTTCATAGAATCCACGTGAGTAGTAACTGGATTGGCTCAGAAACTAACTGATGCACTAAAATTAACAACCCAAATGTAAGAAATCCTGCTCTGCCTGTGGCATTCCGTGGCCACAGCTCAATCCCAGTATTTGTCATTTGTGGTAGAGTGGCCAGCAGCTGATGACACACTGGCCGTGAGGCAGGGGTCCGTAGTCATACTTTGGTATCCAAAAGACCTAACACGGGTGTATGTTACCTCCCTGTCTAGCCCTCACTTCATTACTGGGAATGATGGTTCTTCTTCCATTCTGTCAGACGTATTTTTTCTCAAATTTGGTTGCCTTGCATGATGATTTTCTGCTTTCAAAATTTAGATTCATGTGTACATAACGTGATACCATGCTATCCATGATGACAGGGTAGAAGATGCCTGTCCCTACTGCTGCATAAGCTTTTAGGAAAACAAATTACTCTTTCCATTTCCCATTGGCTCTCCTCATGGGTGCACCCTGGAAACACAACCCTTCAAAAACAGCAGTAGCTGTGGGTACAGTGGCATGCCTCAGCTTATGGTAACTGAAAGTCTTTGCTTTGCACTGGAGAGCAAGGTAATCAGTACATTGGACTTAGACGGACCCAAGCAGCTCTTTTAATTCAGACCATGAATTGTGGCCTCATTCTGGGGAATTCACTGCTTTCCAAGATAGAAATCTGTTTAGCAGAGGAGAAATGTTTGTTTTAAAATGAAATTTATTTGGTTAATAACTCCCCACCCAGTTAGGTTGCTTTCTCTAATTCTGTAAATAAAATTTTCTGCATTCCCTCTCCCAGTGATGGATGAAAAGTGGATTTATCTTTTGAGGAATGGATCTTAACAATATAGCCAAGTCCTCGTTTCCTGTTGGTAATAGTTGCATCTAATGTTTTTGGGCTATTTTTCCTCCTGAATAATTAGATGATACAACACACAGAAAGCACCAAAGAGGCATTCATCAGGAGTTGGAGAGATTCAACATGGGTCACTAAGGTGCCATATGTTGGCCTAATTTGAAAAGAAATTCTACAAACTATGACCAGCATATATTAGAAGTCAGGATGTCAATCTGGGTAATTGGGTTTTTACAAATCCTAAGTTGTCTGTTAGAACATGTCTGGCAGATAGTTGAAGCAGCAAGTTACACAAGGGGCACATTTGGTTAAATAACAGAAGTTGATCTAATCACCAATTTGTAGCACCTTTTAAATGAAAGCAAAATATTAGGCTCCTCTGAGAAACCATATCAGACATTTGGTATTTTTCTCTATATCATCCAGATGCCCTCTTTTCTTCACAGTTATTTCTTTACCCTTTATATATATATAGAGAGAGAGAGAGAGAGACAGAGAGAGAGGGAGAAAGCTAATGGTGTGCTGTTATAGCTATTTTAATGTTGACTACCAAGGGTTGGGGGAGGGCAGGGAAGGAAGGTTGAAAATAAAATTCGCCTGATAATATCAGCTTTTTTCAGGTGCTATCAGCTTGAAACAAATAGAGTTCTTAGACCGCCTACACAGCCTTCTTGCTTATGTGAATATTGTTCAGATTCTTCCATTTTTTGCCTTAAATCACAGGACACAATTCTGCTTTCTTAGGAAATACACCGAGTTTCAATCAAACTATGTAAGAACCCAACCAAATAAAATCTAGTACAGGTCAATCACTGTAATAATGTGGAAAGACTAAGAATGCTGCTTTATTTAATGTTATGATTTCTTTAAACCTTTCAAATAATTTGGAGTTTCTCTGGGTTGCATAAGTAGTAATGAAAAGAAAATAAGGTTGTGAAACCTACCTTCTCTCTCTCTCTTTCTCTTTCTCTCTGATCTACAGCTTGAAAATATCTTTTCAGTCCCTTCCCTTCAATTAATGAAATAGTTTCCCACCCCACTACCATCCTGCCTGGAGACACCATTGCCATGGTTACCTGGATACCTGTTCTCAAAGAATATATGTAGTAGCAATTGACAATTTAAACGTCTCAATGTGTTGCTCTTAGGAACAGTAATGAGACCATTATGAAACTACTTGTAGTGAAAATAACATTTATGTTACAGTCTGAGATTAAAACTTTAATTTGTATTCATTTACTCATTTAAAGAGATAAGGTTGAAGAGGCTGATCTCTGCAGCTAAATAGCAAGTCACTGACATGAAATGCCATCCACCTGAGACAAGATTTGAGGCTGCCTCTCCTCGAATACATGTTAATAACACTGAGAGAATAGACAGAATCACCCACCAAACTAATGGGAAGTTAACAGTAAAAGGCCAGTGTGAAGACTGAATTGGGGCGTTAATTGGTCTTCATGTGAATCCATGTGAGGGTCCAGAGAAAGAGATACTCAGGGATGTTGTCTTCATTTTATCTGAAAACATTGTTTTGGTAAGCTTGATTGGGGACTTCTCATATGGGTCTCTACCAGCCTCCTCTGGGGATAAACATACTTCCCCCTGAGCTTTAGCTTTCTTGCCATCAAAATCTTTCTCTCTGAACCAGGAAACTTAACCTCAAGTCTGTTATAAAGAGTTGGGGAGATGATTTGCAAGTAAGCTGAACTAGTAAAAATTAGCAAGACCCAAGTTTGCCAATATTGCAATTTAAAGAAATTAGAATGGATTAAAGATTAACCCTATAATTTCATTATTCTCACAGTCTCACAGGCTATTTTGAGTGGGAGGACGGGGTAGTTATAGCAAGAATGCAGGGAAATTCAATTAACTATGGTATTGAGACTGAAAGTACTGCTTATTGACTGTGTGCTCAACAGTATGTCCCTGATTCCTTTCTGCAAATGCATTTTTCTGTGAATTAGTATAGGGCCTTCTATTGAGTAAATCTGATCCCTTGGAAAGGGGAACAGGAAACACACTGAATTTCCCCATTCACATTCCTAAACCATACAATTATTTAGAGTGAATTAAAAATCAAGACAAAGAAATGAAACTCAACTCTATCAAAATCTCTGGATTGCAGATTTATACCATACACACAGACACACACACATACACACACAATTCTGGATGGGTCAAAGTTTAAAGAATAAAAAACCAAATTATGAAGACACTAGATAAAAATGGATTCATGTCTGTTACCTAAGAATAAAGGAGAACCATGGTTTAGAATTCCATAAAGGAGAATCTATTTATAGTCATATATATTAAGTTTTAAACTCATGTATCTCATTAATAATTATAATCATCAGGGCAGAGCAGGTGGGAGAAACTAGGACTCTCATGCATTATCGGTGGAAGTAAATAATCCTTTACTGGATGAGTAACTTGGTCATATGAATAAAAATGTATATTTTCATTCTATTGAGACACTTCATCTTTAGGCATTTATCCTAAAAAGGTAGTTGTGTAAGTGGAATCAAAAAAAGAGAGAGAGAGAGAGAAAGAAAGAGAAAATGTCTCATAACATCATTTATTATAATTTTCATGACACTGCAGACATCTTTAACTGCCTTTGTCCTTCAACTTGACTTACTTTTGATGAAAAGAAGGAAACCATTTGGTTTGTATGAGAAACATTTGAAAAGATGTTCACCACATTTTTAACTTGGTTATTTTTGGTGGTAGAAATGTAGATGATTTTTAATTTCTTCTTTATATGTTTCTTAATAATTATTTTAATAAGAAGCATGCATTAGTATTACAATCAGGACAACAATAGAGGTTTTTTTAAAAATTTTTTTAAAGATTTCATTTATTCATTTGACACATGGAGAGAAAGAGAGAGAGAGAGCACAAGCAAGGCGAGCTGCAGGCAGAGGGAGAAGCAGGCTCTCTGCTGAGCAAGGAGCCTGACGCGGGGCTTGATCCCAGCATCCTGGAATCATGACCCAAGCTGAAGGCAGACCCTTAACCAACTGAGCCACCCATGCACCCTAACAATAGAGTTTTTATGGGTTGAATTATGTCCCCCTAAAATATATGTCAAAGTCCTAATCAGCAGTACCTCAAAATGCGACCTTGTTTGGAAATAGGATCTTTGCAGATGTAATCACATTAAAATGAGGTCATACTGAATTACAGTGGGCCCTAATCCAGTATGACTGGTGTCCTTAGAAGAAGAGGAAGGACACACAGTAGGAGGACAGCCACGTAACAGTGGAGGCCGAGGTTGGAGTGATGAGTCTACAAACCGAGGAATGCCAAGGATTGTTGGCAAACACCAGAAGTTAGAGGAGGCAAAGAAAAATCCTTCCTTACACGTTTCAGAGGGAGCATGGCCCTGCCAACACCTTGATTTCAACATCCAGCCTCCAGGACTTCTGTTGTTTTAAGCCACCCAGTTTGTGGTACTTTGCTCCAGCAGCCCTAGAAAACCAACACAAAAGCCATTTTAATTTAAATGGAGAGACTCCATTTACTCTCTGGATGTGGTAAAAAGAAACATCATCTACCTTGCCACACACGGAATCACAAACCCCACTGTTAACAGTTCTGCATCCAATTTACTGATCTGGGAGTTAATGCATGAAACTTAGAAAAAGAAAGTCACAATGTCTTACTTCTTCAGTGTTACACCATTGGCACATATGCTCAAGTGGTCTGAATGCACCCCCAGGGAACAGAAGCATTCTTTTCCAAGGCCCCAAAAGACTTCTGTGAACCATCATAGATACCATGAAATATCTAGAGATATGTCTCATTGTTGCAGTACTTTAAAGAATTACAGGCCTGCTTATCACAGTTCTCATTTTTTCCTCAACCATATTAAATATGACTGTACCAATGAGCTGAAAGGAAAACTAGGTCTCAAGTGTTTTGGCATCTTTTCAGTATCGAAGGTCAACCACATAGCAGTGAGCCAGAATGCATTGTGAACAGACATATGGCATTTGTTTGGGAGAGGAGAGGGTGGGAGGAGGTGGGTCCTGTTTTCCAGCTGCCTCCTAAAGTCAGCCTGGATTGCTGTAAGATCTTGCTGTATCTTATTCAGGCTCATAATCGTTTTCTTTCTAAGTGGTCTTTTGTAATCTCGAGATCCAAAAAGTTGTGATTGCAGGAAACCCATGCCTTCTGACTGTGCCAAGTCTTTGGCAAAGTGAACTTGAGGATCTAATAGCATCAGGAGTGGGTGAATATGCCAGTTCAGGATAGAGTCTAAACACAAGGGCAGAGGAACCAAAGACAAGGCATACTTTTATGGTAAGTCTGCAGCTTATGAAGAATATTGCCCTGGGGCTTAAGTCACTCACATTCTTTTTGGACTAACTGCACTTTAATCAAATTATACCTGTTTGGATGCTCTTATGATAGAGAATTCAACTGAGCACAGCCCCTTCTATGTGCATGAAAAGCATGCATATGTGCCTAGTATGATTTGGAAAGTAACCAAAAGACTAAGGATTAGTCAATTCACTTGGGCAGTTTCAAATGACAGAAACCCAATCCCAATAGGCTTATACTAAAAAAAGGAAAGGGATTTTTTGGGAAATTAAGGAGTGGAGGTGGCATCCTGTCACTAAGGACTCATCATTAAATGTGTCTGTTCATCACTGTGCTCCCTCTTAGCTCTGGTTCCCCTTGGCTGGTGGCCTCATTTTCCCTCCTGCTAACAGCCTCCTCCTACATGGTCAGAACAAGTAGGGCTTAGCTCCAGGTACGTGTTCCCATGGCTCATAATCTAAGATGAAAAACAAGGGAAAAATTCTCCTTTTCAGTGTCCGTACACAAATAATATCAGAGAAGTTCAACGATCATTGGTGTTTGGATTAAGTGCCCATACCTGAGTCAGTTATCCTGACCAGGTAGATGGGGTTCTCTGCTTAGCCAGGCCTGGATCTGCGGCCAGGAGGGCAGGGCAGTGGAACTGGCAACCCTATTGAGACAATGTAGGGGAGAAAGACTAAGTTTCCCTAAAGAAGTCAGGGTGCTGTTATCCAGAAGAAGAAAAAAGTGTGATGCAAGAAAGACAAACAGTAAATGCCTGCTAGAATATCCAGAGATTCCACAAATACTGTCCCCCCTCCCTTTGACCTAGGCTTCCATGTCACTTGAAATCCTTATTCTTGTTTTTTTAAAGATTTCATTTATTCGAGAGAGAGAGAATGAGAGATAGAGAGCACGAGAGGGAAGAGGGTCAGAGGGAGAAGCAGACTCCCTGCCGAGCGGGGATCCTGATGTGGGACTCGATCCCGGGACTCCAGGATCATGACCTGGGCCGAAGGCAGTCACTCAACCAACTGAGCCACCCAGGCGCCCCGAAATCCTTATTCTTTTAGGTTACAGTTGTCCAATATTAAAGAAAGATTATAGATAACAGAGAGATAACAAGTGGATCAAAATTGCAAAGCTGACAAATAAAATGACAAATCCAAGTGTATAAACAAGTAAAAATTGTGAAATAAAATTTTTATCTTATCTGGGCTTTGAAACAAGGAAGAGTTAAATATCCTTGGAAAGTACAAAGGACAGCTTATTTTTTAAAGCAAGCTATAAAGAAATATAGAGCTATATTAAAAATACATCAAAAGTCAACTCCAGATTGGGGATAAAATATACAAGTAGAATGTATTCTGTCTACAGTCTAACCTATTCAAGCAGGAACTCTATGACTGGCCATTCAAAAACAATGTCTCCTGTGAACTCTGAGTAGACCAGTTTATATATAGATAAAGTCAAAGTGGGGTCTAGGCCACCAAGGCTTTATCTATCAGGAAATGACTTCATCTAGGAAGAATTATAAATGAGTTGCAAAAAAAAAAAAAAGCTGTGGATATGTAGCAGGTGTGGTACTTAGACATAGAGCTGGAGGTTTTCCATTTTAGCCATGGTAAAAATTGAGGTCTACCCTTCGCTTCCGATCATCACCCTCCCTCCCCGTTGTAGGACCTGAAACTTGTCTTGCCTGAGCTCAGGACCTCATAACTTTGCTGAGATTAAGATACATCAGACAGTGGAGTTTCCCAGACTGTGGCATAGTTGTGGTCTGCAGTATTTATTTTCTTATTTTCGGTATCAGCATTTGAAGGAAAACTCCAGGTCATGAAGTTATATTTCCAACTGGGAATCAAACAGCCTTTTCCATACCTTTTAAACAGGGCCTTAGTTGGAACCAACCCAGCCAGGCCCATTTAGGAAAGGAAAGATTCAGAAGCTCACTCCATAGAAAATGATGTTTCTAAGTCAAGTTAGTTGGTTTTCCATTATCCACATTCATATTATATACTTAAAAGTCTGTGTCGAAAACCATAAGACACACTGAACACTAGGAAACAAACTGAGGGTTACTGGAGGGGAGGTGGGTTGGGGGGACTGGGTAACAGGGTGACGGGTATTAAGGAGGGCACTTGATGTAATGAGCCCTGGCTGTTATATGTAACTGATGAATCACTAAATCCTAACCTCTGAAACAAATAATACACTGTATGTTAATTAAATTTAATTTAAATAAAAAATGTTTAAAAGTCTATGTCTAACTAGTGTCCAGTTTTCCAGGTTTTGAAAAATTAAAACACAGAGAAAAGAAAAAGATAACTAAAATCCCTTCATCCAGACAACCCCTGTTAAATTTTGTTATATGTAACAAAATTTATTCCTATGTAAATACAGGATGTAAATGTATTTTTCTATCACAGCAATAATTTTGTCTTAAAGCACATACTTTATTACTGGAGTTGTAAAACGTAATGTATTATAAAGTTTTTCCATTTAAATAAATATTTTTCTATCATTTTAATCTATCGTATAACTCTAACATTATATATATTTAATTATATATCACATTACATTATACATTTTGCATTACATTATGTTATATATAACATTATATATGTTTATATATATAATGAAGGCTTTTGGATATTCTTTATTTTTTAGACTATATAAAATTTTATGATGATACCCTTATAAACCCTTATAAACTTTTACGTTTATTTCCTTAAGTTCAATTCCTAGAGGAACAATTGCTAAATAAAGTATTTCCAGAATCTTTAGGGTTTGGATGGTGAGACAAGTTGGCATCCGAAATGGTGTAAGAGTGTTCATCTTCTCTCACTCGGTCAGAGTACCATTAATTTTTAGAATTCCTGGCTATTGGCGGGGGCGGGGGGATGGATAGCATCATCACCATATATCATCTCTTTAAAGACATGCAGCTTTTCATATTTTAACATATCTGGAAACAGATTGCGTCTTGCCATAGATAGTGACTCAACACTGTGTTTCAGTTTAATTGGTAGTGTTTTTCTTCCTCTCTTAGGAGCACACGAAGGAGCAGCATGCCCTCTGATCATGGGCATCTTAGATCCAGTGAAATAAGCTATTCAATCTAAGCAATTTTAAATGTTGGCCCAGCTTCCCTTGCCACCCACCAAGCTTCTGGGACCAGTTGCCCTTGCTAACTACTTACAGTGTGCTCCAAGTATGTAAATTCAATTCAACTTTTATTCACGTAGCTGTGCGTGCATATGGCTCAGGGAATACAAAGACGAACATGACAGTGCTGAGAAAAACTTAATTAGGAAGGTCGCTGCATAAAAACCGTGTAATGAATTTTACCTCAAAACCTTTGTGGAACAAGGCAGGATATAAATAAATAAAAACATTATCTCTACAGAAGCCACATAGACATTCATTTTAGATCATCTGTCACACACATTGCCTGTATTGACGCAGATAACCGGGTGCTCCTTGGAGCTACCTGCCTTTCCTTGAAGCCATTCTCTTCTGGCAAGAACAAACGCTGCTCATGTCACTCAAGGGGTGTCTCCTAGCCTCCAGCTTTTCACCTGGCCACATCCTGCTCAGCCCTCACATCTCGACACTGAGGCTACCTCCTCTGGGAAGTGGCTCTGGCTCTGTCTCTCCTTTCCTCTCTCCCTGCCTTCTGTGTTGCTTCCACAGTACCTAGTCCACTTAAAACCACACATCGTGATCACCTCTTCATCTGCCATAAGGAATGCAGGCCATTCCTAGCATTCAAAAGCAGGACACTGGGGAGACCGCCCCAGCTCAGCCCAACTCTGCCACGTGTTACTGATCTATCCTTGGGCAAGTTGCTAGTAATCACTCTTCAATCTCAATTTTCTTATCTGCACATTGAAGTTAGTATTGCCTTGTTCAAAAGGTTGTTTTAGAGAATCAACTCTAATAAAACATATGAAGCACTTAGCACAGGTGCTGGCTATTGGAAAACAATGAGGGGAAAAAATACTAACTTACCGGCTCTCTGTCTCCCCCGGCCAATTAATGCTTCTTCCAGAGAGTACAAAGTATGTCCTTCATCTCTATGATCCCAGTTATGTGGTATGGAGCAAATTTTCAGCACAGGTGTGTTAAAATGCTTATACAGAAAAACTAAGCCCACAGCCTTAGGGTCAAAAAGAAATCAAGCAAAAGACTTCTCTATTTGGCTCAGGAGAGCTTTTCTGCTTTGCAAATGGCCTTCTACTGTCTATAGAGAAGGTTTTGTTAGTTTGAGCCTGGTGATGTGAAAAGCAACCAAAAGGACTATAAGATTTAACGGAGCAGTCTTGTAAAAAAAATTCATAATAATTGTCTAGGATTGAGTTGGGTTTTTTTTCCTTGCTTACGGAGATTCTTAAGACGGCTAACAAAAACATGGTATCTCATGTATTAGTAACCCCTGCATATGGCTTTTAGTTTCTTTCATTTACTTCCTGTATCCCCTCAGAGGAGGGTGTGATAGTAATTTAGGATCTTATTAAGCAGTATGAATGATCAGAACAGTGTACTAGCAGAAGGAAAGAATGACTAAAATGATATTTTATCAAGTGACCCCATTGCTTATATTGGGAAATCATTGCTCTCTTGGCACTAGAGATAGGACCAGCCCCCAAAAAGGAATATGTAACTGAGACACACCAGGAAGTGACTCCACCCCAAAATGTCAACATATCTAGCCTGGCTGATGCTGAAAATGATGGCAATGAAGCTTACTTTCTCTGAGATATTGTTCCATGTGGAAATGCCATTGTATTTGACCATTGCCAAATGAACAGCCATAGCTCCCATTAACTGAATACTCTGATCTGACACCTAGATACATGTTCAGTCATTTAATTTTTCAAGCAATCCTAGGAGGTATGTAGATTTCCATTCTATAGATAAGGAAAGTGAGGCTTCCAAGGGAAGTAACTTGCCCAAGCAGCTGGGGAAGATCAGAACTGCAGATCAAACTCAGCACCCTCTGATTCTAAGCCTGTGCAAACTTCACAAATCGGGTCTCAAATCAGCATGGCTCTATTATCTGCTCACTCTCCCAACCATGTTTTCTACCAAACTTCACACCAAAGACACACCAAACTTCTTTTAGTTCCTCCAACATACCACAATGACAACTTTTTTCATTCTCTTCGCCCTCCCCCTTTGCTCTCTTGCTTATGCTTTTGGGCCTCAGCTGAAAAGCCACTTCCCCAGAAAACTTAATTCCTGACAGCTTAATACCATCCCCAGATATTGTTGGACAGCCCCACCAAGTGCTCCCAGAGCTACTTGGCCATCCCGCATGTTAGCATGGCTCATGCAGCATAGCTGTGTCTTATGTAATTCCATCCTTTGTTGGACTGTGAGTAGCACAAGGACTGGCTGCAGGTTGCTTTGGTTTACTGTTGTGTCTTCAGTGCCTGGGAACTGGTAGAAGTTTAGTACAGAATAGTGGAATGCATGAGTAAGTGCACCAGTGAATCAACAGTAACTGGTAGAGTAGGAATGCATTGCAATAGGAGAGTGACGATGTGCCATCTATTTTTCCACACCAAAGGCAAGTCCCACCTTCCTTATGATTCTGTATCCAGGCTAGCCATGCCTCTTTAAAGACATTACCAATTAGCAGTCTGGTTCCCATTAACAACACCTTTCACTTTTAAAAGTTTGTTCTTTTCTATTTCTTATTCAACTTTGATGAAATAGCATCAGAGTTTCAAATACTTGGTTTTAAAATGTGAGCTACAGCTAAACCTAGAAAATTTGTACATACATTCTTTGAGGTCAGAGTCTCCGCCAGTCACCCTCCTGCACACACACACTTTTTATTTTCCCCTCACTTGTGAAAGATTACCTCCTCTGAGTCCTCATAGGTTCTGTTTGTCACAATTAGCCACATGCTCATAAGTGTACATGTTTCATTTTGCTTCTATCTGGATGTTTGGAAATCTGCCTGAAGGAGAAATTTTAGAACAAAACAAAATGGTAGTTGATATCATCACAAGTATGGTTGATAGTAGGGTTTTTTTCTATTGTTTTTTCCTCAAAAATTAGGTGCCATAACCAAAATGTTTATCTGGCAGAGAATGAAAAACAACAACAACAACAATAACAACCCTCTCAAATAATCATAAAAAGCCTTTTGATTCTTATTTTATTTTTTTTATAAGAGACAGAGAGAGAGGCAGAGGGAGAAGCAGGCTCCCCGCTAAGCAAGGAGCCTGATGCGGGACTCGATCCCAGGGCCCTGGGATCATGACCTGAGCCAAAGGCAGACGCTTAACCATCTGAGCCACCCAGGTGCTCGAGCCTTTTGATTTTTAAAAGAAATAATTAAGGTGAGGTTTGACCTGCTCACTAATCACGAGGACTGGGTTCCCAGAACACAGACTTGTGCTATTCCACTTAACCAAAGAGCAACTTGGGCATTTATCCAAAGTACTCCTCAAGGATCTAATATGTTAATTGAAAAAAAATCTTAGGAAATATCGTTACAAGCAAACAATTCATCCGATTGGAAACACATGGGATTATTATCCAATCCCTTTTACTTGAAATCTCAGCTGCTGAAGCAAAGGATTTTTTTATATTAGAATTTTTCGAAGTACAAACAGTTGGTTACAATTCCAAGGTAGAATACAATTCGCTTTAATTAAAACAGCATACAGTATAATGCCCATGTGGACATTTTAGTGTGCTTAATGCTGTCACAGGTAAAACAACACCGTTTTCTGGGCTCTCCTTCCAATTCTCAAGGCCTCCCTCAGACCTCCACAGCTCTAATATCTCTGATGGATGTAGCTTTCTCTACCTGCCCTCCTTCTCAAGGTTCTCTTGAGATGCTTCAGCATGCGGTATCTCTTGACAAGCACTAGGTGATTCGTTTACATTTTCTCACTGCTCTGTGAACTTGCTTATCACAATCACAAATGCGATGTGCATAAAGAAGCTCTCAGCCCCAGGGAAAGGACTTAGCCACCTGGGCCCACTAGACCCTTCACGTTCCTCATGGCATTTGTTGTCCAAAGATTTGCTATCTTAGGTAATTCGATTGATCCCTTAAAACCAAGACAGAAAACCGAGGGGCAGGCTGATAACTTGATAAGCTCTAGAACAGGAAAGGCTTTGAATTCGAGAATCCTGATTCCCTGGAGTGGAAACAAATGATTACAAACTGAGTACACACTAAGGAAGGTCCAAAGACTTCAGAACTCTCCTGATGCCTAGGAATGGGTATTGGGAAATAAAGCACATTCTTGCTAATGGCCAGACCTGGATGAGTTGCTGCAGGTTGGGGAAAAGAATTTAGATGAATCCATGCACACCTTCACTAAAAACAGACAAAATTCACACAGGTATGTGCACAACCCTCTGCCAGAGTTGCTAAGAATAATGAAATGCCTCAAAAGCCAAAAAATTGAGAAAAAAAGAAGATGGCATCTGAATAAATCCCTGTAGGCAAACAATTCCTAAATGTTTGGATTGACTCCATAGGGTACCCTTGACTGGGCTTAGATTAGTCAAGGAAATGGTTCCCATTTAGAAAAGGGAGATTATTGAGAGTGGGTACTATTTCTGGACATTTCCAGAGATGCCATTAGGAGCAAGCATTCTTGTTAAGAAACTTTGTCTGAAGCTACGGAGAGGTCAGCAATCCTCTTACCTCCCTTTTCCATTGTGTATCAGAAGAATAATAAACAGGTTGGTTCTGCATTAAGAAACATTAGGGAACAAAAGCATGCATGCATAAAACAATTTCATCACGTTGTCACTTGCCAATGTATTATTGCAAGAGGATCTGGTTTGAGTTACAGAGATATCACTTTCTCCTTTCAACTATAGTTATTGAGAAGAGCACTGAAAAAATTATTCTTGGCAAAAGGGGACACAATTTTCAGGCAAGTTTGGCAAGGTCAAATGAACACCAATGAAAATTTATATTCACTCAGCATGTGGGGAGAGTTTTATGTATGGAAAAGGACTTAATTATGGTAGGGTAAATAATTGAGTTTTTACAGGTTAAAGTAATAGCATGCAGTATTTGCTGAGCATTTTTCTGGATGTTTAGTTATGCCAAAGCGATTTGTCTCTGCCCTCCAAAAAGAGGGAGGTGGAGAAAGTACACAAAAGAGAATTTTTAGACTAACATGTCAACTGAGAGAAATGAGTGTAGGCTTTAGCAAGAATGAGAGCATTTGGGGGCAGGGAACCACAGTATCAGTAAGATCCAAGTATGGATCTTTTCTTCTGAGTTTTTAATTCATATCTCTTTACCCTCTGAGTTGGTCATTCACATCCACTTTAACCCCATTGCCCTTTGTGTGTGTGTGTGTGGGGGGTGGATTTGGGAGACTGTTAGTGGAGAGCAGCAATTACCACCCCAGCCTGGAAAACCTATTCAAGACAGGCTGGTCACTTCCCCCTGAATCCCAGGACTCTGATAATTGTATCTCTCTTCTTCTCCAGACCAGTGGATCATTGCTAGAATCCCTCTAAAACCACTTTCTTCTCCCCCTCCAAAAATAATAATAATAATAATAAAAAATAATAATAATAATAATAAAGTCCAGAGGTGTTGGTGTTATTTAAAGCAATACAGATGGTATTTCTCTCCTGTATTCTCTATGACCAGCCACATCAACTTTTCTTCCAATCATGATCAAGCCAAACTTGCTTCTGCCTTCACACCTGTGCTCTTGCTGTACCCCTGTTGTTTTTCCCAGAAAGATCTTTGCTTGGCTGGCTCCAAACTGGTCAGCTCTAGTATTTTTGGACTACGAAAATCTAAAGCCCTCCTCCATTCCCCTCTATCACCTAACCCTGATTTGTTTCCTTCATACCACTGTTACTATCAGAAAAGGTTCATTAGTTTACATGTTTCTAGTTTCTCTCCTGCCTATAGAACATCAGCTCTATGGGGCCAGGGTCCAATTTCTACTTCTGCATCTTTGACATCTAGGATAATAGCTGAAAGATCATAGGAATTCAAATAATTGTTTCATTAAAAAATGTGGAAGTTCTTATTATGTACCAGACACTATTTACATATGCTATCTTATTTAATCTTTACCCCCAAACTATGATATAGCTACCATCCCCATTTAACAGATACAAAAGCTAAGGCTTAGAGACATGAAATAACTCTTCTAAATGGCATAGCCAAGATATAAGCTCAGGTGGTCTGTCTCCAGAGCCCATGCTTACAACTGCTACTCATTTAACTTATACATTGTATATAAACCTTTCTTGAAGTTTCAGATTGTGTCAAAAAAAAAAAAAAGATTTCCAGTTTCCAGTTCCACATGTAAGGAGCTTAGAAGTTGCCATTCCATCTTAACAATAAGTGAAAACCTGAACAGACTGAAAAGTCAACAACTCTTCTTGGGTCTATAAAAGAGTCGGGGAGGAAGATACAGGATAAACTGCTGCCCCCAGGATTGGAGAGACAGGTGACTATGGGGAGTATTGGCTTACCAGAACAGAGACTCTTGAGTGGAAGCTGTTTGGGGAACCAGGGCCAGGCTAGAAAAACCTGAACTATCATTGACGAGTTGCTGCAGACTCAGTGTGGACAACTCTGAGTGTTAAAATGTCCAAGGGGACCCCATCATGGAGGGGAGGAGGTACAATGTATGAAATTTACCTCCAAGAGGTCAACTAGGTTCTCATAGTAAATATCAGAGAAAAATCCCCTTGTTCTTCCAGCAAGAGAGGGGGAAAAGGAGCCATTTTGAAGTATGTCAGAGCACTCGGTTCTCAGCAAGACCTGCCTACTTAAGTAGTTAACCAGAGTCCAATCTTCTGGGGTTTTATCAGAGCCTAATTGATCTGGGGAAAGGGAAATGCCCAATTCCAGTCAGCTCTAGCCTTCTACATGGAGGGAGGGGAATACTCAATCCCAGCCCACCCTAGCTATCCTGTTCCACATAGGAGGTGAGAAACAACTGAGAAACACTTGTGGAGTTCACAGGCCAGAGGCATAGGCTCACTAAAATATGAAGACCTAATCATAGGGACTGCAGAACACTTCCCTCCCCTCACATCTTTCCATAACATTACTAAAGGCTTATTTTTCACAGTTCCTTTTATCTAGTACATCATGCCCAGCTACCAAGAAAAAATTACAAGGCATACTAAAAGGCAAAAACAAAACAAAACAAAACAAAAAACCACACACAATTTAAAGAGACAGAGCAAGATATGGCAAGAATATTGGAATTATCAGACTGGGAATTTAAAACAATAATCATTAATATACTCAGGGCTCTGATGGATAAAGTAGACAGCATGCATGAACAGATGGACAGTGTAAGCAGAGATGGAAATCCTAAGAGAGAACCACAAAGAAATGCTAGACAGAAAAAAACACCATAACATAAATGAAGAATGCCTTTGATGGGTTTATTAGTAGACTGGACATGGCTGAAGAAAGATCTCTGACCTAATGGATGGCTCAGTAGAATCCTTGGAAACTGAAAAGCAAAGAAAACAGGACTGAAAAGGAAAATAAAAAGAATATCCCAGACAACTACAAAAGATGTAACATATGCATAATGGGAATACTAGAAAAAGAAGAAAAAGAATGGAGCAGAAGAAATATTGGGGGGGGATCCTTCATCTAAGCATATAATTCAATCTACAGAAAATCAAAGATTAAAAAAATGATTCTGAAAAAAGCCAGAGAAAAATAAAGTTCAGTCAAATTTCTTGCCTTAAGGACTTCTCAGAACATTTAATATGCTAATGTACCCCCAGGACTTGTCAAGATAAGGACATATATCCCATTCAATTTTTTAACCACCTACTCCTCTTTTTCATGAAGATTTTCTTGACATTTCTTTGAACTGTACCCCTGAAGTTTCTTTGGAAATTGTTTTCACATTTAGTCTGTATCTTCAAAAACACCTACTTATATCGGAACCATAGATCCACCACTGATTCGTTCATTCAACTGTTTTTTGAATGCCTGTTATGCACCACGCACTTCTCTAGAAACTATGAGGTGTCAGTGAGAAAAACAAAAATCTCTGTCCTTTTTTAGTTACAACATTCTAAAGAGGGGGAAGATAGGTAAATAAACCATACATAAGTAAATGCTATCATACTGTAGAAGGTGATATTCTCGGGGCGGGGGGAGGTGAGTACAGAAAAGACTGAGAAGGTGAGACCTAAAGAAGGGCCAGAAGGAATAGCAGTGAGGGAGAGGCAGGTGGAAAGGATGGATGTGCAATTTGAAATAGGGTGCTCAAGGTGGGCTTTATTGAAAAGGTAGTGTTTGAGCAAAACCTTGAAGGAGGTGAGAGAATTTGCCACATGATATCTGAGGTAAGAGTATTTTAGGAAGAGGAATCTGCCAAGGCCAAGTATCTAGAAACCTGGATGAGCATTTTTAAGAAGACTAAAGAGACCGGCATGCCTGGAAAGAAGTAAGAGGCAGTATAAGTGAAAGATGAGATCAGAAAATTAAGGCGGGTGTGACCATGTAAGGTAAGTCATTGAAAAGCCTTTGGCTTTTATCCTGAGTGAGATGGGAAGCCACTGCAATGTTTTGAGCGGGGAAGTGATACAATCGGCCTTACTTTTGAAGAGGATCCTTCTGGCCACTTTGTTGGGCATAGAATAGCAGGGATCAAGGAACACTCTGGATACCATGTTGAACGTAGAATATAAAAAAAGCAAAGTTAGAAGTAGTGAAATCAGTTGTAATAATACTGTGAGAGATGTTGTGGCTTAGACCAGAATGGTAGCAGTAACAGTATAAGAAGGCATAAGGGTTCTGATTTATTTTGAAGGTACGGCCACAGGATTTCCTGATAGTATGAGAGAGAATGAGAAGAATTGAGGATGACTTTAAGTTTTCTCGTCTGAGCATCTGAGAGAATGAATTTAACAACAATCGAGATGGAGAAAGTCTGAAAGAGTGGAAGAGATTCTAGGTAGGAAATCAGGGGTTCAGTTTTGGGCATGATCACTTGGGATGCCCTTAAAACTTCCAAGATGAGGCATAACGAGTTGGAGTCCAAGCAAGAGATTCAGTCTAAAAGTATAGATTTGAGAGAGGCCAAAATAAATGGATGGAGTTTAAAATCATGAGAATGGAAGAAATCACCAAGGGAATAAGTATGGAGATCCAGAAGAAAAACTGAATCAGAGCTGAGCCTGAAGCCCAAATAAAAAAGGACGTGTTTCTCAGGAAACCAAACCCAAAATCCTTGACTGGAGGGTAGAAGCAGAGTAGGTAGTAGGAAGAATTATTATAAGTTTCAGCTTCGGGGACTTGAAGAAGGTATGTCTAAAAGGTCTCAACTCCTGAACCACATAATGGCTGCCTGGAGTTCTGTCTGAGGAAGATGCTGGGACCCTGTCTGGGTAGGAAAGAAATTAGTGATTAGTGTTATCTGCTACAGTTGTGGAGTGCCAAGTGACAGCCAGCAGGGCAGCATCAGATTTTTACCATTCTTTGCTGAAAGGAAGGGCCACGTGACTAAGAATAAGCAGCTACTGGTGTTTGGAGAGTTCACGGAAATGCTCTCAACTTATCAAGTCAGTTTATGTGTTTTGTAGCAATATCAGTATACAACTTGTTGCTGAAATTATCTTGTGTGTAAGAATAATTTTATTGCTCTTGAGCCATTAGCATATGTTGGACTTAGGTGTGTGAAAGGTGCTCCATAAAAGAAGAATAGAGAAAAAGAAGATCTGTAACAAGCAGGATGGTCTACATAATTTGTGGGCTCAAGGCACAAATGGGAAAAGTCAAAACCCAAGACAGAGTGGAACTTTTAGCTCTGGCTCTGTGAAAAGACTGGGCAAATTCTCTCCCCTAAATGCAACCACAGTGCGGGAAAAACTGACAAATACAACTATTTAGTGCTTTGGAAACCAACCAAAGGCACAAAACAATCTGAGAAGTGTTTATGTTTTAAAAACCACTGAGCTTCATGTAGGAAGAGTGGGAATCTGTAAAGTCCTAGCCTGAGACTTCTCCATCCAACTCACCACAGCTTATAGGTTCTGCCACGGTAGGGACAGCAGTGATGATCAGCAGCCTCACTGCCAGTGTTGAGACTCACCCAATTTGGACAGGTGGGCAATGCAAACACTTAACAAAGCTGTCAATAGAAATGATCATCTTGGAGGTCAATGGGTGAGGAGAATCATGGGCTCCCTCAGTCACAGGTCACATTTGTGGTCAAAGACATCATACTCCTGGCTAAGGCTATTTACATATCCAGTGGGGATTGAGAAGAGCATAAGCATTTCACATACTTCTGGTTAATCCTAGGTCTGAGTGCATGAGCATAAGACACTCCAAAGGGCTCAAAAGCAATTAAAACTTAGGAGACTTCAAAACAACATGAATTTGAAATGTGCTCCCTTACCCAGCCATAAACATATCCAACAGCAATGGATAGAAGCCTTACTAGTTTGAGGTGTTAGAGCACAGTTGATGTGCAATCATTAGTTGACCAGTAAGCTGTACAGACACAGGAATGACCTCTAGCAATCCAGGTTTAAAAATGAAGGGTATATGTAAAACAACAACAATTTAGCAGAGTCATTAGTGGCTGCTGGGGACACAGATTTCACAGATGTAGTCCAGGCAAGTTATTAAACAAACAAAACACCAGCAACAACAACCTCCAAGGGAAAAAATACCAGAATCAGAGTAGCTACAGTGTATTAACTAGAATGTCCCGTTTTTGAGAGAACAAGAGACATGCCAAGAAACAAGAAAGTGTGACCCATACTCGGGTTAAATAAAAAAAAACAGTGACTAGAAACCATCCTTGTGTTACCAGTTATTAGCAGACAAAGGAAGGCTTCAAAGCAACTATTACAAATAGGTTCAAAGCACTAAAGGAAACTGCATTTAAAGAATTAAAGGAAAGTGTGACAATAGATCAACAAATAGAGATTCTTAATGAGGACATAAAATTATTAAAAGTACCAAGTGGAAACTCTATAGCTGAAAAGTACAATAGCTGTAAAAAAAATAATTCAGTAAAGGGGCTCATCAGCAGGTTTGAGAGTGCAGAAGAAAGAAGCAGTGAACTATAAATTGGTAGAAATTACCCAATCTGAAGAATAAAGACAAAAATGAACAGAGCCTCTGAAACCTGTGGGATAAGATCAAACGTAGCAACCTCCATGTAATGGGAGTCCCACACGAACAGAATAGAAAGGGACAGAAAAATAATTCGAAAAACTAAGAGCTCCGACCTTCCCAAATTTGATTTTTTAAAAGCATTAATCTATACATCTAAGAAGTTCAAAGAAACCAAAGCGTGATAAATATAAATAGATCCACACCTTGACACATCATAGTCAAACCGTTGAAAGCCTAAGCCAAAGAGAAAATCTTGAAAGCAGCAAGAGAAAAACAACTCATCAAATATAGGCAAATATCAATACAATGTACAGCTGGCTTCTCATCTAAAACCATGGAGGCCAGCAAGCAGTAGAATGACATATTCAGAATTCAGAAAGAAAAATAACTGTCAAATAAGAATTCTGTATCTAACAAAACCATTCTTCAAAAATGAAGGCAAAATAAAGGCATTCTCAGATAAACAAAGGCTGAGCAAATTTGTCGCTAGCAGATCTGTCTTGCAAGATATACTGAAGGAAAGAAGTCCTTCAGGAAAAGACAACCAGAAAGCAACACAAATCCACAGGAAAAAACGTGGAGCAGTGCAAATAATAAATACATAGGTTAGTATAAAATATTCCATTAATGTATCTTTTCTCATCATTCCCTAAAATCTTTTGAAGACATAAGATTTTATGAAATAATAATGTTAATACTGTATTTTTACATTTAGAATATGTAGTTTCAATATATATGACAATAATAGCACAAAGGGAAGAAAAATGGCATTATATTAGAGCAAAGTTTCTAAATTTTAAAATCAATATTTATCTGAGGAAGGCTGTCATAAATTAAAATGCATATTGCAATCCCTAGAGTAGCCACTAAGAAAATAACACAAAAGAAATATAGTAAATCCACAGAATAGTGGAAATATAGTAAATCCACTAAAATATTTGTTCAACAGAAAGAAGGCAGTCAAGGAAGAGCAGATAGTCAAAAAAGACAGGAGACATATTAGAAATCTAAGGCAGGTCTTTGGTAAAATTTCCCCTTTTTGCTCTTGTGTGATTTTAATAAAGAGGGAATTGAAGATCTATAACAAGCAGGACCGTCTACTTAATCTGTGGATTAAAGTCAAAATGAAATGCAGGGTCCCTGTTTGAAAAGTATTAGGAATTTCAAGATGGCGGCAGCAGGTTGTAAAGAAAAACAAGGGGTCCTTCTGAGCACAGGGCTCTGTGACTGCATGAGTTACTTACCTATGAAGCTGACCTAATGACAAGAAGTTACCATATCCCATTTTCCTACTCTTTCCATAAGCTTCCTTTGGGGATACAGTACCTTCAGTTCCAGTCTTTCCCTGTTGTCTTTTCCTTTCCCATCCTTGAATCCCAAATCTCCAGCATTTGGGAAGGACTCATCCTTCACAACTCAAAGTCCGAGAGACAGGATCCAAGCTATCACATCCATGTGAGGCAGCTGTGACTACACTCTGCTACATATTTTTTTTGCATTAAAACCTGCAGTTCCCTTACTTGTGATGACCCTGTGGTTTCCAAGGGCAGTTGTCATTGTCAGCAAAGGCAGCAAGGCAGTCTCCACAAAGAACATCCTTCCAAGTAGCTGATATTCCTGAATTCACTTGACAATCTGTAGTGTACAGGGAACTCAGGAAGGGGTCTGGGGGACCATGCTGGGGCAAACTGATGGGCTTGGTAGGGTGCTGTTACCTCGTGGTTCAGCTGTGCAGTGATCTCATCGTGTCTTCATAATCAGGCTTTATGACTACCATACAAATAATTGACTGGAATGCAGTTCACTGGTGTCAGACACACTTGAGAGCACTCTGTGAGATCATGGCCCTAAATCACACAGGCCAATTCTACTTGGGCTTTGATAGGTAAATTTTGCCTACTTATACTTTATGATAAGCTCTGGTTCCCCTTTGGTCCTTCAGACCATTGTCATACTTGCTGTCCTGAAAAAAAGTAAGTGAATTTGATGACGAGCCTGAAACATGGTTGTCACCCATGAATATTATGAGTCTTTTGGTTTGAAGTCAGAGAAAATCTGGCTCAAAACAGGCTTACTTAAAAAAGGGAATTTCGACTCTCACGTAGCTGAAAAACCCAGAAATAGTACAAGCTTTGGAATAAGTTGTAAGTGGCTGAGTTATATCATCAAAAACAATTTTTTTTTGTTTTTCTTCTTGATCTTCTGTGGTATCTTGCTTAATCCTATAGTTCGATTTCTTTGGAGATCCATAATGATTTCTCACACCTTCTTGATCCTTCTTATGCTGTGTAAATGTCCAGCAAGGAGAGAGAGAATTACTGTCCTTAAAGCTTACTGACTCAGAGAGCATTGTTCCCAGAAGCCCCAGCAGACATCTCCTTGTTTATCATTGGCCTGCACCTTGTCTTCTGGCTTGAGTTAATCACCGTGAAAAGGCCGGTGGGATGTGCTGATTGGCTTAAAGCAACCAGGCTTCTACTCTAGAACTGAGCGGGCTGTTCTTCCTCCAAGCACATGGGCTGCATAGTAGAAGCAGTTCCCAGATGGAGAGAGAATGCTGTGTGCTCGGAGGGTGAAGGCATCAAAAGCCCACCACCCCCACCAATGGGAAACATTGACTATTGTGAAGTCAGTGACCACCAGGCCCTGAACAGCCCTCCATGTGACTGTAGAGCCAAGATGTTGAAGACAGCCGGGAGGAGGAGCTGGGAACACTGGGCTGCCTCCTACCATCTAGGTTGCGGTCCAACATGTGAGAAACACCAATACAAATGAAAAGCCATCGAATGTGCCCAATTGTAAATATCATCCTGGCAGACACTGACCTAGGAGGTAGAGTCCTGGAGAAGTGTTTATTTCTGCTGTAAAAAAGGTAAGGGGAATTTTCTTAATATTTTTGGATATCCAGTAGTAATAATAATCCCTACCATCATGCACACCTGGGGAAAATGCACAGGAAAGCAGAAACTGCAAAGATTGAACCTTAACCACCAAGGGGATGAAGGAGTGAATTAATGTTAAGATATTCACTTATTGTACTGGTGTTGATCAGCACCTGCTGCATACTTGGCCCTGACCTAGGCACTGTACAGGATATGTCGAGTTTAGCATAGTGTTTCAGAACACAGGCCTTGGAGTGTCTCCGACCTAGAAATGAATCCTGGCTCTGTCACTCCGTCTCTCCAAGCCTTGGCTAACTTATGTGTGTGATGAGGATGCACCTACCTCCAGGGTCCACTATGAATATCAAATGACAGAAAATAAATTTAAGAAAATAAAGCACTCACCCAAGTGATTGGCACATTTGTAATCACAAGAAATGGCAGGTATCTTACTCACAGTTAGGAGCAGTAGTGGTGTTACACGTGAAAGGTCAATAAGACATGGCTGCTATTCTTTAGATGCCCATCAAGGAGAAGAGATGTGAAATGTGTACAGGGGCTGAATGTTGGAGGAAAAATAGGGATAAAATGACAGAAGTTTGCAGGAAGAAGAAACTTTTCTGTGCGGGGAGCCGAGAAGCCTCCCTGATAGGCATTTTACCTGCAGAAGCTAGTGGGCTTGTATTTAACTTTAGGTGACATCTTTTGGCTCTTTTCTCTTATGTCTTTTTAAGAAACCAAATCTTAAGTGTCAGTACAAAGGCTGTAAAAGCAGGCTACGTGAGTAACATTGACACTCGCTTAAGAGTACATTCTCTCCAGAGAGGGCGAGATGCTGGATGTCTCCATTGCTCTGTCCTGCCTAGTGTGGGAGATGAGACCATGTGGCAAAAGGAGTAGCTGCTTTATTCCTGGCTTAGAATGGGGCTATTAGATTATACTCCCATAGGCATTTGATAATCTGTTTAACTGAGCTCAGTCATTTGTCTTGTTTGCTGACTACTTAGCAGATGGATTTGTGATTTTGGTAATTACTATATGAACGTTAATAAGACAAGATATCTTTTATTAATTACTACTTTGTGTGGTTTGTTTTTCAAAATAGCAAAAACTAGGTGACTCACAAATATTAATGAGTCACAAGTATTAGATGTGCAGAATTAGGATTTGGAGGTTATTTGTTCTGGAATGGCTGTCCCCTCTTGAATTTTTTACTCAAGAACAAAGATCAGAGCTCCTGTATTGTACTCTGCACCCTAGAAAAGGCTAATTTGGTCTGCTCAGCCAGAAACTGCTTAATTAAGAGAATGCTCGTTTATACCTTTTCCATTTTAATTCTCTCCAAAGAGGTTTTGGTGTTTAAAGGATAAAATACTTACGGAGAATCTCAGTTATGTCATAAGAATAATTTTCTAATAGAATTAAATGAGATTTGGACCTGATTTTTAGAGGGAAGTGGGTACTGCTGATGTATCCACTCCCCCACCCCGCACATACACACACACACAGAGCAGAGCATAATAGGGCCCAACGGTGTGCCAGAGGCTGGGAGCAGATTGGTAGAAGTTTCATCCTGCTCTGTGGCTCTCTCCCCTCCATACACAAAAGCATCAGCAAGCCATCCTGAAAAACCATTTCCTGGTAGGGACTGGAAGTCCCACAGTTTTGTAGCAAAAAAACAGCATCTCTTCTGGGGTAACTCAGTTGGAAAGTACTTCTGAACAAAGCAATCAGGTGGCATGTTGTTACTGCCCTCCCTGAAGAACTCATTTAATGACTCCTAGGAGGGTACAATTTCCTTTAAAGATCCAGTGCCTACAGTGCTTTGAACTGCCTGCATGTCTTATTGTTGACAGCTTCAACAAGCATTTCTTGAGCACACACTGTGTGCCTCACACTGTATTAGGCTTGGTGAAGGCTTTATAGTGCACAGTGAAGACAGCCCATGCCCTGAGGGATTTATAGCCCATGTCCCTGGTTATTACGGGGGCAGCCATGGTGTCAACTGGTTTTTGCACTAAACTTAAACCAGCACATAGACTCAGAGGAATAGTCTGCTCATCTCTCTGCCCAGCTACCTTTTCAGGAACTCAAGTAAATCCTAATAATTACTATAACTTTCATTTATTAAGAGCTGATTATGTGCTAAGCACTTTACATGCATTTTCTCACTGGCTCTTCACACACACACACACACACACAAAAACCTTTGGTAATTATATTTATAAGCCCATTTTATAGGTGAGCAAATTCTGATTAACATCAAAAATCACACTGTTATTAATCAGCCGTTAAGTGGTAGAGCTGTGTCAGCAGCTGCCATTATATGCAAAGTAGAGTAACTTAATTTTGAAAATTAATATTTAATTCAATGACTGGTTTTTTTTATCTTATTACAAGCCACAGAATTGGGACTACTGAGCTGTTTTCAGCTTTAGAGCTGCTCTTCTGGCATAATCCATAAATTGAACACAGGGCTTTTCACCTGACCACATAGCAAGGATCTAGAGATACTGGTTGGCTGCCACAGGGACCTCTTTACAAAGTATGTCCAGTTGGGACCAGTGAATCTTTCAGTGATGCTTTCTTGAAGAGATGTGTGGAAGTGATTGGCTGCTGCACCATGGAAGTAGGCATCGGTATGGGAGAATGTGTGGCTACTGCATCATGTCTCAACTGGGTGGTCTTTTGCTCTGGCTCTGTCTTTGTTGCCTGGGCAACCTCTCTTAGAATGTGAGCAACTCACTTTCCCTTTTTTCATGTAGATCTGTGGGAAGAACTAAAAGTTAGAGCTATGGGTTGCTTGTTATCCACTACCACCTATAGCTGAGAGATCAAAGCAATACTTGGGGGAAAGCACACCATTGGGCCCAAGGTGCAGAAAGACTCAGACTTACCCAGCATCTCTCAAGGTAGCTTTGAAATCAGATGGGAGAAAGATCACCTCCTTGAATCCCAGCGGCTTTCTATACTCAATTTTTTGTGTAAGTTGAATATTCTATAGTAGCTTCCTTTATTTTTCCTGTTAGAGTTGGAGGAATTTTGAGAAGGCAATGCTATGGAGTAAGTGCGAACTTAGGTTTGGGAATCAGTTTTGGGTTCAAAGTTTAGCTTCACCATTTGCTAAGTGTATGTCTGTGGGCAAGTTACTTAACTCTTCTTAATCTGTTTCCTCATCTACAAAATGGAAGTGCTCAAATATACATCTTGCATATAATTGATTTCCATTCATTTATTCAGGGTCTACTAATGTGACAGGCAATTAGCTCAATGTGAGGGAAGCAACTGTGATAAGAAGGCTCTGCACCTGCCAGCCTTCACAAAGATTAAATCTACCAGCAGAGTTTCATATCCAACTAGTCACTAAAGGTATTGAGTTACAAAAGAGGAAATGGAATGAATCATGGAAGCAAACAACAGAGAACCCTATCTAGTTTAGGTAGAATTGGAGACAGGTCTCCCTGAGAGAAAGATATTAAAAATTTGAGGAAAAGTTCAAGTTATCCAGGTGAAGGGTAGAAGAAATATGTTCGCAAGGGAGTGTATTTAAAAGCCTGTAGGCGAGAGAGCACAAAACATAGGAAGAACCAGAAGCGTTTAAGTACAGTGAGGCCAAACCATTCACGAGAAGAGCAGAGTGCATAAGATGAGGTTGATGGCATCTTAGAGGGTCTCATAAACTCTGTTAAGACATTTGGACTTTATCCTAAAGGTGATGCAGAGTCCTTAAAGGGTCTTAGTGGGAGTGACATGGGGAGGAGTTGTAAGGATGGAGTAAAACAGTGTGTACACTAGGCTTAGCATAGTGTTGGCACCTCATCCCCCGCTCAGTAAGTGGTATGTGCTGTTGGTATCATTTGCAACTTCTTCATTACTCTTAGCATTACCAACTTTAGTTAAAAGGCCAAAATCTTGCTGTGCTCTGTGGAAAGAGACTTAGGGTGGTTTGTTATGGAGCAAACATGTTCGTTCTGAAAGGCCTGTAAAACTATTCTCAACACCATGCAAAAAGAGGTGGGAAGCCCAAAGGCAAATTTCTCTTCATGTATATTCTTCCTCCTCTTTCTCCACGCCTCTGCCTGCCACCTCCTCAGTGAGTTCTCATGCAGTGAAGTCATCCTACTTTCTGGCACTTCTGTCAATTTCATAATGGTTTCTTTGCTGGAGCCTAAATACAAAAATGCAGGTGGGCCAGATATGTTTTCAAGAGAAGGCAGGGGGGTGGGGAGGCGTTCTCATGCTCACAGTTTGAGAGAGCATCTGTGAAAAGCACAGGTAGGCTGCAAAGTGACACGGGTCCCTCCGTGCTTGAGATGACTCACTTTTGTTTTGGCTGAGGGGAGATGTCAGATTACTTGGTGCTTTACTATTAAATAAATACTTTGCACCCTCAGGTAGCAAATATCATGACAGGGCTCAATAAAAGCTGAGGAAAGAAGAACTTATTTTTTTGTTCGTTAGACTATTCACTTTCCTTGTCCTCTGATCTGGCTACATGTGCGTTCATTCATTTATTCCATGTATCTTAGATGCCAATCATATGCCAGATATTGTGTTTGGTGATGGGGGTACAACAGCAACCAGGACATAGAAAGATGGAGAGAAATGACTTACTTTTTTTCTCTGTCACTCTCTACTGAGTGTATATACTTGTAATCATTTGATTAACTAGGTATATGATGAGATCATACTATACCCTTAGAAGGATAGAATGTTCTCTGAGTGATCAAAACAATAGGTAACATCGGGTTAGAATTTTCTTTTTTATTCTTCTGGGTTGGAAAGAATTTAAATAACTCAAATACCATTTTAAAAATATTAACACCTTGCCTCTTTTTGTTGTAGATCATGTAGTGTTTATAATAAATATATGAATGCCAACTATGGGCCAGATGCTGTACAAACCACTTCAAAGTGAAGAAAGTTATTGATTTCCTTTAGAGATGTTATGCTAATGCATTGTCTTCAAGGAGCTTTCAGTGGGAATCACAGCTGGCCCCAAAGTGGAAGTCATGTGTTTGACTAGTCTGGTTTTCATAAATGACTTCTCCATCATCCCTGGAAGGACAAGAGGCTTTTAGGGCAATAAGGTGTAAGTTTCCTTAAGACAGTTGCATTGCAAAAAGGCACGAGGAAAGAAAGGTGCAGGAGGTTTCCTTTGTGTTTGTTTTTGTTAATGATTTTTAAACATTAGCCAAGAGGAGGTGAGCCTAAGAATTGGGGCAGAGGGGAAGGAATTAATAAAAGTTGATTTTTGCTATAGTGGCTCAGAATATACAATAATATATGAGCCAAATGAAATCATATCTGGGCAGGGGACAAAGGGCAGTTAATCCATGAGTCATTCATTAAGGAGATGTGATGGTTAGAGCAGATTCCTTCTTAAAGTCTGCACCTAAATGTGACAGCTAAACTCAGGGTAAAGGAGAAGCAGCTTTGCAATACAGCTTTGATGTCTAGGGTGCTAAAATTTCACAGCAAGGAAACTGTTATGAAGAAGTCCTACCATTGGAGGCGGTATGTGCTGTGTGTGTGTGTGTGTGTGTGTGTGTGTGTGTGTGTGTGTGTGTATGTGGAGGGAGGATAACTTCTCTTGACTGATGGGGTGGGAGAGGGAAAAGGTGCATGAATGAGAGAGGTAGGTTTGCAAAGGGCTGTGGGAAGAATGTTTTCAGCTGAATGCCAGGATAAGCAATTTCAAATTTATTCTGAGCACAAGGGAAGACATTGGAGGATTTTAAGTAGAAGAATGGCATGATCTAATTCATAATAGTTAAAAATGTTTTTCTCTAGCTACTTGTAGACTACAGATTTGAAAGGACAAAAATGGAAGCAGGAGATCCAGCGAGAAGGCCATGCCTTAGACCAGAGGAGTGTCAGTGGAGACAGATAAGGACTTATTTGAGAGCCATGTAGAAAGCATATTTGCTGGATTTGCTGATAAAATAGATTTGGAGGAAAGGAAAAAGGAAAGAAAAATAACACATTGGCTTTTAGTTCCAGAATGCGTGCATTTTGACTGAGGCATCCCGATGAGAATGGTTTTTGTGGAAGCCACTGTTGATTCTAATGCAGAGAGTGGTGGGCTAGTTAGTGAGATACTTGTGAGCTAGAGGGGAACTTCAAGTCCCTGGGCACCAAATTGTACCACACAAGATGGGTCAACACCTAGTAGGGCATTTTGGTGCTCCCATTTGGGCTACCAAATCTGCTTTTTGCATCATCATGTAGCCAAAGAAGATGGCTTTGCTCATAAAACCCAGTCCTATAATATCTATTCACTAGCACGTGACCTGTATCCTTTCCCAGTGTCCCCATCCACTGATGTTTCATGCTAAATTTAGGGCCAACCTGGCCAACAACATATTTTTGCAACAAAAGTAGTTTCATTACTTCCTTTGGATACCTCATTAGTTCCCACATTTGAAGTACTTTGTTTAGTGGGTTGTGCCATGAGATCAAATTTGGAGATGGTTGTGAACACACCCTGAAGTTGGAGGTCACCAGAGATGAGAAATGGTGCCCAGGAAAACATACAGACCATTAGCTTTTGGTTATGACCTTTATATAGATTGTAATGAGGTACCAGTGGGACAGTTGTGTAAACTGCCACCCACCTAACTACTGTTTCCAACAGCCCCCATGGATGGTCTCTGAACTCAACTTACACAAGCTTGACAAATAGAAACCATGAGGCTTTTTTTGCATTTCATCTTGCTTTCTTGCTCATGATAGAAGGCCCTCTTTAGGGGAAAGAGAAAATATACTGCAAGAAATCTTTAAAAGTATTGTAACATTCAAAATGTCAATATTGATTTGAAATGATTGCATCATTTTCTGAAATAATGATTTGTGTGAGGAATGTCATGAATTATAATTAATTTACATATGTATTAAAGTCCACTTTCGAAGAAACCCTCTTTTCTCTTCCAAACATTAGAAATTAAATATTTATACTTGTTGTGATTTCATATATACATAGTTAATATTGCCTCTCAAAGCCACCTGCTCTCCACTGTATGTCATTTTCTCTGCTGATTCTTTATAATCCATAGATTTGGAGTTGGGTTAGCCCCAACTAAAAATCCTACTGAAGACCACACAAGTGGCGAGTAAAAAGCATGAGCTAGTTCCATTTCAGCAGAATACAGGAGGTAATTTGGACTTAAATAGTCCCATTGCTTTAAAGGATCTCTCCTTACCATTTAATTCATTAAAGGATTTAAGAGTTTAGCTTTTAGGCCTTGAGGTTGAATTCTTGAGCAGTAACCAAAATATATTTATTATATTTGCTTGAGATTATGGTCAAGTTTCTCAAATTCTCCATGTCTCAATTCAGTTTCATCTTTTCAAAATAGAGATAATCATATAAGTCAAGAACCATGTCTTATAGGGTCTTTATAGGTAATGGTAACTAGGAGATTGGGAAATGAGGGAGTTGTTTAATGTGACAGATATAGAAAAATGATCAAAAATCAGGAAATAAAAAAAGAAGGCCTAGTATGCAAAGAGAATTTTTGTCTTCCTGGAAATACACATTAGCCTCTATTTCTTTCCATTCTTACTAAGCAGAGAACTTCCTTGAATTTTTCTGCCTTGGGTGTAGGGGTAGTTTGAAAGTTTGGTATAAAATGACCAGTCACAGTATTATGGGAGACAATAATAAGCCTCAGGGATCCTTCCTACCTTTCTCAAACACAGGGCCTCCTCCTCCTGGCCAGTCACATGTGAAGAACGCCTTTTCCAAAATTCCCATTCTTTCCCTCTGCCTTCTCCCATCAGCCTAGTAATGATAACAACAAGTATTTGTTTAGCCTGGTTTTTGTGTTAAGTACTTGGCTCTCTTTGAGCTTCTGAGCTCACAGCAAATAGACACTACCAGCCAACTATAAACTCAGTCTTTTTTTTAAAGATTTTATTTATTTGAGAGAGAGAGTGAGAGAGAGAGAGAGAGGGAGCACATGAGAGGGGGGAGGGTCAGAGGGAGAAGCAGACTCCCTGCTGAGCAGGGAGCCCAATGCGGGACTCGATCCTAGGACTCCAGGATCATGACCTGAGCCGAAGGCAGTCGCTTAACCAACTGAGCCACCCAGGCACCCTATAAACTCAGTCTTGCTTCCAAAATATGTTACCCTTATGACCAGACAGTCTCCACACGACAGCTACATTCAAGAATGGCTGAAATGAAGCATTAGACAGGGATCCACCTACTGGGTTGAGCACATGGTATTTTCAACAACATTTCCTGCATGTTGGGTGAAAGTCCTTAAGACAGATAGGATTTCCACATACCAGTTTATAATCTCCCAAAGAACATGGGACTCATCTATCCTTTCTCCTACGATATTTCCATACCAAGGTTAATACTTAACACATAGCAGGGACTTACTAAGTGTTGGGTATGAGTGAGTAAGTGAATGAATGAATGAATGAACAAGTGAATGTTGAAGTAACAGAGAAGATTGTGCACTAGATCCCCTCTTTGCAAATGTGCAGAATGCCTCATCATCCTTCCTCTACTCTTGCTCTCAATCATTGAGAATATTGGTTTCCTCCACTCTACTCTTCATTGTATAACTCCTATTCATTCTTCAGTGTTAGCTCAGAGTCACTTCATTCAGGAAGTGATCCCTAGTTCCTCAAAGGAGAAGACCATTCTCCTTAGGGTATCTTATACCTCTCATAGGAAACTGACTTAAATCAGTTACTTAAACACACTTACTTAAATCAGAGTTTCAGTGCAGTGGTTTGCCCTCTCCGTGCTATGCTGAAACAACCCTCAGTGCAGAGAATGTGCCTGTATGCACTGTGTATAACCTGCCAAATTTAGTGTGCTTCCTGTTCTAGATGCTCAGCAAACACTTGTGAACTAATAAATATGCAAAGAAGGTGACTGCATATGGAAGAAAATAGGAACTAAGTGTGGCCGTGTAGGAGGAAGAATCTTTTGGACTCACTATGAGGAAAACAAGCAATAAGAACCTGTGATACTGTGACTTACAATAGAAAATAGATATATTTGGTCTTCATCCCTGTCTCTGGCACAGAGCTCCCGAAAACCTTGGAGTTGCCTAAGCAATGAGAGCCATAAATGTGTCTTTTGTTACATAAAGAGGTGACTTTTGGAGAATATCTGAGGCTGAGGGCTGGTTGCCAGTTTAGCCAAGCATGTGCCTAGATGGTTAGAACCTCTAGTGGCACTCCAACCTCCAGGGAGGGGAGAGCAACTCAAGGTTGATTTCAATCACCAGTGGCCAATGATTTAATCAATGATGTTTATGTAATGAAGCTTCCATAAAACCTCCAAAAAAGAGGGTTTGGGGAGCTTCCTGGTTGGTGAACACATGGAGATTTGGGGAGAGTGGTACCCTCAGAGAGGGCATGTGAGCTCTGAGCCCTTTTCTCATGCCTTGCCTTGTGCATCTCTTCCATCTGGCTGTTCCTAACTTATATCCTTTCATAATAAACCAGTAATGTACTAAGGAAAATGTTTCTCAGAGCTCTGTGAGCCGCCCTAGCAAATTAATCAAATGCAAGGAGGGAACCTCCAATCTGTAGGATAGATAGTATCAGAATTGAGTTGAATCGTAGCACAACCAGCTGGTGTCCCAGCATTACGTCATATGGAGAAACCACTCCTCCACACTGGAACTGGTCCCAGAACCTTTTAGAACTGTTAATACAAAAGGCACTAGTCTTCCACGTGAGGCCTTGTATGCCCTGTACCTCACTGAGGTTAGCCCTAACAAGGATGGAGCAGTGGCAATATTATTTTTATACCAATCACTAAACAATTATTTATGGTACACCCATTGATTACAAGTTACTGTGCTGAGGATAAATTGCCAATCAAAGCAGAAGGCGTTCCTGCCCTCTTGGAGTTTAACATCTAGTGGGAGAGAGAGCTGGTAATCAGATAAACAAATAAAAGTGTAAGTACCAACTGTGATCTATTTTAAAAACCAAGAAAATATCTGACAGATCTGAATTAAGCCCTAAGGAAATGATGGAGTATAATATGAAGGAAGTATAGTAATGAAGGTTAATTATGTGAAAAAGGATGCTAAAGCATTTTTAGACTAGGAATAGCCTATGCAAAGGCCCTATGGCAGACAGAGGAAGATGGAGCATGGTGCGTTCAAGAACCCAAAAGAAGACCAGTGCAATTGATGTGCAGAGATTTTCAGGAAGAATATTAGAAGATAAAGCTGGAGAGGTATGCAGGGACCAGACCATTCTAGGTTTCGGGGACATGTTAATGATTTTCTACTTTTTTCTAAAAAGAGCCTAAGAAACCACTGAAAGGCTAGGAGTAACACAATCAAATTGCATATTACAATATAATTATTTTAGTATGCTTGGGCTATTTTAGTATGGTTGGGCTACCATAATTGAATGCCATAGATTAGGTGGCTTAAATCATAGAAATTTATTTGTCACTGTTCTGGAAGCTGAAAGTCCCCAAGATAAGGGTGCTGGAATGATCAGGTTTTGGTGAGAGCCCTCTTCCTGGCTTGCACAGAGCTTTCTTGCTGTGTCCTCAGATTCTTATAATGATGCTAACCCCATCATGGGTACTCCACTCGCATGACCTCATCTAATCCCAATCACCTCTCAGAGGCCCTACCTCCAAATACCGTCACATTGGGTGTTAGGGCTTTAACATATGAATGGGGGTAGGGGACAATTGAGTCCATAACAGTAATATACTATTAATAGCAACGTATGTGCCAGGCAATATGTTTAGGGTGTGAATTATTTCATTTCATCCTCACTAGACCGCTATGAGGAAGGTTTCTAGTGTCAGCACATTTTATCAGATAAAGCAAGGGATGCTCTGAGATCAGAGCCAGGACTGGAGTGAAGCAAACTGCAAGCCTATGGCACAAAAGTTAAGGAAGGAGGTACTCACTCACAGGCCATGCCACTACCCTGAGAGTGAACACCTTATATTTTGTGCACTAGGCCCCTCACTTGTCTCAAATCCAGGTCAAATAAATTATCCTGGGTTACTTAGAAGTTCATAAATAATCAAAGCATGTTTCAAACCCAGGGCTGGAGAGCTCTTTAAGAGGTTTTCTGTCTCTAAAATTTTCAGAATTTCCAAATGAACACTCTGCTGCCCACCTTATTGTTGGCCTCCCATAAAAATGAAATTATTTGCAATGAAAGATTAAATTTCATATTAGGCTTCAAAGTGTAAATCGCTCAACTCAGCTCAAATGGATTCAGAAAATGAAAACTGATAAAATATAGTATTCACTCCATGGAATGGACTATCTTAACATTAGTCAGGAGATGAGAAAGAATGAGTCAAATATTTAAAAAGTAAACAGGTTTTCTCGTTAATTCTAAGCCAACAAAATGCAAATTAAATCTTCTAGCTGCAATTAGATAAATGGATGTCAATCAGATATGAAACTGCTAAAGAAATTAGCCTTGGGGTAGTCCTTAATCTGTTTGGGCTTTTTTTGTGGGGTGGTATAAATGTAATCTGTTATCAGCACAGGTATGATTGAATTATTAATAATATTGTGCAAGGCCACCTAGAAACCAGAGCTTGGGGACTCTTAAATCTATTCTAATTGAAACAGAGAATCAGTGGACTGGAAAAGACCCTGACTCTTCTTGAGATATGTCACAGTATGTGACACAGAGGACACGTGGGGTTTGCAATGCAGTGGCAGCTGCAAGCTGACCTTTTGGCAAATTTAATCTGCAAATGGGTTCCTGTTTAAGATAGTTAATGCCTTCTATTATTCAGGAGGCTTCCTTCTATATTTTGGAAAGGCAAGTTAAAAATATTTCATGCAAGGGTATTATGCAGATTGTCTGTCTAACAGGAAGATTATGGATGCAAATAAATCAGGTTTCTAAATGAAAGATTTTACTGACCTCTTAAGAGGATAGTAATACATGCATAATTGTGAGGAAAATGCTCCCAGACCATCAGGATAAGAAAAGGGTCACATTGTCATTCCTTGAAGCATATTGAGGTTAGAATAAAAATCCAGGAACACCCAAGAAGCTAATGAACTGAACTCCAGAACTACTTGACTTAATGCTAAGTTACTCCCTTTTTCCTCCAGTTTTGATAGAGGTAGGATATCATACTCTAGGAGGATGAATGAGGTCCTCATGGGACCCCAAGTAAGTCACTTAATCTCTCAGTGTAAATTTCAATTGTGGGAATAGTTGCTGGTTAGAAACAGCTGGGGTCACTGACCCTGCTTCTTTCCGTGACCTCCCCCTGCCCTCTCTCACCCCTAAGGGAACTCCTCTCCCACTATTGCTTCTCCATGGACCATCTGCCTTTTCTTGGGTGACTGTCTCCAGGAGCTCTACTGAAGGATCTTAAAGTAAACCTAAAAGGTTAAGAGCATGAGTTTTATGTTGAGGGGAGCATGGAATTAAATCCCAAGCCTGGTACCGACTAGTATTTGCCCTCAGGCAAATTCCTCCATACTCAGGTTATCAGCTTCTCCTACAATGTGGAAACAATAATATGAACCTTGAAGGACAGAGATCTCTAAACTTGCTTATTTCCCAGAGCTCTTATTGTCTCAGTAATTGTTTCACAGAACCCCTAGGCAAAAGAGGTATCTAACAGTATCTTTATTAAGTAGCTCCAAACAACTTAATACATACTTTCATCCAAATAATTCAGTAGAATTTTGAAAAAAAAATAGATAAAATTTAAGAGAAAAAAACTTAATTTAATCTTTATGTAATCACAAGTACCTGTTCAGCACTGAACAATTTCCTCAAACTTGGAACCAGATTTGCACTTCCATATTAATTTTTGAACCATAATTAATTGGAAGGAACAATCACTGAAAACTAAGCTTTGCAAAAATGTGACATAAAGCACAATCTAATGTTGAAACTGTGATCTACCTCATGCAAACGGTTTGCGTGGCATCTGACAGGTGTGTTTTCTTCAAAAATGTAAAATGTGCTAGAGCACCCCTGTGAGTTTGCTGTGGTGTCCAAGGTAGGTCATGTCACTTTGGGTACCATGGTTTTGGGGATCATATATTTTGATTTTAGGGGATAAAATATTGGAATGTATGTAAAGAACTTGACTTCTGGGCATGTTCATGGCTTGAAATATATAGTTATATATATAACTATGTAATATTTATAAACTATAAAATATATAGTTGCAATAACCCACCAACTCACTGATGCAAAAATGCATCTTTGTTTATAGATTTTAACTTCCACTCTGCTGATGTCAGAAGATTTGTCTTGCCACTTCATGGTAATCCAATGACTTTCATATTTAAACTGGGAATTTAAGATCTAAACAATCAACTTCACACATACCTGACCCTTCTGTATCTTCCCCTTTCCCTATCACAATGGCATCCCTGTTCCATCCTCTGTCTTCATGGGAATCAGCTAAGGAGTATTTACTTTTTCTGGCATCACATATGGGCCTCTATCCCTGTGGTGCTGCCTTCCCGATATAACTCATCTTGTCCCTACTCCAGATGGCACTTATCTTATCCCCACAAGGCATAAAGCAGCAAGTCGTTCCCAGGTGTTACTCATTTTATCCTCTACTCCAGGTGTAAACTCATTTTGTACCACCCCACAAGAGTAATTTATTCCTCCCCTCTCCAGAAGTAACTCATCTTGACTGGTCTTCATGATGGTGTTCTTTGATGTATATTGTCTTTTTTATTTTAATCTGTTGTACGAGGTATAATTGACATATTAAAAAATTTGCTAATTTGAATGTACAGTTCAATAAGTTTTGATGAGGGCATACAGTCTTGTAACCATTCCCATAATCATTATATCAAATAGTGCTGTCCAACAGAAATATAATGTAAACCATTAATTTAATTAAAATTTTCCAGTGGCCACCTTATTTAAAAAAGTAGAAAAAAACAGGCAAATTAATTTTAATAATAAACATATTTAACTTAATATATCCAACTATTATTGTTTTGACATGTAATCAATATAAAAATATATCAACAACGTATTTTACATCTTTTTTCACATTAATCCTTTGAAATTCATTGTGTATTTTACCCTTACAGGATATCACAATTCATACACAAAATTTTCATCAAAAATGCATGATTTGTATTTAGATTTTATAAAATTCACAGTCCAAAAAAATGGATTAAAAGGCCCAATTTGCTCCAAACATACTTAAAAGTTTTCCATTATAACTATTAATTTCATTTATATTTAATTTAAATTATATATAATGACAAATCCAGTCCCTTGGTCATATGAACCATATGTCAGGCACTCAATTGTCATATGTGGCTAGGGGCTACCATACTGGACAGCACAGAAAATATTTCCATTACCCCAAAAAGTTATGTTCTGCTCTTTTGAAATCAACCCCCTCTTCCCACCATCTGGTGCTAGGAACCAATGATCTGCCATTTGTCACTATAGTTTATCTTTTATAGAATATCATATTCATGGAATCATACAGAACATAGCCTTTTGTTTTGCGATTCTTTCAGTCACCACAAGATTTTGAGATGTGTCTAGGTTATGTTCATCAGTGGTTAGTTCCCTTTAGTTGTTGACTAGTAAGTACTATATTGTGTAGAAGTACTGCAGCATTCACCAGTTGGTAGACATTTGGGTTGTTCCAATTTTTTGTCTATTATGAATAAAGCTGTTGGGAATATTCAAATACAAATATTTGTGTGGACATATGTTTTTATTTCCCCTGAATAAATATCTGTGAGTGGACTGAATGGTGTGTGTTTATAGAAAATTGCCCAATATTTTCCAGAGCGTGATTTTGCATTCCCACCATTCTCATTCGAGCTTGTCAATTGCTCCCCATCCTCACCAACACTTGATACAGTCAGCCTTAGCAATTCTCATAGGTATGCAGTGCTTCTCATTATGGCTTTAATAGTGTTGAATATATTTTCCTGTGCTCATTTGCCATTTGTACATTTTCTTTGTAAGTACCTTCAACTATTTTGCCCCCATTTTATCAGGTTGTCTTTTTATCATTGAGTTGTAAGTTTTTTTTTAAATAAGCTGGATAGAAGTTCTTTATCAAATATGTTTAATTTATATTTTCCCCCAGTCCTGGCTTTGGTGTGACTTTTTTCTGTTTCCTGATACTGATGTTATTTTCTGTTACTGGTGAATGTGGTCATGCAGTATCTCCAGTCCAATGTTCACACACTCATTTGACCCTTAGCAACTTTGGGTCTACCAGCATGTTCTTAACTGTTTTTGCTTTTCTCTCAGGGAGCTAGCTATAGGAACTTCTAGCATTCTCTTTCACCCAATGCTGGGATTACAGGACTCCAAGCAGATGTACTCAGCAGTCTATGTGAACAATTGCCACAACCGTCACTCAGGCCCTACAGTTGTTAGACATGAGGTTTCTCTGTCTCCAGAAAGTTTACAACCTCAGGGCTATACTTTAGAACTTGAGGCACCAGTTCCCACTGCTGTCTGTGAGATTTCTCATAATCTATCTGTGATTTCTTTCACTCATCTGCCTTGCTCAGGACTGAATTTAAGGAGACTTATCAGAAATTCAGGGGACATCCAATCTATAGACTTGCCCATCTGATCTTCATACTTCCTGCCACTTGGTCAGACTCTGGTTTCCTTTCATAATAATGCTCTTATGCAATCAGCTTGCATTCTTCCCTTTTTTTCCTTCCTCATAGAATAAATGCCAAGCTTTCAATCTGCCAGGCATTGGTACTCAGTATTTAAAGCCAAGCTTTTGATCTTCAAAAGTCCTTTTTATTCCCCGCCCAGGCAGCAGACTCTAAGATTAATATCCCTGCTATAAGTTCCAAAAGTATAGTTAGAAACTAATAAACAAAGAATATAACACTTGGGTCTTTTGGGGTCTGCCTTCTTTGGTCCTGGGTTGAGCGCACAGAGAGGGCTACGTCTACTGCCCGAATATGTGTCCAAGGGAAAGTGAGAGTCACCCCTAATTCTACAAAATATTATCCTACTGCTGTTGGCTCTCAGTAGGTGAAAAATTCTCTAAGAGGACAATCCCTGAGAAGATGAGATCACTAATGACTCAGAAGCTGAAAAGCGAGAGCGCATTTGGAAAATGAAAATAAAAATGATTGTTATGTTGATGATGATAATGGCAGAATCTCCCCATTGTTGCATGTTTACTTGTGCCAATTCTGACTCAAGTATTTTGGTTCTATTAGCCTATAAGGTTGATAATTATTATTTCCATTTTGCTATTGAAACTCAGGATTCTGATGTAACTAACTTTCCTGAGGTCAAAAAGTTTTCAGTACCTCCAGGCCAATCTTATTTTAAAGCATATATTCCTAACCGTTAGATCTGTGGTTCTTAAGCTATTTGAGGACCCCTTTGCAACCTTGAAAGTTATTGAGGACCCCAGAGAGCTTTAATTTACGTGGTAATTATCTTCTTATGTTTACTTTATTAGAAATTAAAAAACAGATTTTAGAAATATTCATTTTTTAAAAAGCAATAATAAATCAATTGCACATTAATATCCACAACATATTTTTATGAAAAATTAACTGTATTTTTCAAAACAAAATATTAGTAAGAAGAATAGCATTGCTTTATATTTTTTGTAAATCTCTTTAATGTCTGGCTTCATAGAAAGCAGCTGGGTTCTCATATATGCTTCTCTATTCGGTTTGTTGTGCTATCACACATCACATAGCCTCCGGAAAACTCCACCGTATGCTCATGAGAATATGAGAGTAAAAATGGGAATAACTTCTAAGTATTATGAAGACAGTTTTGATCTGTGGACCCCTAAAGGGGTTTCAGGGAGCCCTTAGGGTGCTTGGACTACAACTTGAGAATTGCTGCATTCAGATAATTACAAATATATTGATTCCAGTGTAGCAAAAATCTATTATGTGTAGAGAAGAAGTGGATTATGTATAGGGAAGTATAGATTAGGACCAGACCATGAGAGGGTGATAACCAAATTAAGAGTTGCGATGTCATTCTGAAAGCATTGAGATACCATGGATGTCCTTCAGCTTCATTGGAGCTTTGTGTGGGGGAAATCAGTCTGTCAATAAAATGGGTAGGATGGATTGGAAAGAGTATTGGCAACCAGTAAGAACACTATAAAGAGGCAGTGGATCTAGACCTCTTAGGATTTTGTGAAAAATAAATGTGTTAATTTATATAAAATGCAAAGAACAAATCCTGCTTCATAGTAAGCACTGTTGGAAGTACTTGTAATTGTTGTTGTTGCGGCAATAGTGCTATTGCTATCTATCAGATAGATCACTGATGACCAGTGATCAAAGCCAGAACTAGGCAGAATTAGACATTTTGCAGTAGGATGTAGTTTGTTAATAGGATGTAGTTGCTGATTGAATGTGGGGGTGAGGAAATTGAAAATATAAAGGCAGTGATATTTTGCTATTTGGCTACTCTAGGGACCCAGGAAGTATTTGGACAAAGAGTTGATTATCAGTAAATATTTGAAAGGACTGGAGGGAGCGGAGAGGCATGGAAAGGGATGAAGACTTTGGGGCAAGGAAGGTGATGTCTGTTGGTTTTGGTTTTGAGATGCCTGTGGAACACGCACATGATGAGATCCTGAAATAGATAAAACACAGAACCATACATGAGTTCATGTCCCTGCTGGGCTTTAAGCTCTTCAGAGGGTTTTCAGCACAGCTTGGATTTTATTCTAATTTCCTACAATAGCCTACAGGCCCAGTGTGTTAATGGTTCTATTACCTTTCCAGTTTCATCTTGGTCCATCCTCCCTTTCCATTACTTTGGTCCAATATTTCAGTTCGTTGAGCCCCCCAAACTGTTTCCCACCTTGGGGTGTTTGCACTACTGTTCCCTGTTTTGTAATGCACCACCCGTCACACCACCTCTTCACATAGCTGGATCCGTTGAGTCCGCTGAAACCTTCCCTGCTCGAGAGCCCTTCTCTGATCTTTCCATCCAAGCAAGTCTCCCTCCCCCTTGCATTCTTTTCTCTCACCAAATCCTCTTCATTATCTTCACAGACAGCATTTCATGACGACAGAGACTTTCTATTTCATTCATCATCGTTGGCATAGTGCCTAGGGAAGGTCCTCAGATATAATGCATATTTGTTTCACGAGTGAATAAATGGGATTCAGGAGATAGATAGGCTGAAATAGAAAGCGAGCATTAAAATGTAGGGGAAATCTGTGCTTTGGTTTGAATTTGTTTGATATTTTAAGTTAGCACCATTAAGCCAGCAATCTTTAACGAGAGTTTCTTCATTGTATTTGACTTGAAAATTGTGTGTACCTCAATCTGTGAAATGTCGTCAGTCATATTTACCCATGCTGTCAGCTGGAACACTAAAGTTTGAAAGTTGCCAAGGTAGTAACAATGACATAATGTTCCTTTACAAGTGGCAGCAGCCTACCCCTATGCCCTAAAGTCCCAGTAATGGATGACTTTAGCTTCCTCACCATGTCAGCTAGTCTGCCTTTGTGTGTTCAAAGGCCTGGTGCTGGGGCACCTGGGTGGCTCAATCAGTTAAGTGGCTGACCCTTGATCTCAGCTCAGGTCTCAATCTCAGGGTCATGACTTCAAGCCCTGCATTGAGCTCCATGCTGGGTGTGGAACATACTTTTAAAAAATAATAAAAATAAATTAAAAAAACAAAGGCTTGGTGCTATATTTAGAAAAAGAGTAGCAGATTGACTTAGCTGTAATTTCTGACTTTGCCACTTTTTCACTGGGTCAACCTATTAGCAGATCTCTTCTAGGAATTGTGAAAATAATACTACCCTTAAAGTTATCTTGATATTTCTAGTAAGGTATCTAGCAAAAGAACGGGATAGCTCAATAAATTTTAGATTTCCCAGTCATTCAGTCACTCAGTTAATAGTATAGAATTCTTATCTGAAAAGCATTCTCTCTTGGAATTTTTAAGTTTTTGCTTCATTGTTTTTTTATAAGGGACCAATGCTGTTGAAGAGAAGTTTCCAATCTAAAAGTTATGGCCATAGGAGTGCCTGTCTGGCTCAGTCAGAAGAACATGCGGCTCTTGACCTCGGGGTCATGAGTTCAAGCCCCATGTTGGGTTTAGAGATTACATAGATAGATAGATAGATAGATAGATAGATAGATAGATAGATAGATAGATAGATAGATATGGCCATATATTTAGCCTCTGTTTTCTTCCAGGAAACTTTCAGATCTTCTGTTTATCCTTGGTGCTCTGCAAATTCAAAACAATTATGTAGTTGTGGGTCTTTTAAAAATAATCATTATAGATAACCAATAGGTCTCTTCAATCTTAAAGACCCATGTTCTTCAACTGGGAGAAATTCCCTTCAAGTATTTCTTTAATAATTTCTTTCCTTTTGATTTCCTATTCAAAAAGGAGCTTTCTGATACTTCTTTCATTTGGATGTTGGCCTTCATAGAATAATTTCCTAATTTTGTTATCTCTAATATTTCCTTTATCTTTTTGTCCTACTTCCCCCCAGCTTTATTAAGGTATGATTGACAAATAAAACTTGTATGTATTGGGGGTGTACAAAGAGATGTTTTGATATAAGTATACATTGTGGAATGATTACCACAATCAAATTAATTGTCAAACTAATTAACATATCCATCATCTCACATAGTTTGTACTATGTGTGATGAGAACACTTAGGATCTACACTGTTAGCAAATTTCATGTATACAGTACATAATTATTAACTATAGTCACCTAATAGTATAGCCACCTAATGCTGTTCATTAGGTCTCCAGAACATATTCATCTTGGAACTCAGTAAAAACTGAGCGAAAGGTTTTACCCTTTGATCAATATCTCTCCTTTTCTCCCATCCCCCAGCTTTAGGTAACCACTCTTCTTTATTACAATGAGCTTGAGTTTTCCCTCCTCCCTTCCCTTTATTACAATGAGCTTGATTTTTCCCTTCCCTCCCTTCCTTCCCCTTCCCCTCCTTTCCTTTCCCCCTTCCTCCCTTCCTTCCTTCCTTCCTTCCTTTTCCTTTCCTTTCTTTCTTTTTTAGATTCCATGTATGAGATCCAGTATTTATCTTTCTATGTCTGTCTTATTTCACTTAGAATAATGTCCTCCAGGTTTATCCATGTTGTTGCAAATGGCAGGATTTCCTTCTTTTTAAAGGCTGAATAATATTCCGTTGTGTGTGTGTGTGTGTGTGTGTGTGTGTGTACATTAAAATACCATATTTTCTTTAACCATTGACAGACACTAGGATGTTTCTGTATCTTGGCTACTGTAAAAATGTTTAAATGAACCTGGGAACACAAATATATCTTAAAGACAGTGATTTCTTTTTGTTGTTGTTGTTGTTGGATTACAGTGGAATTGCTGGATCATATGGCAGTTTTATTTTTAATTTTTTAAGGACCCTTCATGCTGTTTTCCATCATGGCTATACCAATTTTACATTCCCTCCAACAGTGCACAGGGGTTCCCTTTTCTCTACATCCTCATCAACCCTTGTTATCGTTTGACTTTTTGAGAATAGCCATCCTAACAGGTATGAGGTGTTAGCTCATTTTGGTTTTGATTTGCATCTCCCTGTTGATTAGTGATGTTGGGCTCCTTTTTATATACCTGTTGACCATTTGTATGTCTTGGAAAAATATTCAATTCAGGTTCTTTGCTCAGTTTTGATTGGATTATTTGTTATTTTGCTATTGAGTTATAGGAGTTCCTTATATTTTTTAGTTATAAACCCTTTTTAATATATATTGTTTGCAAACATTCTTTCATTCCATAGGTTGCCTTTTCATTTTCTCTTTTGCTATGTAGAAACTTTTTAGTTTGACATAATCCCACTTGTTCATTTTTGTGCTTTAGTGTTATATCCAAAAAATCATTGTCAAGATCAGTGTTAAAGACTTTTCCCTTATGTTTCTTCTAAGAGTTTTATCGTTTCAGGTCTTATGTTTAGGTCTTTAATCCATTTTGAGTTGATTTTTGTGTGGGGGGTAAGAGGGGGATCCAGTTTCATTCTTTTGCATGTTGCTGTTCAGTTTTCCCAGCACCATTTATTGAAAAGACTGTCCTCTCCCCACTGTGTTTCTTGGCACCTTTGTCAAAAATTAGTTGATCATATACGCACGGGTTTATTTCTGGGCTTTCTATTCTGTTCTTTGACTTTTAGCCTTTCAATGATTTAAAACCAAATTCGCCATATTTTTTTTCATTTCATCGGCTTTTTCCTTATATTCTACTTGTTGCTTTTTCATAGCATCTTCTTGATTTGTTCATTTATTCTCCCTTTTAGTATTTCTGCATGTGCTAATTAGTATTTATTTATGTTCCTAGTAATATATCTGTGTCCACCAGTATCTATTTTTATGTTTTTCTTGATTTTTTTATATTGTATGTTTTACTCAATCATCTAGGTGATCTTACATTGCCTTGTCATATGTGAGAATGAATCAATAGAACAGTTCAATGAACATGAATAGGGTTTATCACTGAGTGCTTTCATAGTAGAGTGAGCAGGCAGGGAAATGATCTTGCATTTGGGGATCTCTAAATGCCAGAATGTAGAACATTTCACTTTGGACACCCAACTCCCACACTCACCACCTTAGTATACCCCAAAATACTTAAATTTTTTCAAAGGGAAGAATTTTCTATTGTGAAAATAGAAGATAGAGGAATTATAAAAGTGGGGAGGAAGAACAGATGAATCAATTTTTCAATGGATTTTATTTTAGCATGCCCTCCATTTTTTCGTCCTCATCTTATATTCGTTTTGGTATTTCTAAGTCCCGAACCTCTCCAGGTTTCTGCAAGGTAGCTACGTGCTCTATTTTGCCTCATGTCACCTCTCCCCTTCATCATCATTATCCTTCTATCTACTTTTCTTCTCCCAGAAACATGAAATCCATAGTCCACTTAATGACCCCCACCCTATACTCTCTTCATTGTTGTGAGGTCACATCTGCTTTGCTCCTTTACTGTCATTTAAAAGAGATCCTGGGAAAAAGAGATGATAAATGTATATTCAGTTCACTATTACCCTTAACTTTTTTTTTTCTGCTTTTCCTAAATCAAGGAAGACCATCACCTTCTTAAGAGACAAAGCCAGCCTTTCTCAGAGGGTCTACCTCTACATTCGGCAACATTGTTTTATTTATTTATTTAATATTTTTTTAAGTAGTCATACAGGGCTTGACCTCACGATCCTGAGATCAAGAATCAGATGCTTAACTGACTGAGCCACCCAGATGCCCCCTACAACTTTGTTTTAAAGTAGAAAAGTTTTCTTCTTTGACAGTTTGAGGCTCTGTTTTTCCCCAATTATACCAAGTTTCTCTATTTTCAGGTATTAAATCCCCCTTATGCCTTTAAATCTGGAGTATTCAGTACTCAATGGATAGGTGTATAATGTTCTGGGTAATAGAGAAGTGAATCACCAAAAAACACAGAAAAGGACTTAAATTTTTTTTCAACAATAAAAAAATCCTAAGATTTCTTTATAGTTTCATAAACTCTCACCATTACAGGACGCTTCAAACTGAACACATCTTTTGAGAGAAAAATCATTCTGGTAACTGTTTAGGTGTTCTTTTCAAAGAATTATGGGGACTATAGCTTCTCATGTTTTTGACAAATATTAAGTATGTACTTACTGCATAAAAGACCTTAAACAGAGATTTCCATGGGAAAACATAAATGAAACCATTATGGAGTAGTTAGAGTCAAGTAAAACTGGGTTCAAATCCCAGATCTGCCCCATTCTGCTTGCTATAAGATAACATCTCTGAATTTCAGTTGTCTCAATGATAAATGGCACTAATGATACTTCCCTTGTGGGGTGGACAAGAGAGAGAGAGAAGTAATGTGTACATAAAGACATAAGCCCAATACCTGGCAGGTGGTAATCACCCGTCAATGGCAGTTGATTTGATCATGAGGTAAACAGCCTTTATAATGTAATTGCTTACCATCTTCTTTAAAATACGGGCAAAGAACACTTCATGGACACATCCAAGTTTGTGGAACTCCCCAAGCCATAGACTTAGCTTTCTTTTATGTCTCTCTCAGGCCCTCTGCCTTTGTTTAAGCTCATTTTGTTTTGCTCAACCCTGAATATATTAGAAAACTGAGCCAGTTTTCTGCCACCTAGTCAGTACTGTTTATACCCAATGCATTGACAAACAGTAGTGCCTCCAAAAGATTATTTGTTTTGCCATTTTAATAATTACTTGCTGGAGAATCACTGGCTAATCTATGACATGACAGGTTTTGACGACTCTCAATTATGTACATGTTGTAAAATCTGTGAGTTAATGCTTTTGTCCTTTCTTGTGAGACATTGACTTGCAGTTCCTTATTTGCCTAACAAGGTAGATTCCAGGATCCAGCAGAGGTCAGATTCTTCTGATAATATTCACATTTGTTTCAAGGGAAACTATAAACATATGAACACATTACAAGTTGGTGTGGACTTACACAAATGTTGCTAAATTTGTAGGAATGAATTTATTCACTTCAAGCATAGCAGTTAACAACTACTTCTAAACTGGAGAAAGAAAATCAGCTCTAGTCTTTCATTTAATAAACAATCATTTCTTTTCAAGCCCTTCTATATACACAGTACTGAAATGAACCAACAAATTGCTGGTGAGACACTGAGTTTTTAATTCATGAATACATTTAACAAACTTTTATTTTGTGTGTTAGGTGCAGTATTAGGCATTAGAAACCCACTAATGAATAACAAGCAGACATGATTCTCTTGTGGGGGGTTTACTGTCTCCTGAAGGAAGCAGTCACTAAATGAACCATCGTAGACATAGATATAGAAATACACTGCAGTGAGACAGATGGAAGAAAAGACACAGAATGCCATGAGGCTAACATAATAGAGGGGCTGACTTGGTCTACATTGGCAAGAATCCTTCCCTGTGGAAAGGATGACTAATCTGAAAAGTGAAGGATAAGGAGCATTAACTATGGGTGGAAAGGGAAAGACCATTCCCTGCAAATGCAAAGACCCTGCAGTTGGAGTGAAAAGGTGCTTGTGGGGAGTTGAAAGGACAATGAATTTTGATGTGGAGGAGAAAGGCAAGCAGAGAGGTGCAATCAAGCTCTAAATCTCTTCTCTTTTAATACTCCAAGCTGCCCTTTTAATTTTGCTTGCATTCATCCATTTATCTATTCTTTGATTCATTCAGGCATTCAACAATTAACTATTTCATGGCATTACTCTGTGGCAGGCCCTGCATTAGGTACAGATACAACAGTAAATCCACAGACCCTGGTCCCAAAGATCTCACAGAAAAAAAGACGATGATGCCCAGGTGCTATGAGGTCACAGAGGAAGAGCACGAACCTCGGTGTATATTTAGGAAGCTTATGGAGTACAAGGCAAGGATGAGAAGGAAGGTAATTTCAAGAAGAAAAACTGTGTTCAAAGGTCCAGAGGCAAAGGAATGCTTGGAAAGCCCGGGAAACTTTGAGACGCTCATTGGACCTTCCAGTGTAGACTGTGACATTCTGATTGGATGAAATGAAGGTGGAGAAGTAGGCAGTAGCCAGTCCCTAAAGGGTCTTTTAAGCTATGTTAAAGGTCTTGGATTTTTTCCCTCTAAGAGTCAGGGGAAGCTACTCAAGGACTTTAAACAGGGCAGTTGGCATAATCACAACTTTAGGATGAGGGTACTTGTATTAACATGGAGAATGGAGGATTTGCTAGGGAGCTACTGCAGGAATTGCTGGGAGGTAATGGCCCAACTTAAATTAGTGATAATATGAATGGATAGATGGGGACAGATTTCATGGCTTCCAGGGAGCTGGAATTTGTAAGAATTGGCATCCGACTAGATGTAAGTTAGAGGGAAAGGTGTTAAAAAATGTCTTTTGGGTTTCTGGTTTGGACAACTAGGTGGACAGTGGGTACCACTCAAAAGATAGAAAACACAGAAAAATGAGTGAGTTTCTTAATCTGTGTTATTTCTTATCAGTAAAGTAGGCATATTTTAATCTTCTTATAGGATTACCTACACTACACTAAGATGTTCAGTAAACATCAGCAATTGTTTTTGTGTGTAAAATTCCACAGTAGCAGTTAACCACTGAACTTAGGAGACAATGTAGTTACCAAAAATGTCAGAGAAGACATTATAGGTCAATTGAGCTGGGACCTATTGAGTAACAGATCACCAGGGCGTAAATGGAGGAATGAGTGGTGGATGCGTTCTTGGCAGAGAGCACAGCAGACACAGAACTCAAAGTCCTTCAAGAAACTGGAAATGGCCCACTGCTCCTGGAGCATAGGACTTGGAAAGGGGATGGCAATAAATGAACTAGGAATTTAGGGATTATGGAAGCTCCATAAATCAAACTGAAGAGTTTGCTCATCATCCTACAGGCCAGCATTAGCCAAAGTTTTACTACAGAATGCAAGTTTCTTGTAGGGTGTTAATATTGTCAAATTAATATGGAAAATTCTAGTTTAAACAAAGTTAAATTAACTTCCTAATTACAGGACTTCTCAGAGCTTTTCAATGTGCATGGTAAATGTACAAAAGAGGCATACAGGGCGCCTGGGTGGCTCAGATGGTTAAGCGTCTGCCTTCGGCTCAGGTCATGATCCCAGGGTCCTGGGATCGAGTCCCGCATCGGGCTCCCTGCTCCTTGGGAGCCTGCTTCTCCCTCTGCTTCTCTCTCTCTCTCTCTCTCTCTCTCTCTCTCCTCTCTCTCTCCCTCTGTCTCTCATGAATAAATAAATAAAATCTTAAAAAATATATATATAAATAAATAAAAATCTTTCAAAAAAAAAAAGAGGCATACATCATGATTTTATTTTTTCTCAAATTCCACACCTCTTTTCCCAGAACACTGATTAACACCTCAAAAGACACCGATAGTTTGGTGCCATTGGTTTTGGAATAGGGAACCATACAAGGGTTTAGAACAACGAGAGGATCAGATTGATGAGTTATGAAGATCATGCTCATTTAGTGAGGAGGATGGATTGGAAGGGGTAAAGTCTAAATGTCTGATGCCCTTAAGAAGTTAAATAGAGAATAAGATCACAAATTCAATAGGAGGCAGCAGTGGAAGGGACACACATGTGCTTGCACACACGTGTGTGTGTTCACTTAGAGCAAGCACGACTTCTTGTTTGTACAAGCTAAATTAGACTTTATCAAAAAAGTTATGAAGCTCTTGATAAACATGAGAAATTCTTATTCCAAAAATCTTCTGTATTGGTGATGGCTTTTGATCCTCCCATCATCCTGTGAGAGAATTTTAAAATCAGTTTCCCCAGGCAAGTATCAGAGAAGAGGTTTTGCCACAGTTCCAGATCTGGTGAAAGGCAGACATGGCCTCAGCTCTTCTTGCTGCAACCCCAGGGCTCTGCATTCTATCATGTTCCCTCTAAGCTAAGACTTGAGAGCTACAGTTTGAAGGATATGTAGCATTTGCATAGGTTGAAAAATAAGCAAATCTTTTTAGTTAAGAGGAGAAATATAAGAAAAAACACAGAACCAGAAATGCACATGACACACAGGAAGTGACAATTTGCTGCAGGCTGGAATCTCTCTGTGAGTCCCCCTCCCCCCCAGCCCCCATCCTTCAGGGCAGGGCCAGCTCCAAGGCCATGTGACAGGCACAGGTGCACAGAGCCCCACGCTTGGATTAGTGCTCTGCTGTCAGTCTTGAAACCCCTAATACTTTTTCAACAAAGTACCCCATGTTTTTATTTTGGATTGGGCCCCACAAATTATGTAGCTAGTCCTCCTTTAGACCTCAGCAGAGGTGTTTTAATTGTCCATTTTACATTTGGGGGCAGTTCTCACTCAGCTGGGTGTCTCTAAATTCTTACATTGTTGTTAGCCAACACTTGATGAGTCTCTTACTTGCCCATGAATTTCAACATTTATCTCTACAATCAAGTTGTGAGTTCCTTCTCAACATCTAAGAAGGCCGGTGCTAAGCACATAGTAGGCAGGTAGAAAATGTTTGCTGTTGAATGAACATATACTTCCATGATGAGCCACCAACAAAATGGTTTGATATTCCCTTGTAATGAAACCTTGGCTTTGAGTTCGCCTAAGAAAGGCGTGGGGCTGGAGGAGAAGAAGCAGAGCTGCCAAAACAGTTCAAGAATGAGAACTGGAAAAATGAATAAACCTGGCATCCACGTGGACAGCAACGGAGCATATAATCATGACATGCAGTGCCTCATACCAAGTTACACTGATTGGGTGTGTGTGATGTGCTGTGGACTGTTTTAAATATTTTCTATGTATTAACCCATTTAACATAACAACCTTATGAAGTAGATACTATTATAATTTACTATTTTGCAAATGAAATTTGAAGGACAGAGTGATTAAGTAAGTTGCCCAAGATTATACTACTAGGAAATATCAGAGCCAGGATTTGAATTTAAGCAGTCTGTTTCTCAAAAGTCATGCATTTGACCATTTGCCTCTTATACTTTGCTGACCCATCTTAGAAAGGAGTCTCTCATCTGGCCTTACAGCATTACTATTAAGTGCTATATATGTGAGAGCTATTATTATTCTCCATATAAAAATATGCATGGGAGGTGATGGCACTGTAATTCTAAACTTGTATTTAATTTTGGACTTTCTTTGGTCCCGGGTTTTTTTCCCCCTTCCTTTTCCTGTGCATGAAATAGACACAGTGAGTCAGCATTTGGAAGCAGAAAGTGCTCTAAACTATGCTTTTTTTCTGGGGAGAGAGTCCAAACCTTCATCAAATTCTCAAAAGGATCTGTGACCCTAAAATGTTAAAATCACTGCTCAGGAGCCTATGGCTCCTTTTCAGATGTAAATTCATAAACTTTGTTTATCATACTTTGTTCACCCTTTATAGCCCTGTCAGATGCCAAATGGAAATTACAGAGATCTCTATTTGAGACATGTTTAATTTAATTATTTTCACTCTGTATTTGTTCCATAAATATTTATTGAGCTTTAAAATATATACAGATTGGTTTATAAGTTCAAGGTTCATCTGGCTTTGAATTCAGCTTCTTTGTCTTATCTTACTAGTATATTAATGACTCGGATATTAACCTTGTCTGCATAACACTTTGAACTTATCAGAATGTTTTCCCACATGATGAGCTAAGTTTATCATGTGATATGTCCTGTAGCTTCCCGAAATGCCTATACTTAGAAGTTTTCTTCCAAAGAAGGGGAAAGTGGCAGAATGTGGTAGTGTAGGCAGAGGGTAATTTGTGCTGATTCTACTGAGCATAAAGGCTTCCTTCCCAGACTTGGGCAGCTGATGATCAGGAGGATTGATGCAGCCCCTCCGGCAGCTCCACCTGGCTCATCTCAGGGCAGAAAAAGGGAGATGATGAGGAGGAGGAAGAGTGTGGAGCTCTATTACTTCCGTTTTTTGTTTAAGATTTTATTTATTTATTTGACAGAGAGAACACAAGCAGGGGGCGTGGCAGGCAGAGGGAGAGGGAGAAGGAGAGGGAGGAGCAGACTCCCCGCTGAGTAGGGAGCCAGATGTGGGACTCAATCCCAGGCCCCTGGGATCATGACCTGGGCCGAAGGCAGACACTTAACTGACTGAGCCACCCAGGTGCCCTCTGTTACTTCAGTTTTGTTCAGGGCTGGTCCCCATGACTTTTGAAAGACAGTAGTAGTAATTTCTGCCCTTGATAGTGACCTCAGAGTTCTGGGAAGTGAAGCCAACTTAATTTCCAACAACTTTCTGTTTACCCTCTTAAGAGAACGCTATATGTTGAGGAGAAAAGCAGAGGAGAGTCACTGTAGAGGGGTGAGCATGGAAGCCAGGACACCAGGGTCCATGCTCGCGGTCTGTTGCTGGGGGATCTGGGCAAGTCAGTTCTTTGCACTAGGATCCAGTTTTCTCTTCAATGAAATGATAGGCTAGACCCAATGATCTGGAAGCAGTCTTTCATAAGAGACTTGCTTGGTATGTGCTTAGACTTACCTAGAGTTAGCCAAACTAAAAAGTTTAAGAGCAGAGTTCCCAAGACTGTCCTCACTTCTGACATCAACTGCAAATTTGGGGGGTTTCCAAAACTACCCTCCATTTCAATAATTTGCTAGGATTCACAGAACTCACAGAAAGCTATTATATTTTGGTTGCAATTTATTACAGGGAAAGGATACAGGTTAAAAGTATCCAAAGGAGGGGCAACTGGGTAGTTCAATCAGTTAAGTGTCTGACTCTTGATTTTGGCCCGGATCATAATCTCAGGGTCGTGAGATTGAGCCCTGGCATCATGGAGGGGGGCGGGGGGAGTGTGCTTGAGATTCTCTCTCCCTTCGCCCCTCCCTACCCCTGCTCTCTCTCTTTCTCTCTCTCTCATATAAATAAATAAATCTTAAAAAAAAAAAAAGTAGCCAAAGGAAGAGACATAGGGCAGAGTCAGGTAGGGTTCCAAACTCAGAATTTGTCTTCAAGACACATTAACCTCCCTCCACTGATGTATGATAACACATATAGAGTACTGCTAACCAGGGAAGCTTAACTAAGCCTAGTGTTCAGAGTTTTTATTGGAGTTCAATTACATAAGCATGATTGGTTGATTAATCAATTGCCCATATGGTTGAACTCCATCACCAGGTCAACCGATAGCTCATGACCCAAATCCTCCACCCTAAATCCCATGGTCTTTCTGGTGTGGCCAGTCGCCATAGTTAAACTGTTGAATGTGACCACCCCCACCCTAAACAAAGACATTGCTATCAGGTCTGACATATGTTACTTCCCAGAAGCCTAGGGCAAAAGCCAGGCCTCTCTTTGGTCAAGGCCAACTTTTTTTTTTTTTTTTACCATATAAGCATCCTAGATTTAGTGTTCATTAAGATTCCCTCCTGATAGATCTTCATTATTAAGCGAACACACATTGATTCTTTCATTCTTTCAAAAAGTCTTTAGAGTAACCAATCCGTGCCAGGCACTGTTATAGGTGCCAGATAGAGAGCAAGGGACAAAAACATTCCTGTCTCCCTGGAAATTAGGTTCTACTGACATAAGAACCAAAGCCAAATAAATAGGTACTGTCAGGCAACAGTACAGGGAGAGAGACTGCTGGGAGGGAGGTGCTATTTTATTTTATTTTCTATGGTGAGAGAAGGTATCTCACAAAAATGGTCCTGGAGTTGACACCAGAATGAAGTCAAGCACGGAGCTCCGCTGTTGTCTGAGGGAAGGCACTCAGGACCGAGGGAACAGCAAATGCGCAGGTCCTGGGATGGGAGTGCTCTTCCTGGTGTGTTTGGCAAACAGTAAGGATGCCACTGTGTCTATGTGGGAGACATAGGGAAAGGAGTTGAAACAAGAGTTGTTGGTGCTTCAGGTAAGGAGCAGGAAAAAAGAGAAAAAAGGATAGATCTGTAGTTGGAGCCAAATCTTCCCAGCATTTTAAGAAAGTTTTACTCTGAATGTGTAGGAAGCCAAAAAAGGGCTTTGAGCTGAAAAGTGACATGAAGTGATTTGCATTTAAAAGGACCATTCTGCCTGCTGCATAGAAACCATTCTGTAGGGGGCGAAGGAGGGATCACAGGCTCCTTAGAGTCTCAAAACAATCATGGTGATGGGAGATGGTAGTTGGCACTTGGTAGCAGCCGCGGAGGTGGTGAGAAGTGGTGGGTTCTGGATGTATTTTGAGATTGAGCTGGCAAGTGTTGCTGACGGACTGGAAGTGGGAAATGAGAGAACCAAGCAACAGGAAGGGGGAGCAGGTATGGCGTGGGGCGCTAGGGATGGAGGTGCCTTGTAGATACCTGGTGTAATGCCACGTCTGCTGTGAAGTGATACTAGTGTGGAGGTCAGAGGACAGATTGGCACTCAAAATCCAAGTGTGGGGCTTAGTCATCATGTAAGAGGCAAGCCGTGAGACCGGATGAGGTCCCCTGTGACAGGACTGTGGAGAGAGAAATCCAAGACCTTAGACCTCTGGGGTGTGTGTACATTTAGACATCGAGCAGTGAGGAGGAGCCAGCACATGCCCCGGAGAAGGATCGGGAGAGAGTGGTGCCCGGGGATTCAGTGAGGACAGTGTGTTAGGAAGGAGGAAGTGCTGGGCTGCACACACAAAACTGTGCACGTGTGTGTGCGAGGGGTAATGGTATATCTAATTTAGCAAATCTTCAGAAATTAATCCGTTGATCATGTGGCCACAAAAGTCTAGTCTCTAATTGAGTCTAAAAGACTGAGTTATTCTCAGCCAGATTCCTATCACTGTATCTTTAAATTTCTCCACCTTTAGTGGCCTGAGGAGAGTGCAGATACCCAGCTCTGGAAATCCTTTTTTTGGCAGTGACATCTGGCAATGTGGCTTCTTCTCCTAGCTGGAACTGAAGCCATTGAAGCCATAGGCTCGAACTAAACAGTTGGCCTATAAGAGTGATAACTGTACTGAATTACACCTTTCTTGCTATCATACATTGTTATGTGGTATCATTTTAGCACTTTCAGAATCGGATTCTTTTTTTCCTCTATTAATCCAGCTTACTGGTTTTAGGGGAAAATGCAGATTGAGTTCAATTGTACTATTACATTTAATATATATGTATATAAATGTGCATGTGTCTATATTTTTTTCATATTCAGTTTGTATTACTTTAACATAGTTGTGAGGTCCGCTGTATTAATGTTGCTTAGTTTGGTTTTAGCATGACAATCTTGTTCAAGTCCTTAGTAGATAAAAATTTCTCTTTGAAAAAATATAATAAAACCCATTTTGTGAATGGAATAAACTTTTTTTAAAAGATTTTCTTTATTTATTTGAGAGAGAGAGTGAGCGAGCCTGAGCCAGGGAGGAGTAGAGGGAGAGGGTGAAGTAGGCTCCCCATTGAGCAGAGAGCCCAACGTCAGGCCAGATCCCAGGACCCTGGGACCATGGCCTGAGCTGAAGGCAGACGCTTAACTGACTGAGCCACCCAGGCGCCCCAAATGGAATAAACTTTTTGGGAAAATTCCTCTATACCTGTGCCGCAGCCACTAGACACATGGGGTTATTGAGCCCTAGAAATGTGGCTAGTTCTGAGAGGTACCGTACATGTAAAATACACAGCAGATTTCAGAGACATGGGTTAAAAAAAAAAGAGTATAAATAGACCAGTAATAATTTTATATTGATTATATGTTGAAATCATAATATTTTTGATAGATTAAAGAAAATATTTTCCTTTTCCCAAAACTTTCTAAAATAGTTTAAAAATATTATTAAAATTATTTCATCCTGCTTCTTTTCACTTGCTAATGTAGCAGCTTAAAAATTTTACAAATGTGGCCTGCGTTACATTTCTATTGGACAGAGTTGTTCTGTGCCTTTGGTAGCATGTACATTTATATCGTGTCCCAATTTCTTCATGTGCAGAAAATGACTTTTGACCTTTCCAATACAAGGTTTCATCCAAAAAAGTGTTTCATAACATTAAAAAAAAAAAAACACTTTAGGGGCACCTGGATGGCTCAGTCAGTGAAGCATCCAACTCTTGATTTCAGCTCAGGTCATAATCTTGGGGCTGTGAGGTCGAGCCCCGCATCAGGCTCTGCACTGGGCATGGAGCCTGCTTGAGTTTCTCTCTCTCTCCCTCTTCCTCTGCCCCTCCCCCTTTAAAAATATTCTCATTACAAAAATAATACATGTTCTAAATTTTCTTTGACAAAAATATGAACAATAATAACCACACATAACCACTGCACAATATTTTTATATATTAATTTTGACACACACTTTTTTTAACTGAGAAAGGGGAAACCAGTCTATATTGTTTTTTGACTTTTTTAAATAACATAAATATCTATCCTTGTCATTACATACCCTTACATTTTTCTGTACTCATATTAGCCTGAAGACATGTCCTACTCCAAGAAGTAACAATGGCTTTTGATAGCAGAGATTTTTTTAATCCTTAATAACAGCTTTATTGAGATCCTATACCATAAAAAAAATCACTTTTTAAAAGTATACAGTTCGGTGATGTTAGTATATCCAGAGTTGTGCAACTGTTACCCTTATCTAATTTAGAACTTTTTCATCACCCTAGAAAGAAACCCCCAAATCCATAAGCATTCACTCCCATTCTCCCACCCAGCCCCTGGCAAACTAATCTACTTTCTGTCTCTATGGATTTGCCCATTCTGAACATTTCACACAAATGGAATCACATAATATGTAGTGATATAATATGTGGTCTTTTGTGACTGGCTTCTTTCACTTGGTATGTTTTCAAGGTTGATTCATGTTGTAACGTGTCAGTATGTCTTTCCTTTTTATGGCTGAATGATAATCCATTGTATGGATATATCACATTTTATCCAGTTATTACCTGATGAACATTTGAGTTGTTTCCACTTTGGGGCTATTCTGAATAATGCCACCATCATGAATATTCATGTACAGGTCTTGAGTGAAGATGGGTTTTCAATTCCATTGGGTGTATACCTAAAAGGGAAACTGCTGGGTCATATGCACTGTTAAACATTTTGAGGAACTGTCAAACTATTTGTGGCTGCACCATTATACAACCCCACGAGCAGTGTGCGAAGTTTCCCATTTTGCCACAATCTCACCAACACAGTGGTAAGTGGTTTTCCACTGAGAGGCTATTATCCATTTCTAAGAGAGACAAATCAGAATCTAGTAGTGCATGCTTTCAATAGCGTGGCCTCAACCCACCCCAACATGTGCACACACGTGCACACACACACACACATACACACGTGTATGCAGTGCCAGGCTCCTTTTTGTTTGACTTTGGGTATATTATTTATCTCTATTACCCTCAGTAAAATGGAAATAATAATAGCACTTTCCTTTTAAGGGCTGCTGTTAGAATTAAATGTGATAATGCTAGTAAGACCCTTTGCACAGCACCTGGTACATAATATATGCTCAACAAGTGTTAGCTACTAATATTTTATCAATGGCTCAATACTTTCCCATTGTTTGTATTCACCATAATTTGCCTAGTCAATTCTGTTGGACATTTGGGTTGTTTCCAGTTTTTCATGATTCTAAACAATGCTCTGAGAAATAACCTTATGGCTAAATTTTTGCCCACATCTATGATGAATTTCTTAGGATATATTCTGTAAAGTGTTATTGCTTGGTCCCTCTTAAAGAAATTTGAAAGATATTTCCCAATATATATTCTCATTTAAATTATATGAAATTTTATTTTGAAGAAATGTCATCAGGAACTGGATAGTACCCCTTGAGTCTTGTGGAAGGGATTTTGTAAATCCTCACCTTATACCGAATAAATATAATGCAAATTAAAGATATCTTGAATAAGACAGCCTAAATTTAACTCTAAAACCCCTGAATGAGAAAACATACAAGAGGATATTTTCTCTCAGGCTCTCAGATCCGGACTCCTGGATTTTTGTTCCTCTTCTCCATTGTATCAATATCCTAACAAGACATGTTGAAGAGCTATCAATGAAATCAGGCAGAGTGGCTGTCTTTGTTTTGCATTTAGGCAAATCCAGAGCAAAAGTAAGGAGAGAGTGGAGCTTGAACAGTAGAAAAGGATGATTCATGGAGAATGGGCATGCATCTGACATTCCTTATGTTGTCAGGTCCCTTATGGGGCAGTCTCTTCCAGGTCTACCATGGCAATAGCATATCCAGCCTGGAAGGGATCAAAGGCATCGGGTTTTCTCTGATGGGTATGGGAAAGCTTTATGATAAAGGTAGGATTTTAAGAGTCATTTAGCATTATGGCTCAAGTTTGGTCGGATGGTGGGATGCTCTGGAATTTGACACAGTTTGGGAAATTTAGCATTGAGAATTGGAAGGAACTTTGCATAGATTACAGGGTTGAGCAGGAAGATACAGCAGCAAGTATTGCATTTCTACCGGTGTGCTGCTAAATGTTTAACAATCGGCTCTCAAAGCAAACAAAAATCCCCAAAGCCCTGATTTATATAGGGTTTTTAAAAAATTTCCATGATATGAATATCCCACCATAGCAGATTGCAGATTTTAAGCTACCAACACGATGTCCCTCACAGCAGAGCTGGAAATAGATGTGTATAATCCGCACATTCGGCTCTCCAGTATGTAGCAGCTCCAGCGTACCACTGTTTCTTTGCATAAATTACTGTACTTGGATAACTGAAGGAAAATTTTACTCTGTGAAATCCATTAAGAATGCAGAATCTGGATTTAATACAACATTTTAAGAGCAAGATGTTTTGTTTTCTTTTCCCAGGTTAAATTCCATTTTAAAAGTTCACTCATGCCATGTATGACATGTTCTAGTAGCATGCACAAAAAGGAATGGCGAAACTTGCTGGAAACTCAAGAGCTTACCCACTGAGCAGTCAACACATAAACCACCTCAGAGTGACAGTTGTGCCTTCAGTGCTTAGTGATCTTGGAGAGGGATTTCAGAGGATTCCACAATAGAGAAATGTGATTAGGTCTGCACGTAGAGAGGGTCATCATAATTCCACAGGACTTGATGGCTTCTAAAGGGCTTTTTGCAGGATGGTAAAATTTCATGCATCCAGTTTCTAGTTTGCCATTAGGACAGATCAGTAGGTAGTAAAACTCTGATTTCTAAGTCACTTTTGTTCACATAAATGATCCACTTGTAGTGCATCTCTCCCTTTCTCTACTGGTGGAGATGTACATGAGTCATGGCTAGGAGGGAGAACTGACATTTTAGCACAAAACAGTTAGGCTGCTCTGAAGCCACTCAGCAACGCTCTCAAGTAGTTTCTATTATTTTCTTCTATTTTGCAATTACAGAGGCCCAGAGATGTTAAATTTCTTCCCAAAGGTCATGAAATTCATAAATGCCTGAGTTGGGACAAACCAGGACCGTCTGATGCCTAAGCCTATATTAAGAATCTCCAGACTGGCTTAGGTCAAAGGTTTTAATAAAATTGTAGATATTTAATGTGTTAATTGGAAGGATGACCTGAAAGATTCCAGTGTAAGCAGCACTAACCTAACTGGGGTGAGGCGGCCATGACAAGGGTGATAAAAAAAGAATGTGTCTATGTGCCATCATTCTGAATTGTGTAACTTAAGAAGCCTGTGTATTTGTAATTGGCCTTTTTTGTGTAAAGTATAAGCCTGGATTAGGTCAGCCTTTCAAAGTGTCTTCTGCTGCCCCTTTTATAGCTAATGACTCCTTTTACATAAGCTGTAAATTAGACACTAAGTTCCATGACAGCAGAAACTATTTTTTTTATGCACAGATGTTGTGCATCTCCAGGCCTGTCCCAGGGGCTGACTTAGTAGGTGCTTTAATATTTGTTCATTATTGAGAGTGGTGATGATAATAAATATTCAACAAGTAATAGCAGTATCTTCTCTCTGGGATTATTCAATACATTATCTCATTAAATCCACACAATAACTCCATGAAGTAGATACTATTCTTCCCCCTAATTTAGAGGTTTAAAAAATGTCTTAGGGGAACCTTGTAACTTACTCAAGGACACAGTAATAAGTGTCAGAAAATCAGCTGTGCTTGATATCAGAACCTTAGCATTTAGCATTACGCTATAGTCTGTTGATTTATAATGCATTTGTTGTATTTCTAAGAAAGCTCATTTTATCAAAATCAGGTGATAGAATTTCAGTTCTGTGACTAAAGGGACTCTGTTTTAACTGTATCCCCAGTGCCCAGAACAATTCTTGGCACATCTTAAGTGCTCAGTAAATATTCTTGGTACATATGCATACAGGAATGGGTAGCACAATTATTTCAACTGTAATAAAGCTTAGAAACTAGAAAATTACTGGCTCACAACAGGTTTTATTGTTGGGTGTGGTTTGTTTTTTTTGCAAGAATTTTTTTTTAAAGATTTTTATTTATTTGAGAGAGAGAATGAGAGAGAGAGAGAGAACACATGAGAGAGGGGAGGGTCAGAGGGAGAAGCAGACTCCCTGCTGAGCAGGGAGCGTGATGCGGGACTGGATCCTGGGACTCCAGGATCATGACCTGAGCCGAAGGCAGTCGCTTAACCAACTGAGCCACCCAGGCGCCCTTTCTTGCAAGAATTTTAATAAGGATTGAGCTTCTAAACCTAAATATTACAAATATTTGTTGTACTGAAGAAATCCAGTCATTTATTCATTCATTGAAGAAATACATACCTCTATCCAGCAAAGGTAATTGAGCACCTACTAAGTGCCAGACATTTAATATCAGAGATAGAGTAGGAATGGTTGATAATGATATGGAAACAACTATTACAAAATGCAGTGAGCCATGAAGAAGACCAAAAAAAAAAAAAAAGATATAGACACAGAAAATTCTAGAGGAAGAGACTGTGGTATGGTCAGGTAATGCCTCAGGGAAGTTGGGACAGTTGAGCTGAGATGCTGAAGAATGCCAAGAACATGAGGAAAGAGCATAGGTTGACATGTGCACATTTCAAATGCTTTTGAAAAGAACTTGATGTGTTGAGGCATAGAAAAAAGGTCGGCAGGTCTTCTGAGAAATGGTCTATATGGTCCTCTTACCACTACAGGATTGCACAGGGTTCTTTCAACCCCTTGACCTCCTTTCCTACACGTCATTGTGTTCAAGCACAAAGCCAACAGCCTTATTTTTCCTGGTTGTGGTGCAGGGCCTAGTTCCCCAATGCTCACAGTAGAAAAGAGTGGTCCACAAAGTTGAAACTTTGCAATCTCCTTACCCATGATGAATCTGTGTTGCCTGTACCATTGAATAAATGCAGGAGGGCTGCTGCAGGAAACGTGAAAGGGAAAATTTAGTAAATCCCAGAAACTTAATCTACGGAGGGGACCTTTCTCCCATTGGTTACAGTGGAAAATTCCTCAAGCACAGCCTGGCCCATGAGCCTGGGCCTACCAACTTCATCATACAGCTCTGTGCCAATCTAGCCCACATTCCAGGAAGATAAAGGGAGGATTTCCAAATACTATTCCAAGGTCTCCTGTCACAAGTTAAGGTCATTTCAACGGAAAGCAAAATGTCTTCTTACCACTTGGAGAGGAACTTAGCATTTTCCCCCTCTGCCCGCCCCTTCCCCATTATGCTTAACAGCAAGGGAAGCTGAACTGTGTAACTACAGATGAGCTGACCACTGGAGACTTGGTGATGGATACAGCTCATCATGTGGAAGAACCAGCCGTGAACTGATGCTGAGTGGATTACATTAGTCACTGGAATCTCATTGGTGAAATTTGAACAAATAGTCAAACAAGTTATGTTAAGACTTAACCACCAAATGACAATCAAATGGAATCTGTTATAAGCTGAACTTCCCTTAAAAATTATATCGAAGACTATTTCTACTCTCTTCTCCCTCTCGCTTTCTGGAGATGGGGATAATTCCATTTTCCATCTGCTGGAAGCATCCACTCTTTGTGGAAATCTGATTGCAATTCCCAACCTGTTAAAAACTTGTTTTCCCATTTTTTTTTGAACTTCGAGTACTTTCTAAATCGTGTTAGCAGAAGCATTCTATGTATATAATTAACTCCCAGGTCCCTCTGGGCTCATCTAGCTCAACCTGTGGAGCTTAACTGAGCAAGACGTCTGCTGATGTCTCTCCCTGCAGTGACACCCACTGAAATGAATACCTTCTACAAGAGGAAAATGGGGAAATGTCTTTTCCAATTTGGCTTTTTAGGGAGTTGGGTAGCTTCATAAATGGTTTTATTGGTTTCATAACAGTAGCGATCAAGTTTTCTTTCAAATACCGAATTTGCAATATGGGGAAACGTGGTAGTGGGGGGGAATTCTGCATTTTCCTCCTAGGTTAAGTAGGGAGGCAGGTCTCTTTTTTTGTACTAATTGGATCTTTGAAATCTCCTCAGGGTAGCAGAGACTCCCATGTCCCTTCCATGCTGGGAGCAAATGCAAGCGGTTCCTGCAGTGTTGTGTCTTCACAAGCAAGACCTACGGGAGGGCCTGCAGCACTTGGGTCCAAAACAAAGTGCACAGGGCTAGGGAAGGTGGACTTTTTCAGACTGACTTTGTGGACTGGCTTCATAACTCAGCCCTTTTGCATCCCTCTGCCTGCGTAGACATAGATGCCTACAGTAGGAAGGGGTTGTTGACTGCGTCTGGAATGGAGAAGTCGTAGGGGGTCGCAGGAAAGTTCTGGCCCCTGCTCCCCGTTCTATTCCTAGCACAGGAGGCTTCAGTTAAGCTACGGCAGCCCTTCCCATTCTCTCCTCTCTGAGGCTTCGAAGCCCAGGCCTCGCCGTTGAACTTAATCAAGGGACCGCATACCTCACACAAGGGTGAGAGGAAGGGACCTGACTGTTGTCTCCCGCCCTCCCTCAGGGGACCTACTTCTGTTTGCGGTACTGAAGCGCAGGTGTCCGGAGCAAGGCAGCGAGCTAGGGACTCTGGGTCTCGAGTAAACGCCGCCCTTAGCCGCGTGGCACGTTGGAGGGCGGTTGCCAGAGCGCGTCTCTGGTTTTCGCGTGAACCTGCCGGCTCGCTGCTTGCTGCTCGGGTGCCGGTTCGCAGCTGCGTGCGCCCCACTGCAGCAGAGAGCAGCCGCAGCCTCTGCCTCGGCCACCGGCGCTGCTGGGGACGAGTCCTGGGGCTGCTGACGCGGCTGGGAGGAGCCTCGCCTTTAATGCACCAGCCGCCTCCAGCCTCCTCCTGCAGCAGCGCAGCTGCGAGTGCGCGCGTGTGGGTGTGAGGGTGAGTGCGCTGGCGCCGGCCGCAGCGCCCTGCCCAGCTCCCCGCCGCCTTCCTCGCCCCCGCCAGCCGGAGCCGCCCTCCCGTGGGACCAGCACCCTGCTCCTGGCCGGCCCATCCCGAATCCGGCCCCTGCCATCTCGCCACTGCAGCCGGGGTCCAGAAAGGCACCATTTTGTCGCGGCCGCCCGCTCTCCCAGGGGGAGGAGGGACCTTTTTTGCATTTTGGAGCGGCGGCCAACGTGGGGAACCTGTTGGGCATCTCCCCAGCCCCGCTTGTGAGCGCCTCACGGGCGGCGGGCGGGCCCGGACCCCTCGGGGCACGGCGCATCTTGGCACCCGGCGGCCGCGGAGCCGGGCGCAGCATCCTCGCTGGGAATTGGAGCTGGAGTGAGCGCACCGCGGGAGGAGCCGCCGCAGCCTCGGAGATCCCGAGTGGAGGAGGTGACAGCTCCATTGCCGGGTTTTTATTTTTTTTTTCTCTCCGCCTCCCCGTCTCCTCCTCAGGCTCGGACCATGGTGCAGTCCCACCGGCTCCCCTGCCCCCCTCTCCTGTGAGACTGGCTGCGGGGAGGGATCATGGATACTTGTCTGCCGGCTTCTGGTTCCCACGCAAGTAAGCCTGCTGTCAATGGAGGAGGACATTGATACCCGCAAAATCAACAACAGTTTCCTGCGCGACCACAGCTATGCGACCGAAGGTAACGCCAGCCCCGCCGCATTCCGCCGCTGGGGCCGGGCGCAAGTTGCGGATCGCTGGGCTCGGCGGGCCGCCGGGCGCCGAGTGGCGGAGACTCCTCCCGGCCCGGGGCTGGGGCGGGGGCTCGGCCCGCGGGGGCAGCGGCCGGTGCGCCCCACATCCATCCGCGCTCCGCGAGGCGAGCCCGGCGTTCAGCAGCAGGTGGACCCGGCGCCCACGGGAGTTAAAATGGCCCTCGGGGATCAGGCTTTGCAGGGTGGGGCTCCCGACTGGAAAAATGACCCCGTGAAGGCAGATGACCCATCCCCCAAGATGTTTGTCGGGGTCTTGGAGGGGGAGATAAGAAAGGGGCCCAGTCTGATCGGAGGTCCTTCCCCCCCTCTCCCCACCAGCGGAATGATGTTGTGTCTCTCAGTGGCTGCAGGGAAGACATGGTTTCATTTCCTGCCCGACTATCTCTCCGGCCAGGTTACCTGCTCAGACAATCAGAACCCCAAAAGGCCCTTTGCAAAAGGGCGAGCCCCTTTCCCCTTGGAAGTGCATTAGCAAGAAATAAAAAGGTAGCTGGGGAGACGGCGTTCCAGCAGCAAGCGAACGAGTCTAACACGTGGGGCGAGCAATGCGATCAGTGGGGCCTTTAAAATCACCATTATGAATTCTGCAGCAGTACTTTCTGCTGAATCAACAGCCAGCAGAAAGCAAGAGGGTTCAGTAAGCTGAGCTTTGCCAAGAGGTGAAATTGTCGTAGCGCGCTCTCTCTCAGCTTGTTCTGACGTTAGCAGGCAGGCAGGGAAAGTCAGCAGGTGGGATCTCATTCTGCCTTTTGTGTGTGAATAGAGAGTAAAGGCATTTTTTTTTTCAAATGCCAAAACTTTTGCGTTTTTGCTTTCATTTTCTACCTGTAGGCCCTTATCCTTAACCACTCATATAAAGTGTTGCATTATCACGTTGTAATATCCACGTGAGAAAATGTGTGTGAAAGTGCTTTTGGAAAACATTGCACGGTATGTTAATTTAAGACAATTCTTGTTATTCTTGGATACTAAAATTTCTATAATATTTAATCAAATCAAGAATCATAGAAAAATGTGATGGTGTTGGGGTAGTATAAGAGTTCAAACTCTGAAAGAAATAAAAAGATACAATTTGGGGGCAAAGGTGGCATCTTCTGTAAACATCCCAGTAAGTTTTAGGTAATAAAGAATGTCCAGTGCTATTGAAAATATATTCTTCATTCATCATCATTATTGGAGAGCATCCAGCCTGATATGTCCGTGGGTGCTAGACAGATGAAGCTGACTTGTATGAGCTCTGGTGTTCAGGAGCTTAGAGATGGCTTTTAAGGGATGTTCAGCCTGTCCCTCCCCCATACAGGCACCATACTTGCCGAGTCTTTTCATTTACAGGATGACAGGGTGGTTATAAGATGTTCTTTCTCAGTCTCAAGTGCTTTGTCACTGAATCAGTTACCAGGTAGATTATGACTAGCTCTGTGTCTGAGCATGTTATCCAGGAGAGAAGTTGGCCTTGGGTCTATTGGTCTTTCTGGGTGATACTTCTTTCTGTTTGTGACAACAAAGAGGGCTGCCTTCATGTTTTCTTCTAGATTGCATTATGCTCCAAGTGCAGGCAAAGGAAACCTACTTAGCTGGGAAGATGGGCAGATTGGGGCCATGTGTATGGGAGTATCACCTCTAGAATGAAGAAATGAGTTAAAAATGGAATTCCTTAGTGCTTTCTGGGCCCCAGGTACTACCCTGATCTTTGGTCCTATTTTATGCCATTTTTGTAAACTCTGATTCTGATTAAAATAACTGGGTTCGTGTAGTCAAAAATGAAGCGTGAGTTTATAACAGGCAGCTCTCTAAAATCTTTCTAAGTCAACCTCTCAGAACGTTCTGTCTCTCATACACACACATCACACTGAAAACTAAACAAAACCTTTATTTCTCAGGATGCCTTCAGGTTTCTTTACCTGATCTTACTGAAAGTCTGGGAAGAAGGGAAAAATGCAACTTGGACAGTGTAAATAGCAGAAGTTGAGTAAAGCAGGAAGTTCTCTATGGTCTTAATCTGTTCATTTTAGGGAACATTCATGCAGTGGTGCTGGCCACAGGGGCAAGAGTCCATCCTCTCCTGATGAATACCTTGGAAGTGCCAAGTACATCTTGAAATGTCACCAGATCAAAATATTATTTGTTAAAATCCTCTTTGTTGAGGGCTTGCCTCAAAAGTACCCTACTCCTTTATTAACTTAAATCCACTTTCTCTTAAATCTGACCTTAGTTTCTCGGTCCTTCTACAGACTTTGCTGTGCTTTTTGTCTTCCTTGATATTTCAGCATTTTCCTACCTGGCCAGATATGTCAAGGGTTTTGTTTTGTTTTGTTTTGTTTCTCTCCAAATTCTCCTTCACATTTATCTCTGAATTTTTCTTTGCTTTGCTTTGCTCAGATCATTCCACACTGCAGTATTCTATTTAAAGCTGAAAGGTTTTTGCTGTGTAGTTAGTGTGAAGGACTCTAAGCTCAATTTGCATTGTAAGTGGTAGCTGCAGGCAAGTTCAGCCAGCTAAGAGCAATGCAAATGCTAAAGGACACTTTTACCCAAGCTTTCCTCTCTTTTTTTCTCTCCCTCTCCCCTCTCCTTCCTCCCTTCCTCTCTCCCCCACACCACCCTCTCCCTCCCTCCCCTCCTTTCCCTACCCTCTGCCCCCCCCACCACAGGGAAGAAAAAGAATGCATGATCTGTATTTATTAAAGACATTTCCTATGACTCTTCCTTTATTCTGAGCATCAAAGTTACCCCCTCCTCGATCTTTATCTTTTTCCCCTTTTTAAAGTGACCGTCTTTGAGAATCTTCTGTTTTCCATGTACTTGCTGAGCTTTTTAAATATAGCACTTCAATATCTCCACATCCTGCTAAGTGAATGCTATTAACATTTTCAAATAAGGAAACTGGGCAACTGAGGCCCACAGATGTTACTAATTTGTGAGGGTGACACAGATGAGGGAAGAGCTTGCCTTCCAACTCAAGACCATTTGAAGCGCATGCTCTTCCACTAAGAAATTCTGCACTGCCTCATTTTCTTTCCTTCAACCATTAGCTCCCGTTAGGAAGACGACCACTATGATTTTATCTTCGTGTATAAATTGTATTCCTATCTGGGGTCAAATTCTTGACAGGGATCATTTGAACATGTGTATATGGGATTAAATATGATGAAGAGTGGGGTTGGAATGACTACAGAAATAAAGTCAACACAATGTTTTTACTGGCTTTTTTAGATACCGAACTCTGGGGCTCCTAAACAAGGCTTCATCTCTCAAATCTCTCTGATCTCTATGTGGATTTCTTTATTTTCAGACTTGTTAGAACTGACCAAAACCCTCTCTCCATTAGGGCGGTTTGAGAGTATTCTACATTGATCTTCCTACTCTTCCATGGGGCCAAAGACAGAATAAATGTTTTTCCTAGCTTAGTTTACAGGAATGGCAATCTGGTTAGAAGAGGAAGTCAGAGAACATGTTTTAAAATAACTACTCTGTTCTCAGTTTCCTTAGCTGTAAAATGGGAATAACAATAGAACCTGTGCCACAGGGGGAAAAAAATTAATACAGGAAAAGCACTCAAGGCAGTGCCTAATACAAAGTCAGACCTCGGTAAATGCCCTCAGTACGTTATAGGTACATTTGCATAGCAAACATGCGTTTTCCTTGGATCCTGTGTTGATTGGGGATGATCTTGAGGGGAACGGCTAGTGGAGACAGGCGAGAAGTCACTAAAACCTACCGGTCTCTTCTTGGCTGGAGCATCGGCTGTGGATCTTGCCATTTAGTTATTTGCTTTAGTGTACTTGCTGGTTATATTCTGGCAGTGAGTAAGTTCCATCTTCTTGCAGAGGCCTTTAAAAACCTATACTGTTTATGGGCGCCTGGGTGGCTCAGTTGGTTAAGCGACTGCCTTTGGCTCAGGCCATGATCCTGGAGTCCCGGGATCGAGTCCCACGTCGGGCTCCCTGCTCAGCAGGGAGTCTGCTTCTCTCTCTGACCCTCTTCCCTCTCATGCTCTCTATCTCTCATATAAACAAATAAAATCTTTAAAAAAATAAAAAAATAAAAACCTATACTGTTTACACATTAAAGGAAGAACAAATTTATTATTCCATGATTTATGATTATATTATTATTATTACATAATTATTGATTCATTCTGCCTTTAATTCCTTCAACAAATATTAGCTGACTTTCTGCAGAGGTGATCCGGCCTGGTCCAATACAGACATGGTATCAGGCTGGCACAGAAGGCAGACATTAAATAATTTTGCAAATATTATTATGGTATTATGGTAAGTGACATTCAGGAAAAGCACAGTATGCCTCGAGATCAGATATAAGGCAGGAAGGTAGATCTAATTTAGTTTGGGGGACCAGAGGCAGCCTCTCAGAGAAAGTTTTAAGTTGAGAACTAAAGGCTCAGTCAGGAATCAACAAGAGGTGAAGACAATTCAAGTAGAAGGGACAATAGGTACAAAGACCAGAGATTTACAATAGTTTGGACTGATTTGAAGAATAGAAAGCTGCCTGTGGCTGGAGTATAGGGAACAAGAGGAAGAGTGATGAAAATTAGACCAGAACCTGCAGTTGACTTTGGAAGGCGCCCAAAAAGGGAAAAATCCATGCTAGAATAGATGGATGGCTGAATGGTTAGATACACGGTAAAGCAAGTATGACATGTTCATGGTAAAATTGAGATGATCCATCAATGGATAGACACTGTAAATTTTTTTTTCAATCTTGCTGTCTGTTTAAAAATTTTCATAACAAAATGTCACAAAAGAGAGACTAGAGAGGTAGTCAGAGACCGGATCATGTTGAGCCTTAACCGTAATTATGGAGTTTGGACTTTATCCAAAGATGGATCGAAAGCCATTAAAGGATTTTGATCGAGGTGGAAATATGATCAGGTTTGTTTTTTCAAAGCTCAGTCTAGCTGCTATGCAGGGTGGGGCAGAGATAAATAGAGCAAAATGGGGAATAGTTAGAATGCCACAGCTGTACTCATCTCAGCAGAAGAGATGAAGAGAAATTAGGTGATTCTGATACATTGTAGAAGAAGAATGGATAAGAAGAGTGGATATTGGTGTGATAGATTGGGCAGAAATAGAGAAGTAGGTGGAGCTGAGTGTCAAGGATGACTCCCAGGACTTTGCTGTGAGACTGGATGCATAATAGAACTTCTCACTGACACTGGAAAAAGACTTTGGAAATTGATTAGTCTGAGGAGTGTGTGAGCCATTTAGCCTCACAGCAAGACCCTCCAGCAGTTGGGCCTGAAGCTCAGAAGCAAGATCGGGACTAGATGTATAATTTGGGATGTCAGCAGCATATTAAAAGTATTTAAAGCCATGTGAATAGATGAGATGCCTAGGAGAAGAGCACTCCAGGGCAGAATTTGGAGCCACCAAGGAAACTTACTTTGGCTTGGTATAAAGAAATTTTAACGGGCGCCTGGGTGGCTCAGTTGGTTAAGCGACTGCCTTTGGCTCAGGTCATGATCCTGGAGTCCCGGGATCGAGTCCCGCATCGGGCTCCCTGCTCAGCAGGGAGTCTGCTTCTCCCTCTGACCCTCCCCCCTCTCATGCTCTCTCTCTCTATCTCATTCTCTCTCTCAAATAAATAAATAAAATCTTAAAAAAAAAAGAAATTGTAACAAAAAACACCTGACAATGGAATGCCTTAGTTAGGTGTAAACCTAACTAATCACACACTGAAATTATTCAAAGAACACTATATGGCCATTTCTCAACAATGTGGTAGAATTAAGAAGAGTCCAGTCTTGGGTGAGTTGAGTGTAGAGGGTCTCCAAACTTGAGTGAGATCTGTGTGATTTGTGAAATGTTACAGCTTCCTAGGGGCATGGGAATAAACGTGAGAAAGTAAAAGTCCCTGCTTCCTCTACCCCACCCCCATTTCACACCCGCTCAAGAGGGAAGCTAAGATGAATAAAACTAGGAAGGTACATGAAAATGGCTTTTGATATGAAGGGGCTGGGAAGGCACTAGAAAAATAAAAGGAGGCGGTGTCATATGATGGAGAGCTGCCTTGTAGTTCCTTAAGTTGCCTTGATATTTGTATGCAAATTCCAGATCAGAATAGTACTTCCAATGCATATGGATGAATGTTTGAGTTCTCTCCCGTTCTCGGAAAAATCTGAAATGGAAGGTGGAAAGAAGCTGCCTTATACTACTGTAAATGACCTTTCTGGGGATAGGGAGTGTTCTGCTACCAAACATAATAACCAGAGTGCATTGAAAATCACTAGCAAGTATTCATTATTAGCATCCAGGTCCCCAGGGGCAATCTCCAGCCCTTTATGAGGGCTGGTCAGAAACGTGCCAATGAACCTGGGGTGAATAATATTAGGCCAGTCCTGTCAAAATATTGGTAATGCTCAATGAAAAGAGCACAGTTGTAGACTGACATTCCTAGACTCTGGCATTTGCATTCACGAAGAAACTAAGGGTCCAATTTCAGCACTTAGCCGAGGGAAGAGAATTGAGGTTTCTCATGCACTGTCTATTCCAGGCATTTTCCTAGGTGTTGCGCATATGTTTACTCATTGAATCTCCTTCAACAACCATGAGAGAATGGTTGCATTAGTCTCATATTTCAGACTAAGAAATTTTGAGCTTTGGAAAAGCAAAGAAACTTATGTAAGGTCACATACTTGTAAGTGGTGGAACCAGCTTGGAAACCATGACTGCCCGGACTTGAGGCCCGTGCTCTTCGCCCACCCCTGCTGCCTCTGGTCAGGATTTTAGGGGAAAAAAATGCAGGTTATGTTCTCTCTTTTGCATATATCCCCATGGTGCACGTTCAGTGCTGCTGGACTGACTTGTTCCATCTTTCCAGAAGGGCAGTGCACGTGTCTGAGCCTTCGCCATTGTCCCACAGGAAGGAAGTTGAACTTCTCCACCCAATGCCAGAGTCCTTAGTTGACCTTCTACTCTAGATGTATTCTACTCGATAAGGAAAGAAGGAAAATATTTATGGAATTGAGCAAATTGTGCGAATTAGCTGGGTTTTTATACGCTTGTCCCTGTCCCTCACCCTTAGCATAGGATGTTAACAGTGCAATTCCCAGGCTGTGCCGGGAGGGGTCCCTGGACCTTCTGGGCACCCATTTTCCAGAACTGGTAGCAGCTCCTATAATTGGCTTAGGTAACAAAAGGAATGGATAGAGGCAGCTGCTGTGTGATGGCAGTTGTCCTTTGCATATAAATGCGGAGGTGTGTGAGGCCTTCTTTTGGCCAGAGAGGCTTGCCGGTGCTGTTCACCTCATCCCCCATTAAGGAGATTGCTTTCACCAAACTTGGCATCTTTGCCACCAATTTGCCTTCTTTTGCCTCTCCAACAGAACTCTAGAATCAGGCTGAAAATCAGAACAGACCAGATCTGACGTAACTATCTCATTGGAAGCTTATTGTTTTTACAAGACTACTAGGAACTTTGTTTTAAATAACCCAGGAACCCTTGAATTCTTAAGCTCCAAGTTCACTGTGGAAAGAGTGGAAAGTGATGATGGTAGGATCTACATGTGTGAAATCCACAGAAAACCAATTAGTACTAATTTTGGAGAAGGGGTCATGAATGGAAAGTGATAGGTGTGTAGAGGGCGTTTGTCAGACTCTCAGTTCTTTGCTTTAGAAGAGACCTGATTGCTTCCAGCAAATGTAGAGAAATGAAGGGGACTCTGTGGGTAAGAAACAAAAAAATGCATGGGATCTCAGGGTCTGGAGGGATCCCCGAAGGACAGGATTTTAACCCAAGAAAGGGAAGTTCTGCTAGAAGGAATGTGCCAGAGAGTACCTTACCTGTGCTGAGCTTGATGCAGGGGGACTGGCAGCCTCCTCCTCCAAGTGTGTTGCCGACTCCACTTTTGTGAATCCACTAGGTAGTGAACCTGAACTAGTCCCAGAATTGCAGGTAACCTCCTCCACTTGATGTAGGGGGCTCATCTCTGATGAGCTCAACAGATACACAAGAGGGCAGAGGGTAGACAAGCTGCAAATGGCTCTCATGGAGAATACTGCAGCAAGGTGCTGAGCATTCCCAGGTGGCCTGAAAGACAAAGCTTGGATCCTTAAGTACAAAATATCATCAAAAGGTGTTGTACCAAAGAGGAGAGCTGTATAAGAAACTTGAGGAAAGTAACATTGCTCATTTAACTTTGCAGAAGTCAGGTTGGGGCCAGGAACACCCAAGTTAGGAGGTCGGTTGGTTCACAGTAGTTGTATTCCTGCCATTGACATTCTCCTCTGTCTATGTCTTTATATTAATCAAGCAAATAATACATAAGTGTCTTCTTACTTGAAATGATTCAAGCATTACTGAAGTTGACAAAGCAGGGGCACCTGGCTGGCTCAGTCAGTAGAGCACGTGACTCTTGATCTCAGGGTTGTAAGTCTGAGCCCCATGTTGGGTGTAGAGATTACTTAAAAAAGAAAGAAAGAAAGAAATCTTAAAAAAAAAAAAAGGCAGCAGACAAAGCAAAGCATGAATCACCCTCTATCCCCACACCCATCCCACTTCCCTGCCCAGAGTTAGCACCGTCATTAGTCGACTGTGCTTCCTCATGGCCACCTTTGGATGTATTTTCGTACATTTAAATATACATGTACACATCTGTATTGTGGGAGGGATTGTTTGTTTGCATAAGTGAACGTACACTGCTTGTTCTGTTTGCACTTTGTTTTTTCTCCCACTCAGTGATCTCGAAAGATCTTTCCATGTCAGGACACCTACAGCTGCCTTGTTCTTTGTAATGGCTGCATAGTGCCCTGTGGTATGACTGTATCATAGTTTATTTAGTAGTTCCCTTGTGGAGGGAAGAAAGTTATTTTATATTACATGCAATGCTGTGGTGACTATCTATCTATCTATCATCTATCATTCTATCTATGTATCTGTCTGTCTATCCATCCATCCATCCATCCATCCATCCATCGTTTGTGTTCAAAGGTTCTCCTTCCTGATTTTACCATCTTTAAAGCCAAGATACTGGTTCCTATTTCTCCACAAAGAGGCAAGAAGGACTTTCTGGTTCTTCCTTTCTTCCCTAATAAACCTTGGATAAGTCCTGTAACTGTGTGAACTTGCATTTCCTAGCATAGAATATAGAGAACACTTGGCATATCTACTTCTATGTGCATAGCACTGTATATTCTATAACTGTTTTAGATTTGAGTGTTAATAAAGGATAAGGTTGATTGGTAGTAGTTGTGGAAGGCTTGCTGTGTGCCAGGAACAAACTTTGAGTTTTAAAGTATTTTTCTTATTTAGTCCTCGGAACTCCAGAGGTTGATATTGTCCTTACCCCCCTTGAAGTGAAAAGTTGAAGCAGAATGAGATGATGACTTGTCCAAGGTCTCCCACTAGGAAGTGGCAGAATGGAAGTCACTTCCAGGACTGTCAGTGTAGTATATGAACACACCTTTTAAAACAGAAGTCATGATGTTGACACGGGGAAAGGGTGATTCATTTTCCTACAGAAATATGATTTTGAATCAATGCCAATACAAAAGATCCAGTTTTTATCAAGATTTTAAAAATGAGCAGAGGGAACATTAGAAGGGGTGGAGCATTGTGTGCAGTGATGTAGAATGCACATCCAAAGACCTGGGTGTTATTCCCAATCCCACCATCATAATTAGTTACTTTTACTCTGTGGGCTTCTGTTTCTTAATCTCCTAAAATGAGGCTGAAGATGGGGGAGGGGTGGCCTGCTCTCTCTAGATTTTTCTGGCTCTGGGTTTCTGTGATGCACTATGTCTCTATTTGATGCTGTGTGTCATTTAGACCTCTTTAGTCTGTTGTGACCTTGTGCTCATAGGTGAGCGTGGGGGACACAGGCGTTGGCTTTAAATGGCCCCACAACTCCAGGCTTGGCTGTAAGAGCTGATGGGTCAGATCATCCTTCTGGCAAGAAGTCTCTCGTGTAGCCAAGAGGTGGAGCCAGAAAGGGAAGCATCTCTTTGCCAAAAGCTTCTGCAGATGGAGGAGCCAGTCTGTCTGGGCGGCCCATGACTTTGAGAGGAGCCATTTGGCAAAGTTGTTGGCAGGAGCTGCCTTGCAACGTGAATGCTGGAGACTGTCCTGGGCTGGAGTGAATCAGGGATGCAGCAAAGGTGGCTGATGGAACAAATAACCATCTGGTGAGCAGGGTGCTGCTCATCTTGCCGTGCTGACAGCGAAGAGCAAGTGCCAATCGGCGAGGCTGGGCTCTCAGTGACACGATCTGACAGGCACAATAAAATGTCTCCCCTGCTGTTGAACGCTCCTTGGAGGGGCTTATGAATCCCATGTGAACCTGTTCTTTCCGAGATCAAGAGGGCTCCAGTTTCTTGCACTATTCTAGGAAAGAAGATTCATCACGTCAAACAAAACTTACCGGATCTGTGGCCAGCTGCTGTGCTGGTTGTGCTGGGGAATAAGGTGAATGGAGTAACAGTTCCTGTTGGATTTGAGCAGATGATACTCTGTCCTGCTCAAAATATACTTCACCCTTTTCAAGCCAGGCTTTGAGAGTCCATGCTGCATTTGCCTCTCTTGTTACGTCAGGTAGCTGAAGTGGTGGAATCGGGCCCTGCATGGCTCTGGAAGCATCTCTACGGCCTTGGACAGATCACTCTGTCTCTGATGATTTCTTCTACTGAGAAGATATGGCAGGGGTTGAAGCACCATGCCCCTGCTAGCATGCTATTATTCATATGTGAGAAATACATTCAAAAGAATGCCTCTCTCACTCTATGCTTTTGGGACCCATGGTTGATGGTCAACTGGAAAAATTAAGGTGGAAAAAAAAAAACAGTTTAAATGCTATTTTAAATAACACCGCCTAATTTTGATGAAGAGTCTGTTAAGAATCAAGGCTTCGTCTTTGCATGAGTCTGCTGACTGGGGCTTATATTTTTCTTGTACAAACCACACCCCAAAACAAAAAAAAACCATGTCCAAGTTTGGTTTCCTTGAGGTTGAATGACAGTATAAACAGGTGAGAAGCAAACTTAACACAGATCCTTCTAGATTTTTTACGACTGTCCCTGATCTTTTATCTCTCCCACATTTAATCTGACAACTCTTTGTCATCTTTTGAAGCATCCGACTTAGTTTTCATATGAAATAATCCCTTTCTAACTTTCCACACCACTCTTTTCATCACCTTCTGTGATACCTGATTAACTAACAAGTATAACTGGCATCAAGAGATAAGGGACAAAACAGAACTGCCTTGTAGTAAACCTGCGTCTCAGCCAGAAGAAGCAGGAGTGTGCCTCTGTCCCAGAGATGAGCCTACTAAATAAGCTGTGAGTAGAGATCATGCTGTAGGCCCATTTTACAGAGGCAACAGAAGGCATTTTTCCAACCAATGAGTCTGCTTCTTAGAAATCTGTTACAAGAGGTTCCGTGGAGCCCCTGGGTGGCTCAGTGGGTTGGGCGTCCCACTCTGAGGTCATGATCTCAGGGTTGTGAGACTGAGCCCCCACGTCGGGCTCCACACTCAGTGCATAGTCTGCTTAAGATTCCCTCCCTCCGTCCCTTCCCCCGCTCGAGCTCTCTCTCTTTAAATAAATAAATAAATAAATCTTTAAAAGAAAGAAAAAGAGCTTCCATTTTATCTCTGGTGAGGAGGAAGAGCCACCATGTACTGAGTGCTGGCAGTGTACCAGGAATTGAGTACTATTCTCTGTACTCTGTATATTTTGTATGATGTACCACATATTATACATGCATGTATATATTGTGCCCTATATTGATGTGTATATGATCCAGATATGTGCACATGTATGTGTTTCATTTAATCCTCACAGCAAACCTCAGAAGTATGTACAGTTAAAGCTTAATTAGATGAGACTTTTAGGTCTTATTCACCATTGTCCAATAGCCATGTCCTAGCACAGTACCTGGTTTGGGTTTTGTTGCTGTTGTTTTTAACAAAACTCTCAGACATAAGCTTTAGGTTAGAATAACTATCTAATAGGATAATAATTTGGTATCTCCACTTTGCACAACTATAGATATTCTAGAAGAGGAGTTGGTAAATTTGCCTATAAAGAGTCAGGTAGTCAACACTTTGGGTTTTGCTGACCATACAGTCTATGTCCCAGCTACTGAACTCTGCCATTGCTGCATGTGGGCATGGCTGTATTATTCTAGCGAAACTCTATTTACAAAATCAAGTGCTGGCCCTTGGATGGTAGTTTGCTGACCCTCCCATTCTAAAAAAATGTTTGGAACCCAACAGAAGTTCAAAAGACGTTGGCCTTCCAAGTGAGTGGTTGCAGTTAAGTGCTACAGAGAAGCTTTTCCAAACAGGAATGGCTTATGGTCAAAGTTGGGTCTTAGTGGGATTCTGATAGGTGATGAGGAGTGGCAAAGGCTGTCTTCATGGAGAGGGGGGTTTTTGTGATGTTAGGAGGCAAAAATATGCAAGGAAAATGGCATGCTGTTTGATCAAATGAGCTAGAGACTAGACACATAAAAGGCCATTAGAATCCCTGCACATAAGCACACTTCCCTTAGTAGTGTCCCCCAAATGTTCACTCCATACACATTTAAAAATATTTATTATATACTAGGCACCATGCTAAAAAAAACAGGCAAACGATAAAAAATCAAAACAAAGACTCTGGCCTCATAGAACTTGCATTCTATTGGGAAGACATACATGTGCATGAAATAAACACAAACATAAGAGTGTGATATAAATCTTAGTATGTAGAAAAAGAAAACCTATGAGGACAAAATATATGTCCACTGATGAAAACTTGGACTAAAAAGAAAAGTGTAAAAAAGAAAATCGAATTTACCTCTAGCCCCAGACATAATCATTACAAATATTTTCAATGCATTTTCTTCCAGGCTGTGTGTGTGTGAGTGTGTGAGTGTGTGAGTGCATGTGTGTGCACGTGCGCATGTGTGCGCATGCAGCCCACCACATATGTGTGTATAAGAGAAAAGAGAAAGGAGTGGATAATACTGGAATTATATGTAAAATGGTATCAAAGCTATTGTTGTTTTGTTTGTTTTGGTTCTAAATAAAATTGTGAACATTCTTCTGTAACATCTTATAGTTCAACCACAATTTTGCCATTCATCTAATGCTGGAAGTTAAATTATTTCCAGTATGTTGCTATAATAACTGATAAATAATTGCATGACTCTAAATCCTCTCTAGTTATTTTTTTTTAGAACAGGTTTCTAAAGTCAAGATTGCTGGGTTAAATGGTATAAATAATTAAGTTTCTAGATACAAATGAGTTTCTAGATAATAATTAATATATTTTCTAGAAAAAGCTGTACCAAGGAAGACCTTTGCAGTTGCTGTGGCCCTTTCCCACCGTTGCCTGGTCTTTTTCCTCTATCTCACATTGTCACAGATTTTTAGAGAGAATTTTTGCAGGTGAAGATTAGAAATAAATTCATCAAGGTATAACCACTGAACCTTAATATGTTCCTTTGCCCTTTTCCTTCCCCAAAGCCCACGTACTTCTACCCAGTCTGAAAGGGGAGGCAAGCACAATTCTCAGCCTCTGCCATTAAATACATGGGTGAGTCGCTCATTCTCTGGGATTTAGTTGCCCACCTATATTAAATAAAATGACTTTCATGGTTCCAGGGCATCGGTTGTAGATAAGTATATGGAACCTGGTGACCCAGAAATGTTAATTTTCCTCAGACTGATAAGTAGGTGACTTCAAAGAATGATTGACCCACAACGACAACCAGTATGGTTGTTTAATGAGCTAGGCCTCTTCTGGGGTTCATATTGGACATTTCTGAAAGATGTGTTCCTTTTTTCTCCTATTAATACTATGTGTGGTTGAATGCAATTTGAACCCAGATAAATCTGAGGAAACTAAACTTTACCTATCATTGACCTAAGGCTTACAGACATCTCTAGTACTCCTCCAAAAATTGAGTGCACGATTTGATGGAATTGAAAAGTATAAGTCTTAGAAACACCCAGTGGGATTGTATTTTTAGTGAGTGATTTTGGTCCCTTTTCAAAATGAATGGGCTGTCTGCATTTCAGCAGTCACTGGGGATTATAGGTAAGAGTTGAAGTCTCAATCCATTTTCCTTGAGTATTTGGGGCATTTTCCTTCCTGTGAAGTAAGAATACGAAGTTGAGACTTTTTTTTTAATTTAAAATTTTTATGAAGTTTAAAAAAATTGATACATAGGTTGTGACCTAAGAGTCAGGCAGATAAAATGTAAAGGATAGCTGGCTGGCTGGCTGGCTGGCTGACTGGCTGGCTGATGGGCTGGGTGGATGGATGGTCATTTGAATGGACAAAGATTTGTGGTGGTCAGTAGGAGACCAGTTGCTTCCTCAGAGGATTAAAAGTATGAAAACGTCTTCTAGAAACATCAATTTAAATAACAACTTGGGATCGTAATATTAAAATCGACCTCTCATCTCCTTTCTCTTATGTCTGGGAAGCCAGGGCAGGTGCGATGGGGCAAGAGAGTGAGTATTGATTAGGACAGCACAGATCCATGGGAACATGTTTCCAGGAAGTCTTCACTGGTACTAGTTTAGAAAAAAAGAAATACAACAGAGGGGAGAAGAGCTACTCTGGAACCCTAAGCTAACAGAAAAGTCTGGGACAGTTCAGTGCTTCCAGCTGACATCTCTTGGAGTGACCAATACTTAATCCCATCCCAGTTCTGTAGGATTAGCCTGGCTGAAACTAACATTCTATGCTATGAAAGTCAGAGCCCTCTGGTCACTTGATAGGACGTAGGGAGAATGTTTTTCACGCAGTTCCATTTGTGAATAAGGTGTGTTTCCCTCTAGGTTCTCTGACCCCTTACAGGGTCAGAGATCAAAGACTTGCTAAGGTCTCCCTGGGGACCTGAAGAACTCTGTGCACAGTGGTGAAAAACAAAACAAAACAAAAAAGCAAAAGTAAAAGCAGTCTGATTATGATATTGTGCTTCTGTTGCCAACATGCTTACTCAGTCCCTAAGATTCCTCAGCACAATTTGAGATGGAAATTTTCCGATCAGAATTTTTCCTATAAGTCTCAAAAACTTGGATTTAAGCCTGTTATGTGGGCCAGGTTTTTTCTTTCTCCAGTTACTTGACAAGTAGGTTGCCTTTGAGTAACTCATTTGAATGGCCTTGATCTAGTCATTGGCACATGCTGAAAAGGCAAAAAATATTTTCCTACTTGTGTTTGACCCTTCAAGAAGACTGGGCTGTTGACCATTTTGTCCTGTGCTTGTAAACCTTACTGCTTCCTGCCTGTCCTCTCATCTCTCTGAGTCTCTCCTAACTGACATCTAAGTCAACCATGTGGCCTTGCGCTGGGTCCTCAGTACTCCACACCATCCCTGCTTCCTGCTTCTGTACATACAATTTCCCCTTTCCTGGTACCCACCTGTCCTGCCTTGAATCTGCATTTTCCCATGAAATTTTTTCTCAGTTCCTTGAGTGTTTTAATCATAACAACAGTGCTGTGACATATAGGTATTATCCCCATTTCATGAATGTGGACACCAAAGTCCAAGTTCAGATAGCCTGCCAGAAAGAGGGGAGCCTGAGCATTGTTTCCCCCGCTAGAAAGAAACTCCTGGAAGACAGTCATCAACCTTTACCTCCTTGTTTTATCCTACAGAGGACAGTGTGGTGCTTGGCACATGGGCGCTTTGTAAGTGGTTTTGAACTTGATTTGAGTTGGAGAGTAGATTTGTAAAGTCTCTGTAGTTAGGGCAGCAGCCAGGTACATATTCTTTACTCGGGAGTTTAACTTACAACTCCATCCAGACATGTCTAAGCTAGGTTCTCCTACCCCCACTGGAGTTTAAAGATGTGCTATATGATTTTTGCCATCACTTGGAAATTGTACCAACTAATTAAGAGCATAGCCTATTATTCTGTCACTCATTTGTTTCTGTGTTTGTTTTTTTATTTTACTCTTTAACCCTTCAGCAAGTATCAGTTGAGCAACTGAAACCTCACTCATGCTATATAAATTGGTATATGATGATACAAGTATGAAAAAATATATAAAAGTTTATTACCATTGGGTGTGTGGGGAGGAGAGAAATAAGTATAAAAAAGACTATTAAAAATTAAAGGTAGCCACACCCATGATAGAAGAAGGGTACATATGATTCCTGTCCTGTAATTCCAAGGAATTCCAAGGAAAGAATGGCTAGTAGAATATTAATGATGGCTATGTCAGGCTGATTAAATTTTAATTCTTACTATTTTTATTTTCTAATGTCTGACAGTTTTCAATAAGTATAAACATTGTTTATGTAACAGGAACAATAAAGCTGTCATTATGGTGAAAAACAATTCGTGGAATGCCTACTACGTGCAAAGAAAAAGTGTGGATATCAGCGTAGTAAATATCCACCTGAGTTCTTCCTTTTCCTTTGAAGTCACATTAATCATTCTTCAGATGAAAATCAGTGAGAACCCTGGAAGAGTAGTGATATGTGAAGACTCTTAACTGTCAAATTCTGTAACAATAATTCCATTTGAGTTCTCTTACCTGTAGGTCTGTGTGAAGGGGCTTTGGCAATGAGCTCGGCCCTTAGGTTCAGAGCCACTTTGGTCCTGTGTCTGGGCTGCAACAGTAAAGGTAGGTGGTATCTCTGACCTCAGCCAATCACTTCATAAGGGGGCTAGGAAGGGGTCTGGGTGAGTCAGTTAAAATCCATTGTAATGATGGAAAGCCATCTAAGAAAAAATGTCCTGGAGCCTGAGGGTCAGAGCCAGCCCCTCTGCACACGAAGGATCTCACAGTCTGTGTTTATTGACACAGAAGGTGGTTTTAATTACCCTGAAGGAATTTTTGGCATGTTTTGCCAAAGCCTGTCTTTAAATGTTTAATCAGTGGGTTTCTGACAACCAGACCTACTGGAGAGGTCTGCATATGGGGGCAGTTGGTCAAGTGTAGTGTATTGCAATGGGGCTGCTAGTGACGGAACATAGGTATGTTTTAGCAGAGAAACGTAGGCCTGAAAATACCAACTTCCACCCATGCAATGACCTTGGTTTTGGAGAGTATGGCATGTTTTATGTCTGAGAAGCTTCAATTTCCTTCCCAGCTATAGATCCTCATCTAAGCAACCTCTACTCCCTCTGTTTTTGGTGTCCTGAAAGTGAATTTGGTAAGGTAATCTAGAGCCAGAGTTGGAGCGATAAATCAAACAATCAGCTTCATGGTCCCACACTAGTGACTTGAAGAAAGGAATGTGCCTTTCCAGGTACAGGTCCAAGGAAAATGTATACTTGTAATCCTTAGTTTTACCCATTTGTGTTGACAAAATATTTTAAGAAAAGAACTGTAATAGGACAAGTAGTATGATGGTGTCACATCACAAAGCCATTTTAATCTTTCAGATAACTTCAAGGAAACCATAGTCCAAGATAAATGTAAAAGCACCAAGGAAATTGTTTCCTTGATTTTTTGTCTCTTTGCTCTGGAGTGTCTAGTTTGAATCCTCCCACTAAGACTGTAAAAATAGTCAATAGTGCTACATAACTGTCTTTGATTCATCTCTCCACACTTAACTCCAGATGGAATTTCTTTTTTGTTCTCCTTGCATAAAAATGTCCTTCACACTATCCCCTTTCACTGCTGTCCCAACTAATCTACATAGAGACCAAATTCTACTCTCTCATGTAGACATGCAAGGGAGAGTAAGTTGGCATCTTGAAATCTGAATAGGAGCCCAAAGGCGTCTTTGGCACAATCTACTGAGCCTCCCTTTGAGCTACTGAGAGTGTCTGTGTCCTGTTTAGTGACATAGTAGTTTGGTGATAATCCTTTTGGCTTGCATGGAAAGGTTTCTCAGGCTATTTCATACTGATGTTCCCTGATCTGAGGATTTACCAAGCTTACAAGGAAGTAAGGTCATTGGAAATGAATCCCTCTCAACCATCACAACAACTGAATAAACAGTCCCACAGGTATCTTTGGTACAGCTGATAACTATCAAGTTTAAATGGTCCCTCTTCCTCTTGTCTTTTAAATTAGTCTGTGGGTGAACCAACTTGGTTTAACCAGGTTGATAGGTTATAGTCAAATTTTAGGCAAGGAAAGAGTTACATAAGATAGTAATGCTCTATGAAACTTGTGAAGGGGCTTTATATTTCTACAAAGTATTTTCACAGCTCTTACCTACTGTGCACAAAAAAATTGGAGAATGAGTTTATTTCTTATTTCCTCAATGTGAAAACTAAAATCTAATAGCATTAATCAATTTGCCTATGATCACATAGCTGGTTTGTGGTGGAGACAAGACAGAGGTGCAGAGATCTGATCCCTAAAACAGAGCTCTTCCCATGTTAAAAAATGAAATCAACTTTCACTGAACTCCCAACTGGATGAAATTTTGCAGTCTTTGGAAAAAGCATTCATTTTTGCTGACTCTCTCTGAGAGATGTTGGCCACCTACATCCTTAACACAAGGTTCTTTGGGTGGAGCAACTTGGCATGTCATAGCCCTTTCTTGGGCATTAGGTGTGGGGTATGTCTCATTTCTAAGGTCATTTACTGTTAATATTCCAAATGGAAGGGTCTTGAGACCACACTCCTGGCCACTGTCTTTGGTGCAAGCCTCAGAGAGCTAAAGTTTGACGCATATGAAAATTTGGAGAAGGCAGTAGACTTAGTTCTGTTTCATGACAGCATATGGCACCCAAATATCTAACTCACAAGTATCTGCCATTTAAAGCAAGCAAGAAAGTAGATGAGAAAGAATGGATGAATCATCACTAACACCATTTTTCCCCCCCTGGAAACATAATATAAGGGTAGTGAAACTACATTTACTGAGTGATTCTTACATGCTATTTACTTCTTTTGCTTCATTTCCATTTAAATACGTGAGCAGTGAATTCTTTATGAAGAAGATGGGCTTATTACTTAAATCATCTAACCATAATTGCTCATATATAAAATCGGGATAATACTAGTAGCTACCTTCTATGGTTGTTAAATGAAATAGTTGTACAGTAGTTAGTTCAGTACCTGACATAGATTAAACATCAGTAAGTGGTTGTTTGGTTCTCTTTAGTATTTCTAGAAGCCCTAACTGGTCATAAGTATTATTTGCACCAGGCCATACATTCTCTCTGCCCTCCAAATCCCTAGAATTCAGGATTATACTGAAAAATAAACTTAGTGGGTTGAGAACACTGACTCTGGAGACCCCCGTGTTTGTATTCCGGCTCCACCACTTGCTAGCTCTGTGACTTTGGGCAAATCCTTTAACTTTGCTCAGCACAGGTGCCTCCTCTATAAAATACAGGTAACAAAGCTGAATTTCTAAGGTTGCCATGAGTATTAAATACGACAGTGTGTGTGATGTGATGTGTACTCAGTATCGAGTATGCAGTAGGTGCTACGTAATGTTTGGTTGTATTTTCATTAATATTAGTTCATTTATCTGTGTCCTACAACAAAATCGTTACTGTCAAAAGATGGTTGTTTTCATTACAAAACACAGGAGAAATTAACACCCTAACCTTAACATTTGATCGAGTATCAGTTCTGGATGGTGGTAATTCATCTCTTTTAAATAATAAATATCTCATATAATTATATATGGAATCTTGTGAGAGTCTAAGCCAACTGCTGCCCTTTTCTGAATATGAAACAAAACATTAGGATATGAAAATCCATTACCTACTCTATATAGCATCAGTAGGATCGTTTTTAAAGGTAATAGCTTTGAGATATTAAAAAATGAATGATAATAAATAAATTATAAACCTCTCTATATTAGTGGTATGTTGAAGCTTCTTATTAAGGCTTAATTTTGTTGTTTTTTTTTAATATTGTAGCTTTATTTTTAGTACTTCTTGTATTGCCTTATTCATAGATTCTCCCAGAGTATAATCCTAATACCTCTGGACACTGAGAGAAAGGGAGCCTCTTATAATCGGTGAAATAACACATTCCTGTTTCAGAATACTTCCAGTTGCTTAAAAGTTCTGCATACCAGAGCCATCTGTATTTTTACACGTTGCTGCTAGCCCTCCACTGTGAAGCCTTACCTCAAAAGCTTTGTATCCTTGCTTTCATGATCCCTCTTTAACTACGTGGAGGTCATTCCCCTAACAGCCCCCAGCCTCCTCAAAACTCCTCGCACGTTTTCTGGCCGTTGTTTTCAACCTTAATGTTTATTGAACACCTGAAGTGTTTGTTAAATATAAATTGCTAGGCTCCTCCCAGTGATTCTAATTAAATAGGACTGGGAAAGAGCCCAGAAGTTTGCTTTCTAGTGGAGTCCTGGGTGGAGGCACTGCTGCTGGTTGGAAGCGACACTTTGAGAACCCCTGCTCTCCAGAATCTGAAGGCAGCCCACTAACAGTTGAGGAGGCCGAAGCACAGAGAAGTTTTCTAGAGTTGGCTGTATTACCTACTGTATCAGCCTGGATTTTGACAGACCAAGAGCAACCTCACACAAAGAGGCTATTGGGGGGGCGGGGGACTTGGAGCGTGTGTAATGCACCTGTATGTTACCAAAAATTGAAGCATCACTACCTCCTGGAGTCTGGATCTGAACCCCATGTTTGTCACAGGAGCCAAGGGAGAAGCCAAGACAGAGAATAGTGGCACAATAATGAAGCATGAATTATCCAGATGAAAGCACCTATGGAAATAAAGGTATTAGTATTATTATTTATACCTACTATTTTTAATAAAATAGCAATATGGAAGTGTTGAATAGTTCCAATTGCTTAAAAGTTGCTCTGGGGGACGCAGATCAATTAACTCACATTTTAAAATGAAAGTGTAGATAATAAGCACTGTTTGACTTACTGTTTTCAGAACATGTTTTGATGAAATGTGTTGCTACACAGCAGTAACAAGTAATGATGACTGGTTATAAAGTTAACCAGGAAAGAGGTGAGGCTCTGTAAGACTAGACCCGACTGTATAGATGCTGGCAATGTATGCAGACTAGGCTAGAGAATCAGACAGATGGATTCACTGCTCTAACAGAAAGCATTGGGCCAGAAGGTGAAGAAAGAGACAGGGCTTCTTACTATGTACAACGAAGAATGAAGTCTTTGCTAAATGGTAATTTTGAATTAGGAAGGAAATCGGGAAATTACCGCGTAGGAAAAACGGTAACTTCTAACCTATATTAAACGCTTGGAGGCTCTATTAGTATGACCACGGAGCCATCCCACCTGATCGGGATGAAGTAGCGTGAAGGCTTCTGCTAGCTTTGATTTATTCCTTCCTTCAAACTATGGGGTGAGACTGTTGAGCTTTGCAGCCTCCACACATGGCTGTGTTTTGGGGCCCTGGGCAATGAAATCTGATTCAAAGGAACTCTAATTTTTATTTGAGAGAAAGAATCATCCGAGAATTCTCCCCTGCGGTGGAGTTTGTAACAGATAGATAGAAATCCTGAGTCCAGTCGAAGAGTAAGACCTGCAGAAGAGTTTCTTCTAAGGAAAGGTATAGGGAAAGGAGAGTTTCCAGATAAAGACTTACTCTAGGAAAATAAAATGAAAAATGTGGTCAAAGACTTAAAGGGAGAAGAAAGAAAGAGCAGATGTGTGTATTTATACATATGGATATATGTGTCTGTATATTCTCCATCAGCTAATGGGTATGGGTGAGTCAGGCTTTGGTGTCCCAAGGGAATTATGCAGCCTTAGCTTTATACGTTTATATAGACGCCACACGGGCTATATTCCCTAATGTGCTTCTTTATATAAGAAAAGAGTAGGCTTTGTTTTCAAAAAATACCTTGGGGTGTTTGTGTTGGGAGGTAGAGTCTAGCTCTTTCCCTGCTATAGAAAAATTCCACGTTTTTCTGTCTGACCTATTTTAATGAAGAGTTTACATCTGTTGTAATTTCAATGTACCTTTCTTTCATTCCTACCAGCCAGGTAACCTTTTCAGGGTGTTCTAATGTGGTTTTGATTGGGGAGTCCGAGTTTCATTTGGTTGGGCCTTCGTTGCTGCTTTAATGAGATAAGACTAGATAGACTTCAAATGGGTTTCCCCGGAGCAGCCTTCACTCCCTCCTTGCCTCCTCCAAGAGGGAGGGGATGGAAGGGATTGGAATACTGTGTTATTTGGTCATGTTTTTCTGACCTGTGTCATGTCAGCCTCGAAATTTCCAAAAGCGCAAAAGCGGCAAGTGGGAAAGAGACAGTTCAGAGTCAGAATTTTAAGAGCTTGTTGGGAGGAAGAATGCTTTTCACTGCACCTCAAGTCTAACTGTTTCTGAAAAATCCTTTCCAAGTACAAAGACGGTGCCCTTTTCAAAAATGCTGAGGGATTGGTAACTATGTAAGCATTGTGCATAGCTCTGTGATTGAGTGTGAGGTATAAAATGAGTGAATGTCTGTTAACATAGTGTAAGCCTCACTTCAAGGCATTATTTTCTCAAGTTAAGCCGCTTGCTTTGGAAATGGAATCCATTAAAATTCAGTTAAGATTGCCTTGAGTTTTCATCTAAGATTATTTAATAGCAGTGTAAGGCAAAAAACCACGTATGATTGTCTCTGACTTCCCAAACAGTGCTCCAACGAGAAATCGTACTGTTCCATGTAGCGGCAGGGTGGTGTGAAAGGAGTCTGCCATCAGCCTTCCATTTACTAAGTATTTATTCCACACTCGTGTGCCTGGTGCTGTGATCTGCCCTGGAATGCAGAGGTGTGATACACACAGCTGATGCCTTCCCTTGAGGCACTCCTGGACCAGGAGGGGACACAGGACCACAAATAATGACCCTGCAGGATGAGAAATTCTGTGACGGGGATGTACAGGGGGCTGCGAGATGATGTGAGAGTGTTCAGAGGAGAAATACGTGGCTCAGCTGAGACCCGAAGGATGAGAGGGAGACTGAAAAGTGTTCCAGGTAGGGAGATTGGGATGGTCAGAAGATAATGGCTTCATCCTCCCAGAGTCATTGAGTAGTTCAGGGACTTTAGGAAAAAGTCTGTCTGGAAGACTTAGTTTCTTTATCTTCCTGTGGAGCATGGTGGTGGTGCTCATGGTGGTGGCCACGGTGGGTGCTGTTTGTGGTGGTAGGGGAAGACAGAGAGAAACTATAGCAGTTAATCCTTACTGAGCACTTGTTATGTAGCATGTTGAAGTACGCTAAGCACTTCCTTTCGTTCATTACCTGTTAGAGTTTTATGATCACCTTATGAATGTAGGTACCATCATGGTCTGTGTTCTACAGATGAGAAAAGTGAAGCTGAGGAAAGCTAAGTAAGGTGAAGGTCACGTTGCTAGTAAGTGGAAAAGCCAGGACTTAAAAACAGAAGTTGACTCAAGAGCTTGCATTTTCCACCATTACTGTGTTATTAATAATCTCACTTTTTCAGGGGCTGATATAAATAAAGATGAGCAGGATAATTCATTTGAAAGAGCTTTTTAAACTGCGTGGAACTCTAGATTGTCATTGCACATGTTGAGCTGAGGCATAGGTCATGTGCTCAGTAGCTAGCCTAGATTAAAAAGTAAAAATGGCTTCAGCAATATATGGGCTGTCGTCCCTTGCCTTGTTAGCACCTCCTCCGATTCTTTGACCTCAGCACGTTGGTAGGCAAACATGGCAGTCCCCAGGGGACGCTTTTTGAAGCAACAGAACGTTAGATGAGGTAGACCAGGGATTTGCTCCCAAATGGCAGTTGCTGTGTTAGAAAGTCCTCAAATATCTCTGAGATCGTTAATCTGTGTTAGTCACTCCCTGCCTCTCCATGACTGCTCAGCACAAAGTGAAATGGAGGCTTGACAATGATCCAATTCTTTTTAAGAGTCTTGGCTTCTAGTATGGGTAATCCAAAGCCTCAACTGGACTTTTTAAAATTCTGGACTACCTAGCTGATGTGTGTGTACGTATGCACTATTGATACAGGCATAGAGTCCCTACCTTGCCTGCCTTCTTTTGCCAAATAGTCTCTCTTCCTGTCCCTTGATATTTCTGACAATCCCCCATGTGCTTTCTGCCCTTATCTGCACTTTAATCAGCCACCGTGTTATGAATTGAGGATTGCCTATCCTAGTATCACATAAGCAGGTCCATGTTGCTCACCAATACAACATTAGCAGTTATTGGGAATAATTGAAAACGTTCATAGAGGTGGCTGCATACTCTTTGGGCCCAAAGAGCATGTCTCCCCTACAAAGGGAATGGCTAGTTCAACAATGAACCAAAATAATGAATTCTTCTGCATCACAGTTCAATTGCAGAGGCTAATTATCAGTTTGGTTTTTGTCCCGCTTGAAGCCTGATAACGGGGTTTCCCTTTGGAAGCTTGATTGAGCTGGTGCGCAAGGCAAGACTGTGTAATTCAGGTAGACCAGTGAAATGCAAACAGTTTCATGTATCTGTGGTCACTAATGACCTGTAATCAAGCGTTGATTTGGTAGGTTAAAAACAAGGATGCAATTAGTTTATTTGTTCAGGAGTGTAAACAGAAGAATTTATCAATCTGCTGATTGTTCTCCTCCTTTGAAGACGAATGGCTGGAGCATTAGTCTTGAGCTGTGGCCCCTCAGAGCTGCCATTCATCTGTTCCTGAGATTCTCCCAGCTTCCTGACCAACCACTGATGAGTCTATGGCCTTTGTCAAAAGGGGACAAAAAGGGTACGGTTCTTGGTGTCCTTTCTCTGTGGCTTTTCCTCTTGATGAGTTAGCTAACCACTTCAATATTAGTTCTCTTCTTTCCCTCCTTCGTGGTCCTATGCTTCGACCACCTCATTTTCTCAAAGTGTCATTGTTCATCCAGCAACATTGAACCCAGAACTGTCGAGGGCCAGTTATGCTGCCACTACTGTCCTGGATCTTAAGGTTTATGGTGGTTGTGAAGAGAGTCTTGATTCAGTCTTTGTGAACTTTACTGTCTCTCCATAGATGTCTTTAGGGTTTCTGTGTTACTAACTACTTCTTGGATTACTTATCACTAAAACCAAATGAAAACTCTCCTGCCGTGAAACAGATGCTTTATTGAGATATGGGTCTTAGCGAAGAAGGGGCTCTGATCCTTTGGGGTACATCAAAACTGGCAATAGAGGTTTTGAGGGATTATAGTGACTCCTTAGAAAAGATATACCTTGTGTTTTCCCTAGTCATTTATTTAAACAGGGGGAGTAAATACATTTAAATTCTTATGGGAGACCGTGAAGTCAAAACATAAAAGCCTCTAATCCTTCATCAGGTGGAAAATTCTGTGATCTACTTGATATCACAGAATGATAATGATACAGGTTACTCTGATGAGGCATTTGGATTGCTTAAGATCATGTTGAAACAGTGGAAATGATCTCACTCACATAGAACATGACTTCTTTCCCTATCAGCCTGAGTCACACACTAAGCTGAAACGACTATCAATCTGTGTTGTCTATGTTCTCCTTAGAGTAAGCTCCCTGGGTCTCTTGCTCAACATGTATCACACGGTCTAACACAGTGACTGGTGTGTAATAAATATACGCAATAAATATTTGTTGCGTGAAATTCAGGTACAGTGATTAGAGTTTGAAGACCAATCGTGCCATTTGGGATATTGTGAAATAAAGCAAAATTGCTTGATAAAAATGATCTTAAGTATCAGGATTAGTAAATAATCGGCACCGTAGCTGACCTTTTCGGGTTTTTTCACATCCCCTTTTGTGCACTTCCATATAGTGCCTATAATGCATTAGTAAACTTCCATTTCATTGCATTAATAACCCACATAATAAAAGGGACCTCCTGTTCTTGTGGAAACTACTAAAGCCTAGCAGTGATATTTTCTGTACTCATCACAAGGGTGACCTGTCAAATTTCTGGTGTGAAATGACCTTCAGAATCTAAAGAGGAGCCTTCACATTCAGGAAAGCCTTGACACTAGTGTGGGTAGATGGGTAGTCGTTTTTCATTTGTTTATTCGAGAGCTATTTATTGGACACTGTGTGCCAAGCATGGGGGTAGGTGCCAAGGATTTGGAATAGCAGGCCCTCTGGCTAATACATTAATCCAGAATAACGAAGATGAATGTACGATTGTAACTGTGCTGGGCACTGTAAAGGCAGAATTTGTGGTGCTGCAAGTGTGTGTAAAAGATTACTGGACCCAGAGATGGGAAGCTTCCCTGGTGAAGGGGTGAGAGGACTAAATCCTAAAGCCATAGTAGGAGTTAGCTATGTTGAGGAGGAACAAGAGGCATGATTCAGGGCAAGAGAATGGCATGACCAAGTAGCACAGAGAATGTGTGTCCAGGCAAGTGAAAGATGCCCCATGTGGCTTGAGTTCCCACAGGACTGGCATTAGACAGAAGCCACATCTTGCCAAGGCTTGAGGGTAGAAGAGGACTCTATTATTTTTTTATCCTAGGAATAAAGGGAAGTGTTAAAATGTTTAAATGTGGGGAAGATGGGGAGCAGTGTTCACATTCGTTTTTCAGAAAGATCATTCTGGCTGCAGTGTAAAGAACAGATTGGAAATGCTCCAGAGTAGATTTAAGGAGACAAGTGATTTGTTCATATGAAACTGACACAGAATCTACATAATATATGCCCACGTGAGGGAGTTCCAGTGTAAAGCACATACCCTTCCAAGAGATTGAAGATGAGCTCCACTGTGGTATAATATAGACCTCTTCAAATTTCCTCTGTGTCATGCACACACACTTACCCAGACATAAATTAGCATCATTAATGCAGAATGTCACATTAGAGCGCAGTCCCCTTCCAGCTGATGCACCACTTCAGCACCTTTCCCTTTGTACTTTACCCTTCGCCTTCAAAGGCTGTTCTCAGGTCTTATTTTCCTTCCTAGAAGTGTGAGATTGGTTTTTCTGCTATGCTATTAGAGTGATCCTCCACTTAGAGTCTAATCTGCCATGGCTTTGTGCCTGTTTGTCAGGAACTTGGAGAATATATTAAGACATTACACAGGGTGGAAGCTCTATTTTGACAACGATTATGCCTATTATCTATTTTAATAAATGTAAATTGCTGTGGAGAAACAAACCATTTTATGTCACTTGAATCCTTTTCAAGGAAGCCTGAATCCTTTTCGTGTAGCTTAGATGTATTGCTGTCATTTTCCTTTCACAGAGTTGAATAAACACACTTAAGTCAGACCTTTGTTAGTGCACCCTCTTATACTGTTGCCCTAATAAATTGTTGTGATTTTAGTCTTTGAAATCTGTATTTGGTAACATTTGCAGATTTATCTGTGTTCCCTTCCAGAATTGAAATTATTGGGACCACTAGTCCACATGTGCATTATTATGTGCCAAGCGCTATCCTTGGTATATAACAATGAATTAAGGCACTGCTATTGCCTTTGAGAAGCTCACACTCCTTTCAGACTGTTGGAGCAAGGATAGGAGCTTAGATGATCCATGTGGTGATGAATTAGAGTTGGACACATTGGGAACAACTCATGTTTAACTTTATATAGGTACATGGGATTACATGTAGAGATATTTATAAGTATGTGTATATGCACGGGCTTATGTACATACACATATTTCTTTGTCATTTGAGAGAGCCTAAAAAATGACACCCCAGTAGCAACAGGTACAACTAGCACTCACCTCTTTATTTCTAAAACCATTATCCAACGAAAGGACCTGGGAATCCTTCCAGAAATGTCTGATTCTAGGACTGGGGAAGGAAATCTACAAGATGAGGCTGGAGCCTTGTATAGTGCCAAAATGTAAGGAAGTGCTTGGAAAAAAAAAATACATTGAGAAATATGTCAAAGCGGACATTGATGGAAGTATGTCTAAGAGACACAGGAACCAACTGAAAGAGTTCCTAAACGTCTCAAGTGGAATAAGTTAAGAAAAAAAAAAAGTAGTAGCAGTAGTAGTAGTATTGGGTTATAAACCAAAGTACAAAAGAAATATCCACGAATCCATACTGATATTAATAAATAATTGAATAAACTAATAAAGGACAGAGAAAAATCTCCTAATCAGAACTCCAAATTATATAGATAACCCAGCCTCAGGGAGCATAGCAAGTGGGTGTAGCTCTCCTCTCCTCCCAAAGTGTGGGCTGCACATAGAGACTTCTATCAAAAGAATACAGATTGGAAAAGGGATCAGGAAGAGTAAACTGACAGAAGAGAAACCTGACTAACACCACTTCAGCTAGGTGATGAAGGTCCACATGAATATTCGTAAGTCATGTTGATGGTAGGGAGCCATGATGTGATGTAATGAAAATGACACCTTACCTCTGTGATCTTCATTTATGAGAGAAACACCAGGCAAATTACAGTAGGGAAGCCTCCTACAATACACAAGAAATATGTGTATGTACATAAGCCCATGCATATACACATACTTATAAATATCTCTACATGTAATCCCATGTATCTATATAAAGTTAAACATGAGTTGTTCCCAATGTGTCCAACTCTACTTCATCACCACATGGATCATCTAAGCATCAAGGTCACCAGAGGCAAGGAAAGTCTGAGAAACTGCCACAAACAAGGGCCTAAAGAGACCTGACAACTAAGTATACTGTGGTATCCTAGATGGGATTCTAAAACAGAAAAAGAACATTAGGTAAAAACTGAGGAAATATGAATTAAACTATGAATTTTAGTTACTAACACAAGTGATCCATTAATTATAACAAATGTACCACCTTAACATAATACGTTTATAATAGGAGAAAGTCTGCAGGACATATTTGGGAATTCCCTGTGCTATCTGTTCACTTTTTCTGTAAACTTAAAACTATTTTTTAAAAATTAAAGAATAAGAAAGAAGCTTACAGTCTAGTAAGCTAGTAGGCAATTGTAAGACATATTGGGAGGGTGTATAGGGTCCTTGAGAGAAACATAATGGGGTTCTAACTTGTCTTTCAAATCCTGACTTGACCACTTTGAGCAGGTTGCTTAACCCTTCTCATCTTCTGTTTTATCTTCTCTAAAATGGTGATAGCACCTGCCATGAGTCAGAATGGGCTGTGAGGTCAAACTGCAGGAGTTTACGTCCCCAGTGACAAGCTGGGTGATTGACTAAACCTATCTGGGAACTAGTTCCTCATCAGTAAACAGGGGGGGCGGGGAATAGTACCTAACTCTCTGTGTTGTCCTGGGGTCTGGGGTGTTGTCTCTGAAGAGCTTAGAACAAGTCCTGGCACCCCTTGCTAGGTCCATATAGGCTGCTGCTGTCTTCTCACAGGTTCACGGTGAAGACTCAATGGGACAGTCAGGGAGCGTGCTTAGCACATGCCTGGCATATCATAAGCTCTCTGTTGGTGGTGGCGGTCGCAGCAGTGGCGGCAAAGGAAAGGTTCATGAAGGCCAGGAGAGGCCCTCCCCATGAATCCCCATGAGGTCTTCTCTGACCCTAAACTGGGAACAGAATAAGAGCTGACCAGACAAAAGGAAGGCAGGCGATGGGTGTGGGCTTTAGCAGAAGGAACAAAGGTTCCCAAGCCAAAGGAAGCATGGCACCTTACCATAACTTCAAAGATTTCAGAATGGCTGGAATGTGAAGTCTAAGGAGGAGGAAGAGGAGAGGTAAGCAGGACCAGCATTATGTCTGGAATTGAAGACTGAAGTTAGGATTTTCACTTTATCCTGGGTCAATATAAGACTTGTTCTCTAGAACAATCACTCTGGCTGCTTGAAAAAAATGCACTGGAAGACCAGTTAGGAAGTGAATTAGTTGTACAGGTGAGCGATCATGGTGGCCTAGATTATGGTGGTGACTCTGGACATAGGGTTAAAGCATATGAAGGCTAACAATAGGAGGCAAATACTGATCATACAATTTTGTGAAGATCTCTTTCTACCTAGGAGTCCGATGTATTATAGCATGTAATGCCTGAACAATTTCCTAATGTCTGTATAAGGTTAAAAAAACTGTAGGGTGATACTATGAATTTTAGGCAGTGACTTTGAGATTTCTACATATATATATATACCAGTATGTACCATTATGGAGATTTTAAAATTTAAAAAAAGCCATAAGCACATGACAATCACATTTACTCTAGAATGCTCTAGACCAGACTCATACAATAGAAATATAATACAGGGACACCTGGGTGGCTCAGTTGGTTAAGCATCTGACTCTTGATTTTGGCTCAGGTCATGATCTCGGGGTTCTCAGATCAAGCCCCCCCATCCCCCCACACCCCCACCATCAGGCTCCACGCCCTGAGTGGAGACTGCTTGGGATTCTCTCCCTGCCCTTCCCCCCCACCACCTCTCTCTTTCTCTCTCTCCCTCTCTAAAAAAAAATTAAAATTAAAAGAAAAATAATACAAGCCACAAAGAGTCCAGATGTCCATCAACAGATGAATGAATAAAGAAGGTGTGGTGTATATATACAATGGAATATTACTCAGCCATCCAAGAAAAAAAAATGAAATCTTGCCATTTACAACAACGTGGGTGGAACTAGAGGGTGTTATGCTAAGCAAAATAAGTCAATCAGAGAAAGACAATTATCACATGATTTCACTCATGGAATTTAAGAAACAAAATAGAGGAGCATAGAGGAAGGGAGAGAAAAATAAAACAAGATGAAATCAGAGAGGGAGACAAACCATAAGAGATTCTTAACTATAGGAAACAAACTTCGAGTTGCTGGAGGGAAGGGGGGTAGGGGGATGGGGAAACTGGGTGATGGGCATTAAGGAGGGCATGTGATGTAATGAGCACTGGGTGTCATATGATGAATCACTGAACTCTACCTCTGAAACTAATAATATATGTTAGTTAATTGAATGTTAATAAAATAAAATTTGAAAAGAAATAGTGAAAAAATAAATTTTTCAGTGGCTACATTAAATAGGTGAAATTAAATTTAATATATTTAGTTTATTGAAAAATTCATGTGGAGATAAAAATTATAAATAAAAATTTTTAATTAGATATTTTATATTGTTTTGGTTACACTGTGTAAGAATGTACATTAACATTGTGTAAACCTGGTGTATATTTTATACTGAGGGCACACCCAATTCAGACTAGCCTCATTTCAAATGTGCAATAGCCACATGTGGCTAGTGACTACTGTATTGGACTATATTGGACATCTCTGGTCTAGGGTTTCCAAAATCTTACTCAGAAATTGTTTTTGGCTTCATGCTTGCTGAAGAAATAATTTTTAAACAAGTTAGTCAACATTTCTGCTTTAATACATGCACATGCCAGCCGACTTTAGTGTACATATTCAAATTGCCTGTTACTTTCACTCAACAGGTTTTTACTGAGTGCCCCGTATATGGTAGTGGGATACCTACTCTTTCAGCACAGGCTATGATTTACCCACTCGTGTTTTAATTGTGAGCTGAGCCCCCTACCCCCATGGTGCCTATCCTTCATGGAGCTTACAAATTTGTGGAAGAGATCTGCAAAATAAAACTAAAACCCAGTAAAGGCAGTAATTGTAAATTATCTGTAATGAAAACACATGAGAGACTGAAATACTGGATAACCATGGTGGGATAGCTTTACAGAATCTCAGTTGAGTTGACAAACTGGGAGATAAAGGTGAAAATGAGTCAGCCACGCACAAAATTGGAGCAAGAGTAGATCAAGTAGAGGAACTGGAATGTGCAAGAGCCCTGAGGCTTGTGTTGTTTTGAAAGAATCAAAAGAAAATGAGTATGGCTGAAGGTTGGTGAAGGGAGAGAGTGGTGGGAGACTAGTCTGTAGATATAAGGTCTCTGGGGACTTTGTGAGCTATAAAGTAGTTGAAATATTAATCTAAGTGCTCTAAAATCTTTTGTTTTAAAGATTTATTTGTTTTAGAGTGAGAGAGCGCTCAAGTGGGGGAGGAGCAGAGGGAGAGAATCTCAAGCAGACTCCATGCGGAGCGTAGAGCCCAACACAGGCCTCAATCTCATGACCCTGAGATCACAACCTGAGCCAAAACCAAGAGTAGGAGGCTTAACCAACAGTGCCCCCTAGGCGCTCCTAAGACTTCTTGATTATGAAGACTGCCTTAACTTCAGATCACTCTGTAGACTAAAGGTAAAAATTCAGTCAAGTGAAAGATGGAATGAAGTTTCTTCCATACATCTCACAGTGTTATTAATGAGAGCTGGAATAAGGTATGTGAAAGATCTGTGGAGCCGGTATAATGATCTCTAGAGGCAAAATGATGGAAAGAAGGATGTGTAGCTGCTAAACCCAGCTGGCTTTGTTGAGCTCTTCTTTGTAATGGAATTGTATTTTTCAGCATCCAGGGTCCTTTCTGAATGGCATGTCAATTTTTTTTCTCCAAAAATTAAGCTGCACAGAGTGGAGCTAGGCATCTAGGTCTTCTGCCCTGCCTGTAGTTTCTGGATTTCCAGATAAATGGTTGGCTACTCCTGAAACAAATGGCTACAAGTCCATAGTGATAACCTTCTAACAGTTTGTATGTGTGGAGAAGGAAAAAATATCCAATAAGGCCAGGAAAAAAGATGACCTTTTATTTGTCTGGTGTTCTATAGTACTTCAATATATTTTTGAAATCATTATCTCATAGTTCTCATAGCTGTAAAATAGATGAAGCAAGCAGAATTTCCTCCCAAATTACAGAAGAACAAGCTGAGGCTTTGAGAGGTAGAGGGTCACATGGTTAGTTGTGGCCAAAATGGAGAGGGGGATTATATTTTCTAACTTGTATTTCTTCTATCATGAGAGAACACCAATGACTTTTGTGATCTTACAGCCTGTTAAGGCCATTCTTTTAGGAATATATAAAATAGGATGTGAGCTCATTGGGAATGTATTTCCCTTGGGACTATTTAAAACCTAATTTCCTGTACTCTGTTACTGCTGGGGGAGGAGAGGGTGGAATAGTTTTATAATCTTCCTTATTGATAAAAACAATTTGATTTCAAGCTCCAAATTAATGGGTTTATGTACTTCCCTTAGCATAGTGCTCAGTAGACTACCAAGTATCATTAGATAGTTAATAAAAAATGTTTGGGGGCGCCTGGGTGGCTCAGTTGTTAAGTGTCTGCCTTCAGCTCAGGTCATGATCCCAGGGTCCTGGGATTGAGCCCCACGTTGGGCTCCCTGCTCGGCGGGAAGCCTGCTTCTCCCTCTCCCACTTCCCCTGCTTGTGTTCCCTCTCTCGCTCTGTCTCTTTCTGTCAAATAAATAAATAAAATCTTTAAAAAACAAATAAATAAATAAATAATGTTTGTATTAAGACCCCAGTTGGTCATTACTTACAGAGTCTGATACCTGGATAATTTTTAAGCATTAGGGTGGGAAAAAACTTACATTTAAAAATTGTTTTACTCTAATATTCCAATTTAGAGTCTAGGAGCTAAACCTTCCAACAATTAGTACTTGGTTGTTTTAACACAGAAAACTATGGAAGTATTGTTTTCAGGTGTGTCATTTTTTTCTTTGAGTTTTTGATTGGAGTATAGCCATTTGGAAATAGTACAAATAGAAATCTGATCCTGGTAGATTTAAAATATGGGTTCTTAAACTTTTTGGTGGGAGTGCGGATTTGGAGGACTAACAAAACCCTTGGAGAATTTGATGAAAGCTGAGGACCTTCTCCATAGGGAAAAATTGCCAAGAAAGCCATGAACATAAAATGGGTCATGTAATTTCAGAGAAGTCATAGGTTCTAGTGACGTTCATCCCTCAATGGCTGATCAAGCATTTCACAAGATTGTAGAAAGTTGAGGCAAACAATTGTGCAGAATATAACTGAGGCATTAATGTGCAGTACATTAAGGGGAGAATATTGTACTCTGTGCCAAGAGCGGAATGTGGTTGGTATAGCTTCAGAATGATGTGGTTAGGGAATATGGATGAAGTCCTGTCTCAGGGCTCATCTGTGAAGCTAGTCCAGTCCAAATAGGATTTACAATTTTAAAAGCTTTCTAACATCAAAATTCTTCATTACTAGCCTGATCTGATTCCCTTTCTGGCTAGCAGGAGGGGCAGCACCAGCTATCTGGGTTGTGATCACCTCCTGCTTATAGGGTATTTGGGAAGGTAGAAATGGGGGGATCTCAAAATTAGAAATTAAAAGCAGTGCAAAAAAACTGGCCAGTTTTTCTTTTTTCCTTTTTCTTCCTTTTCCCTTCCTTTCTTCCTTTTCTTTCTCCCATTTCCCTATCCTCCCATTCTTTCATTCTTTCTCCTTTCCTTCCTTTATTGGGGGGGGCGATGCAGAGACAGGTGGACTGATAGTTCATTTAAAAACACTGCAGTGATATCTAAACCAATTATCTTTCATTCAGGAGTAGTTAATGTCACCTTTTGGATGAGACAGAACCTAGGTAGAATTTGTACTAGTGAATAATTATGGAGTTGACAGAGGGCAATAGGGATTCAGGAATAGAAGGCATTATTGTAAGTAGATGCTGCTTTAAGTTTTTGGTGCATTCTATCTTCAGAGAGAGAGTAGAAGACCTTGAATAATTTTCCTTAATCTTCAAAAGCCTCAGCTCAAATACCACTTCTTTTCCACCCCAAAAAAACCTCACTATGTCAATTTCTTCTGAATCATACCTGTATTAGAGACTCAAGTTCATATTTTAATGCTTATAAAATAGCACATTGGCCACTTGAATTTAAAGCATGTTGGTCTTGTTTCTTCTCCTAGCCTTCCTGAAGGCAGACATCATCTCCCCCAGTAGAGAGTAAGCTCTGTCAGGTCAGGGACCTATTTGTTCTTTCATTACTCTTATCACAATGCCTCACACATTACAGGCAATCAGTAGATAATTTGGAAAGAGCAATTGTAACATTTTAGCCTTGTTTATTGCTCTGATTTTTAAGCTGCATATACCATACTTGCTAGTAATGGAAGGAAAAGCAATTTATTTTTGTTTTGCATAAAACCAAGTTAAAGTCAAAATAGGACTATTGGAAGTAGTTAGTATCTGTGACTGATTTTTGAAGTGTCGTTGTCATAGTTGATGGACTTCCCAAAAAGACTTGGGGAGCATGTCTAGGTTTATGGAACTGTCTATTGGTTTTATTTTTGCTTATGTACTAGAGCTGTGTTTTTATGTATTTTTACAAATTTATGTATTTATTTTAGAGAGAACAGAGTGAAGAGCAGAGGGAGAGGGAGACAAGCAGACTTCCCACTGACTGGGGAGCTCAGGCAGAGAACCCAAGGCCGAGGCAGCCTGATCCCAGGACCTGAGAACATGACCTGAGCTGAAATCAAGAGTCAGACACTTAACTCACTGAGCCATCCAGGTGCCCCTAGAGCTGTTCTTTTAAATCAAAAGTTAACTCAAAAGAGAAATTCATTCGGTTATTCTGAAGACAAAAGAAACTGAGATTTGTTAAGCAATGACTACTATATGCTTAGGGACTGAGCTTTGTAATTTTACATGTGTTATCTCATTTTAATTATAAGAGCCCTGCAAATAGAAATATGTATTCTTCTTTTCAATTTAGAAGCAGATTCAGAGAGGTAACTAACTTACCTTAAGTTCTGTAAGGACAAAGTACCTGGCACAGAGGAGTCATTCAATTAAATATTGAATTAAGTTCATGCAGGGGTACTCAGTGAGTCAGCAACTGATCAAGTATGAGTTTGAACTCAAAGCTGTTGATATGTGAAACTCATCGTCTTTCCACTACTGCCTCTCCTCTAACTAGAAATTCTTGTAGAAGAAAACAGAGCCAACATTGCTAGCTTTTCTTTTTAGGCCTTTGCTCTTTCAGCTAAGGCTACACAAGACTCAAGTTTTCAACATTTGGCCCCAAACATTATTTTCCTTTGTCTGTGCTATTTGCCCAGAGTTGATGCTAAAGATAAACTTGACTTTCTGGCAAAAACTCAGAACGATTGTGTTATAACACACTCTTCGTGATACCCCAAGGAAGCAAAAATAAACATTTGGAAAGAAGGGTGAATAAAATTACAAAAGTGGTGACACTATTTGCATTCTATTCTGCTCCTCTCCACCCTAGGGTGGGGGCTAATACAGCCAATAAGTCAACAAATTAGAACTTTATCTTGTTTTATCATTCCAGTTTGTAGACCTGCTTTTAATGGAATCCTGGCTCTCAAAGATGCTGATGACTAGCCTGGTCAGCAGATTTAATAAGTCTTTTTCTAAGCTATAGTAACAGTGAGAAAATACTAAGTATTATAAGGACAAGCAAGCTCTAGTGCTTACATTTAACCTACTAGCTGACACAAATACATGGTTTTTAATTTTTTAGGAATTCCATCTACATTTTAGGACTCAATTTGAATCTATGGTGGATTTGTTTTGTTTTTTGAGTACTCAGTCCCGTTTGCTTTTCTGCCACCCCACGAGCATCACAGAGATGAGGTATGTGTTGCCTGTCTGCAGGAGAGAATCATGTAGGGCACGATTAGAGCCAGCTCCTAACTAATTAGAAGTTAAAGGGCAGGAGACTAACGATCACTATATGGAACACTCCTCTGGATTTTAGCCTGTCAAGAGTGGAAGGGTTGGTCCTGGGAGATGGTCTTTACTCAGGGAGGATGAATATCCACTTTTCAGAAGTGTTGAAGATGAGGGAAGACTGGGCTAAACCTCTAGTGCCTCTTCTGACAGGAGTTTCTCTGGTTCTCATTTCCCAAAGTGCCCTTTGTCTTTGGAAACTAGTAGTTTGGTTTTGTTTCTTATTTTAAGGAAACTTTACCTGGAGAGACAGAATAAAGGGCCAAGGGAAAAATATATAAAATAAAATACCATGTAAGATTTGTTGAATAAGGTAATTAGTCATAAATACATTAGTACCTCTCTCTCTCTCAGGATGGAGTGGAGGGCAGAAGACACTTCACATATCCTGAGCCCTGTTCCCATACCCATCTTAACTCTGTGCTATGGCTTACCCTAGAGTCTAGTCTACCTTCCTCCCTGTCTCTAAATGTCTAAATGTTCTCCCTCCTATTAGGTGTGTTTGCAGGTACCCCTTTCCTTCCCTTCTTTCTAGCACAGTGATCTTTAGAAATCTTTAACTCCATGTTTTAGCTTACTCTCTTATAAAATGGAGGTATTAGTGCCGCCTTGCAACATCATTATAAATGTTAGAGAGATTGTATGCAAAATAACAAAATGGAATCTGGGAAGTGGTAGGTGGCCATTTTTATTTTTCTTGCATATATTTATTTAACAGGTAAAGACATGAACACCAGCATGAGTGTATGATAAGCTCACTGTTAGGGAGACAACATAGAATCTTCTCACAAGGGGCTCCTAAAATACTGAGAAAGACATTCTTTTACTGCAGAGTGGGACATGGGACTAGGGAGCAAATACACTTGGGAAATCAGTTCAGATATCCAAATCTCTCATAAGTCAAATTCTTTGATTCCATATTCCTCTATTCTAGAAGCAATTGTTCCTTCTTTTGAACTTCTTAGTAGTGTGCTATCCAGTAAGGTCACCACACATGTGACTTGTGGCTGCTCTGCTTTTGACATTTGGTTCTTTTACTTGGGATGTCCTGTAAGTGTAAAAGACACACCAGACTTCAAAGATGAGTACAAAAAGAAAGTAGAATATCTCATTAGTAATGTTTTAATGTTGATCACATATAAAATGATATTTTGGATACCTTGTGTTAAATAAAATTTAAGATAAGTAATATGTAAAATTAATAAGAGGTAATATTAAGTTCATCTGGATTTTTTCCTACTTTTTAGTGTGACTAGAAAATTTAAAATTACGTATGTGGCTCACGTTTTCTGTTGGACACTGCTGTCCTCGTACTTCATTGTGCCACATTATGGCCACATCAATTTATACTGCCCACACTTATATGATCCTAACATACTGTATTTGCCATATGGACTATTTTTGCTTCCAAATCATAAACTCCAGGACACTGTTTACCATTATTATCGATGCTGCTATTCTCATAGCACATAACACCAAGTCTTCAATACATATTTGTTGGATGGATGGGTAGATGGACAGAAGCTATATTCTGGGGCCTGCAAACTTGAGAGAAAGGTAGTCTTCCATTGTCTTTGATGCAGAAGGCAAGTTCAGTGGCTGCAAACTGTCAAAATGTCACCCTACCTCACTAAGATAGTATTGTGTCAATTACGTAATAAAGCTCTAACCAGAAGGCTAATCAATATGTCCTAATACTACATCTGTGTCTGCAGCTATCTCTGTGACCTTTGGCAATGACTTGTCTCTACAAGGAAGAGTTCTCAGAGTTCCACAAATGTTTGTGTTTTGCAAATGACAGAAACCTGGCTGTCACTCATTAGGCAAAACCGCAGAACCTCTGAGGCACTGCCTCCTTGAAAGGTCCAGAAGTAGTGAGAGCAGCAGTCTCTAAAGGATTCATCTCAGGAAGGCAGGCAAATGGTGTTACCCTAGTAGCTAAACAGGGCCAGCCCAACTTTACAAAGTATGAGCAGAGTACAGTTAGCTGGAATTCGGAGTCATCTCTCATTCTGACTCAGTACCCTTAAACAAGGGAAACCAGAAGTTGAATGCAATTTTTGCCATAGATCGCAATACTATTTATTATCTTGACAGAATATCCTTATGTTGGATACTTGGCTGTATGTCAGTACCATATGATTATGAGCAGACCCTTCTTAGCAGGTTAGCTGGAGACATTTCCTAGTGAAGAGCCTTGAGAAGTTTGTGAGGGGCCACAGCCAAACTATACATCATAACTGGTTCCACAGGAGTTCATACTCCAAGTGGGTGGGGAGTGAGTTAGAATTTTTTTACCCATTTGAGCTTTAGCAAGTGCTATATTGACTGCGGTGAGTATATTGGCAACTGAATGGGCAGGGAGTAGGAGGCAGAATTACTTACAGACCTAATGGTGAATTTCCTGTCACAATGTGACAATAATGATAATAAAAATAATAGAGTGCTTATTATGTGTTAGACATAGTGCTGAGTTTTAAATATGAATTACTGCATGTATACATCACAAGCAACCCCGTGAAGTTGGTGGTATGGTCACTACTTTCTTACCCAGGCTTGGGTAAGGTTTTGTTACGTACTTAGAGTCACATAGCTTATGCCTGGTGGAGCTGGGACTCCAACCCAGATCATTAGGCTATAACTAACAAAATACACAGGATATCTTTGATGCAGAAGTAGTAGCATCTGTTTTCCTTAAATAAAGCAGTGTCTGGTGAACAACATTAAGCAGAGAGGAAATTCTGTCAGCCTTTTTCACAAGTGATGAATCCTGTACTGGTTATTTGCACCGTACTGCCTACACTAGTGAGGGAGCATGGGATGGTTGGGTTGTAGATGCATAAGACTGGGACCTGGGTCTGGCCCAGCTCTGCCAGCTCATCACCTCTCTGGGCCTCTTTATTCAACTATGGACTACAAGGGCTGGAATACACTGAGTTCTAAGGTTTTGTGCAATGTTCGAATTCTGTAAGTCTTAAAACTTGAGGGGAAGGAGGGATGTGAAACAGTGGTCATTCTTCCCCAGGCTCAATGTGGACAGGTGACACCAAAGATGAACATCTTCCTTAGAACTAACAATGCCTTGAGAGGGTAGGGAGCAGGCTCACTCACCTGTGCAATTGGGCTCCGTGCTGCCTCATAAAGTAGTAGACTGGGAACTCAGAACAGTCTCTGAAATTTGTACTTGATTTGGCCACATTTCACAATTTTTAGTTCTTAAAGGAACATTTGAATGTTACTTACCCTCCAAATAAATGAAAAAAATATATACTAGATTGAATGATTATTAGGCATTAAAATTTTTTCTTCTAGACTATAACTACAGATGGGTAAATAATTCCTTAAGAAATTTTTTAGATAATCTTTTATTTTGATATCTGAAGTCCACTTTTGGACCACAAACCAAAGCACTTGACCTTTCTGAAAACTGTAAAGATTTAGGACTTCTCATATGGAAATGCTCTCAGTATTGTAGCACCAACTGGAGCTCTGTGCCTTGCTAATGAAACCTGAAAAACAAGGAGGTTAGCTGGTTGACATAAGTGTAATATTTATGGGTAAGCCAAAACAATAGTACATTTCACCAAGAAAGACATGTAAAGCCGTGGTTAAAACCTTTGGCTCTTGATTCAAATAGAATAATTTTAAATTCTATTTCTGCCACTAATTTGTTACAACCTTGATTGAGTCACCGTACTTTCAAAATATCAATATCTTTATCATGAATGATGATAAGGGGACTTACCTCCATAGAGTTAGTTTGAGAATGAAGTGGATTTTGTATGTAAAACCCCTAATATCTTGCTTAGTGCATTCACTGCAAGCCCTCAAAAATGTTAGGTACTTCTATTATTAGAAGACAAGCAATTTGCCATCTAAGCAAGTATCCTTTCAAGAAGTCTAGATATCGTAAAATCATCTTTTACCAAGGAAATCATTAGACAATATGTTAATGTAACCAGAGAAGTAGTAAGATCATTTCCCCAGGGCTAATTTAGAGCCACATTATCTAAAACCCTGGAATGTGTGTAGAAGTAGCAGTAATTTCTTAATCTTAGATAAACAGATTCATATAATGAGTCATCTCTAATTTCCCTGCAGTATTATGTGAAAATACAGTTCTGCACATTGAATATTATTTGGTTCTTAGGACATTCACTATTGATTGTTGAAGACAAGGGGATCAATATTAATAAATGTTGGAAGTTGTCAGCTGTGCTACTGGGAGGAGAGTGGTGGGGGGGGGAAGAAAGAGAGAGAGAGAAGGAGAGAGAAGGAGGGAGAGGGAGGCATTACTTGCCTGACAGAGCACTTCGTGGTCCATCTCATTACTTTCCATTCACCAGAGCTTAATATGAAAATGCCTGGGAGAATGGAGAAACTGTTTAAACATGTCATTCCCACAGTAGGTGAAGTGTCAAGATGCCATAACCATTGAATGCCCTGAAGTTAGACACTGCCTTGTCACGCTGAAGGCAAAGTCAAGGTGGAAAATGCCATGTTTCTACTGCCAGTGTTCAAACAGCCTGGGGAATTTGGTATGACGGTACAGACAGGTTTTGTTTCAAGGCATCCTGAGAACTTAGCTTACTTAGATCCTTGCATGTACTCTTGCTGTGACTAGTGAAGGCTTAAAGATGACAATGAAATTATTAGCTAGTTAGTAAACATTCCATGAGAGGAAACGTAGCACAGCCAAGTCTCCCTGCTGTGTAGGAATGTAGGTAAAAATCTCTTTGTAGAATGTGCTCACTCAAAGCCCTGCACACTACACACATACATATGATGATCTGTTTGATGAACTTGATACATTAGTGCTGAAAGTATTTGAAGGTGATGAGCTAATGTGGAAATTTTAGAAAAGATAATGCTAAAAATGAAGGAACAGTGATGCTAGAAATGAAGAAACAATAATGCTGGAAATGAAATAAGAAGCAAAAGCAGCCTGTGACCTATCTGCTGGAAGTATCTGGATTGTTTTAAGGAGTTGGCTCTCTGATAGTAACAAAAGGATGACAGTGAAGATGAACAGTGTCTCCTCTCTAGTTTGCAGAGAGCATGTAAGGCATGTACCTCAGTTGCTCTGTGAAACAATAGTGTAGTAGCAAGTCACCTAATGGTCTTGGAAACAATAAATATTAAAGCGGTATGCAGAAGACACCATAATTATAATGTGTGATACATGCAGTCTAACCAAGCTGGAAGAAGAAGGAACTAATGTTTAAGGTTTAGGCACTGTGGTTCTGCTTTATATACATTATTACCTTTAAGTGCCACATTAACCTTATTGAAAGGATATGATTATGATGGTGGAATCATGACAGCTAATTTCCACACCAGAGTTAGCCTGTGTCAGAGAATGTGTTGAGCATATGACATGAATTATTTCATTTACTTTTCACATTCCTATAAGGTAGATATGTTTAACTTCATTTAACAGATGAGTAAACTGAAGATTATTGATCAAAGCCTCTCCCAGGAAGGATTCACCCCCAGATCTTTCTAACTTCTAGAAGCACTGTACATGCAGTTGTAATAAAAAGTACAAAGAAATCATAAAGAAAAAGAAGAGGAAGAAGAAGATGCATCTGTTGAGTTTTAACCATATACCAGGCAGTGAGCAATAAGTTTTGCATGGAATATCTTCTCTAACCCTCACAATCCTGCTGTACCTTTTTTATTGATGAGAAAATAGCGGTTTATTGAAGTTACAAAACTTGCCCAGTTTTAAGCAACACAAACTGTAAACTCAATGCAGTGTGGCTCTAGAACCTAAACTATTCACCAATTTGTTTGTGTTAAAAATAAGATTATCATTATTTTATGACTGACCGTTCTTTACTTTGAAAAAGAAAAGGACTTCCCGTAAAGTAAGGATAGTTACCTGAATAAATGGGGGTTCATAGGATAGACTTTACATTCTTGATACAGTTTGAAACATCCCAGATCCTGACCACCTTTGTCTCTTCTGTATAGATTGGCTTTATTTGTTTTACTTTTAGGACTCTTTCATGGTATCTCTGTGAAATATGGTATCTCTGTGGTATCTCTATGAAATAGGGTACTTACTTCACCCCCCAGGAATTTCCTCAAAGGGTGACAACAGAACAAGTTCTTAGCTGAAGCTGTACCTGTTGCCTTTAGTTGGGCTCGTCTTCGTGAGAACAATGTGATTCTACCCTTGTTGCAGACTAAACAAGATGATGTGCTGATCCCTTGCCCCTTTTTTATTGATACTGTTTTCCATTGTGTGTAGAATTCCCATTAATATCTCTTTATTTACAAAACAACCCCCATTTTGTACAACCCCACCAAAATAGAATTTAGCCATTCAGTTTGTGATGAGTCACATATTTAAAAATAGTTTTTCCCGGGGAGCCTGGGTGGCTCAGTTGGTTAAGCGACTGCCTTCAGCTCGGGTCATGATCCTGGAGTTCTGGGATCGAGTCCTGCATCGGGCTCCCTGCTCGGCAGGGAGTCTGCTTCTCCCTCTAACCCCCCTCCCTCTCGTGCTCTCTATCTCTCATTCTCTCTCTCTCAAATAAATAAATAAAATCTTTAAAAAAATAGTTTTTCCCCTTATTCACCTGATAAGTTATTATAAATTTTTTAAAAAAGATTGGTATCTATTAAACTTTGGCCCAAAAGAATCACAACATGACGTTAAGTATGGTAGCTTTGTAACTCTTGTCTTGCAGTGTATTTTCTTACTGTCATTAAAATAAAGATGAACTAAGACCATAATCATGTTAGATCACACTAACCAATTTTTTTTGGGGGGGATCTTTTCTTCATTATAAGAAATCTCTGATGTGTTATTCTGTTTTTTTGTCCCTTTTTCTATGTAAGGGAAAAACATTTTTGATTCAAAAGACTGTCCAGTATCAGTTTTTTTTTTTCCTTGAATAATTGCCAAATTGTTTTGTTCCTGGTTTTCTGTATCAGGAAACAGGATTTCTGTGTCAGGATTTCATTTTAGTAATTGGGGTTGTTAACCCACCTGGATGTTTTTGTCTTTGTAACCTATGTAGGGAGTTATTTGAACAACAGAAACAGTGATAAATCATATGTGATTTAGAACCAGTCCTGAGAATTAGAAGAGGAGAAAAAAATTTCCTCAGAGTTTGGCTTACAATAAAACAGGATTGTCATGTTTTTAGTGTTGTCTGTTTTGTGTTGGAAAAAAAAAATAGATCATCTTTTTGTCCATACAGTCACCCTGTGGTATTATCTCCATCTGGCTGTCTCTACAGCCCTGGGCCTCTTAGCTCTGAGTAAGTGTGTACCAGCAGCTATTAATAGCCCAACTCTACCACAGTCTGCTGTCACAGATGGAATCTGAGCTTCCAAAGACTAAGACCATAAAAACTCATTACAAAGAAAGCAGTATATTCTTTGGCACTTAATGCAATTAAGCTATCTATAAATAAGCATGTTTAAAGCAATGCATCAGCCCCTGGTTTTAGTTTGTGGGTGTCACTTATTGATACAGTTTTTGATACATAAGTTTCTCCCTTAGGATGCCTTGTGAATCTGTAGTATTAATCCAAACACTACATGTAAAATTGCAAGAGAATGTCTTAGTTTAGAAAAAAAAGTAATACTTGAGAGTGTAGCAGAAAACCACAACAAAGTAAGTGGGGGGAAGCTTTGAACTAGAGAATGTTCATCATGGATTGCATAATTCATGGAGATCTGCATGTCCATACCAGGAGAGGGTTGCTCCTTAACCCCTTGAACTGTGACCATTGCAGGGGCCAGGACACCCACCATGAAAGAAAGCATCCTTGTCTATTACACACGCCTGCACACACACACCAAATATATCCCTGGAAACTCCCAATTCTTTTTCCCCTAAGCAAAGCAGAGATTGCTCTCAAGGAACTATCTCAGTATTTCTATTTAAGAGTATAGGAAGATGATGGAAAAAGGGATTAAAGTCTATTTCTGGACCTCTTTCTCCATGATCCCCTTGCTTTTCTAATATTTACCAAGAGAATTAAAGGATTTATTAAATCAGATTAACTGCTTGTGTCATCTGTTCTACACTCAGTAACATCAGAGATGCAGCAAGGCCAAGAAAGTAAAAACCCAGTGCTATGCTCAGAATTGATTCTTTATCACTACTTACTGTATAAATGAAAGAGAGAGACCTTTGTTTTCTCATTATGTGTTAGAATGTAGGTTCTATGAGGTCAGGAGCATGCTGTTTTTCAGTTGTCTAGCCCCAGCATCTGCAGTAAATATTATTGAATAAATGTGTAAATATATGGAGGTAACGACATCTTGCATGCTTTTGAAAAGACTTCATACAAATTTCTTTTCAGCTCTGTGCTGAAGTACAGTGCCTCAGCATTTTCTTGCTGTAAAATATTGAGAAAATAATTGATGTACTCTGGGTGCCCTTTCCCTTTTATTCCCATGTAAGTTTTTATGATTCATAATACCTATTTTTATATATACCTGAGAACCGAATTTTCAAGCACTTATCTCCTATGGTTCTTTGAAAGTGATTCTCCTGTCGAATAAAATAAATTCATTTAGGAACATAATTTATCCACTTGAACTAGATCTGAAATTTCCTACAAATAGCTGTTGGGGTCAGGGTGGGGGTGTAGGCTTTCAATGTAAGATAATAATCCCTGTCAATTTAGCTGGCTCATTCATTCCTTCATTTATTCCAATTACATGCATAAGCTCCTGTGATATGTTTGCCACAAAGGGTACATTAGCGAGTATGACACACACAAAAAATAGCCCCCACTTTGTGGATCTAATAGGACCCACAAGCAGATGGGGAGAAAACAAATTCAGCAAACGATTTCAGTCAAGTGTAGTTAAGTGCCAACTTCAATTCAAATATTAAGCACCTATTACGAGTCAGTCTCCAATAAGATTGGAGAAATAAAGTATAAATGTGTTAACTATATCTTATTAATTAATATGCATTAAATAGATATGTGAGAAAAAGGAGAGCTACCCAGGACAGTAGATGACTTGTTGCATAATGTTTGGTGTAGGCAGAAGTGATATTAATACAGACAAAAATTAAATTACTATGAGTTGGAGCCATCTGTGGATATTCATGCAGGAAGGAGAATATCAAGTAGATCTTTAAGAATGGAAGGGACTTAAATAGAAGGAGAAGGATTTGCATAATAAATGAAATTTTAAAATATAATTATTAAGGTTGATGAGTTTTGAGTTCTGGTAGGAAAAAATAAAGTACATGTTATTTGAATTCCTTTGTGATGTAGGGAAATAACTTCTAATTGGTTTGGTGATGCTTGTGATTGCAGGAGTTGATTCCCCTTCTGATTTGTTGCATCATATAATCGAGGGTATTTATATCAGGTTAAAATTCACAAGGCAAAGATTACAGTAAATTTCTTCTTGTTCAAAAAAAAAAAAGTTGTTTTCATTATGGCTTTTAGTGTGTTGGATGATATATTCTTAAAAGTTCTGCTCCAGTATGAGACCCAAGAAATTCTGGCCAACTTCTAAGTTAACTTACATCCAAAGGACCCATTCAGATTTAGGGGGCTGTGAACATGATGATTAAGAGAACATGCTCTGGATTCAGAATAACCTGGCTTTAAATGTTGACTCTCTCACTTTTTCTGTATTTGGGCAGGTTATTTAATTAATCCAAAACAAGTTGCTTTATCTGCAAAATGTGAATATTCAGATTAAGTTGGATAATCTGTGTATACATAGCATGCTAACTGGGGCATTGTATCAGTGAATGCTAAGCACTGGACAGGAGCTGATGGTGAGCCAGGAGATGACTGCGAGTTTGGACCTTAATTTTTCAGTGATTTAGTCTGGTCTGAATTTTACAGTTTCCAACTTTTCTACCTTCTTCTAAGTCAGTCTCTCTGTTCATTCCTTATCTCCTAAGATTCCCCAGGCATGACACGGGATCTTAATTTTCATAGACCCGTTCTGAGTTGAGGGAGACAACAAAAGTTAAATTGTGAGTGCTGTGTTAAAAATATCTGTGATACAGAAAAAACTTTGTGATATGATAAATGCTTACAATTTTATAGCATGTTACAGTTTGAAGAGCACTATGAAATACACCATTGCATTTGATCCTCTCCAGTAGTCAGTGACTGGGTGATACTCACATCTTTGTACAGAGAAGGAGATGGAGCACAGAGTAACTTAACTCAGCCAAGCTACCCAGCTAATAAGTAATGAAGCCTAAATTTGAAACCAAATATTCCAAAAAGTCCGTAACTATTTCTACAGGTTTTGAGCTAGCAGTTTATTTGGAGGTAAAATACTTACATTACAAAGAAAAATGCAGGCACATGCAAATTAATATACCTCAATGTGATTATTACCAGGAAAAGAGTAGAGTGAGAGAGTCTACTGAGATTGTATAATAAAACTACAGCTTTCTAGGAAATTAGAGTATTAGGAGAGTCTGGGGTTTTTTTCCCCCCAAATAAACATGGACATATGGGTAACTGGTCTAAGAGATACCGTATCATTTCTGAGTGTGTGTCTCCTGCTGAACCAAAGGGGAAAGAACAGCTTTTTTCAGCACCGGGGACAGCTCAGCAACTCTCTAAAGGGTTGTTCCATATACAGCATTAACAAAGTGCTGTCTGTTTGATAGCATCAGCTCTGCGAAGCCCAGGGGAGCTGACCTGACCTTGTAATGTTCACTCAGTGATGAACGTAAATTTAAAATAGCAGTGGAGTTGCATTAAATGCTTATTCAGGAGGTTTCATTAGTGTCAATAAGTATGACACATTTGAAATTATTGATTTTTTTATTTTTCTCGATTTAGAATGAGGAGAGGCTCAATTAATTACTGTGAAGTGCCTTCATACAGCTTTCCTTCCATCTCTGTTAAAGCCCATTTCAATAATTAGCACAGTTGAGTTTCACGAGTCTACTTTTTTTTAGTGTAACCCCTCTTTTCCCCCTTTACTCAGTGCTTTCCCCCAAACCCAATTATTCAACATATGGCTGACTCCTCTCTGTAATGATAAGGACCAAATGGGAATCCATAGATGTTAATCCTGGAGCTTTGAAGAAGGGACCTAAGTAGCCTAAAATCTGGCTCATAAATTAGAAGGAGTAGAACACAGATGCTAAACAAGCAGTATCTGCCCTAATAGGCCTTAGGTCTAAGAGGTAGTTGTGAGAAACATAAACTGAGGCAATGTGAGTTCTAGGCACCAATTTGGACACGTTCCCTTTGATTTTTTTTTTTCATGTAATGCATCTCTTTGATTTTTTTTTTTTTTTAGATTTTTTTCTTTATTAGAGAGAGACCATAGAGGATGAAGCAGACTCCCTGCTGAGCAGAGAGCTTGACACGGGGCTCAATCCCAGGACCCTGGGATCATGACCTGAGCCAAAGGCAGATGCTTTACCAATTGAACCACACAGGTGCCCCTCTATTTGATTTTTTTTAATTTACTTATTTTAGAGAGAGAGGGAGAGGGAGAGAGAATCTCAAGCAGAGGGCAGAGCCTGATGTGGGGCTCCAACTCACAATCCTGAGATCACGATCTGAGCTGAAACCAAGAGTGAGATGCTTAATTGACTGTGCCACCCAGGCACCACTCTATTTGGTTTTTAAGGCTGGGATGAAAGAATGAGACTATGTTCTGAGCTTTGGTAATAGAAATGACTTCACATTCAATAAGCTCCTTGATCTTTAGTACTATTACCAGATTTGACAGAATTACATATATCCAATACGAACCTTGCTTTGTGTAACTTCCTGTGGCATCTGATAAAGAAAACTTTGTGGTTCAGCTGTTTAAAAAATAAGAGGGAAAATAGAATTTGTTCAGAGAGAGCTTGGAGTTTGTGCCTAGATTCACTTCACATGTGCACCAACCCCCAGAGATCCAGGAAAGAAGCAGATTCCTAGCACTAACCTTTCAGATAGTACTTGCTTACTTATAAGCAAGGACCATTTCAGCATAAGCTTGAATGAGTCTTTTCTAACTTTGATTTCTAAAATTAACCTGAAATGAGGCAATAGGGACTTTTGTTCTGCTGGGTCTTACAGTCACTATCCTAGGTTATAGGTAGGCTGTGGATGCTGTTATTATTTCATGTTATTAGGAGGAAAATTCAGGAGAATAGGGAAAAAGATCATGTCATCCTTCTGCTTGAGAAGAATGTGTTTTAGGTTTGGCTAGTTAAATCACTTTTCAGGATTTTTAACTTTCAAGTGGATTAGGCACCATAACATTAGAAATGAAGTTTCTACATCATTCTAAAGTTAATCCTGGAAATTAAATTATTTTAAGGTCCTCTTTCCCTCTTGATGCACATTTTGCTCTTCATGTGACCTGTCCTATAAGTTAACTCTCCGGCAACAGAGCAAGTCCACTATAAGAAGTGACCTGCTGACTCTCAGATAACATCTCCAAATTGAAACCAGAACAGGGAATTGAGCTCCAAGTTGCAGAAGAAGCATGTGTGACCTCTTGGTTCAAATGGAGGGAGTGTCTCCAAACAGTTTTCTTTGCCAAAAGACTCCGCTTTCCTTGGATATAAGTAAAAACAAGAGTACTTTGTTCTGAAAGACGTAAGAATGATGATTAGTATTGGTTTACTTCTTCCTATGAGTTCTTATTTTGGGGACTCTATTGCTTTTAGTTACAAGGATCTTCTATCACTCTAGGTTGTAAATGCATGGAAGGCTCTTTCTCGGTGTTTTACTGGTGATAAAAGAAGCTTATGTATTTATCCACTTAGCAAATGTTTACTGAATACCTACTATGTACCAGGCAGTGTTCTAGTTGCTAAAGATAAAGTGAACAAGATCAACATGGTTTTATCCTGTTACCATGGGGGGTAGGATCCAAAAATCAAATAAGAATTTTATATGGTGATAAATAGCAGAAAGATATTAGAGCAAGTTAATGATATAATAGAGGCTATGGGCAGTGGGGAACTAACATTAGATAAAGTAGAAAAGTCTTAACACTAAGACCTAAATAACAAAATGGAACCAAGATGGGTAAAGTCTAGGGAATGAGGATTCTCTGAAAGGAAACAGCAAATGCAAAGGTCCTAAGGCAGTAATGAGCTTGGAGAGTATGAGGAACAGAAGGCCAGTGCAACTTGAGCCTAATGAAAAAAGACAGAGTAACAGGAGAGGTAGACAGGATCCAGACCATGTAGCGGTTTAGAGGCCATGACAAGGAGAATGGTTTTATTCTGAGGGCAGTGTGAAGTTATTAGCAGGTTTGGAAGCAAGGGAATGACATCTGATTTATGTTTTCCAAAAGATCTCTTTTTCAAATTTGTGTTTTCATTTGCAAGTCTCTAATTTGGGGAGCAGTTCTTGTTCTGGATCTTACTGATTGGTTATTTTAGTAATTAATTTTCTTGTAAAATAAGGATGTTTTAAAAATTACCCAGCATAGTGCAGATGTCTAGACAAAGATGTCATTTTTAGGTGGGCTCATTTTCTAAAATGTAAGCCAATGTTATACCTATAATACAACGTTTGAAGGCTGAGTTCTAGTCTCACCTGGGCAACTGGCTTTTTGTCCTGGGTAAAATTACTTATGTTCTCAATCTGCATTTCCCCATGAGTGAAATGGGGATATTAGTACTTCCTTTGCTTGCCTCCCACCTAAAGGTTGGGAAGCTCTGGTGTGATGGTGTACGTGCTTTTTACAAAGTTGAAGGGGCTGAAAGCTAAATCTATTCATGCAGTTAAACATTTGTTGAGTACAGGACACAAGGCATCTAAATAGTTTTAATAATAATGGTTGCCATTTTATTAAGTTTTAACTAGGTGCTAGATACCGTAGACTTTTCCACTGACTTCTGATTCCAACCCTATCACGTTAGTGATGGGATTGTCTCTTTATTTTATTACTGAAGTATAGTTGACATACAAGGTATTACTAGTTTTAGGTAAACAACATAGTGATTCGATAGTTCTGCAGTTACTCAATGCTTATCATGATAAGTGTAGTCATGGATTATTTCTATTTTTGAAATGAGAGGATGAGGGCTCAGAGAATTTACTTTCCCAAGCTAGTAAGAGATGGCTGGGATTTTAACCCATATCTTTTTGCCCCCAAAGCCCATGCTCTACTGCTAAGTTCTGCAGCCCTAATTCATTGCCCAGCAAGGAGGGCAGGCTAACAAACCTTGTTGGTACATTGGGATATGCATGTACAGAGTGGTCTGACTGCATGGAGAGGGAAGGAGGACAAGTTCAGGTGGTTTCATAGAGGCAGGGATGCTTTGAACTTGATCTGGCTTCAAGGGACATGACCAGGTGCTGTGATAGTGAAGGAAGGTCATCTTAGGAGAAAACAGTATCCTAAGCAGAGATTGGGAAATGTAAGAGAGGGGTATGGAATGGGCGAACGGCTGGCAAGTTAGTGTGACTGGAGGATGTGTGCTCTTGTATTTCTGTGTACGTGGTGTTATCTGTAGATATATATATATAGGTAGATAGATCTATATATATATCTAAAGATATATATATATCCTTCTATACAGTTATATAATATCTGTAGTTATTATATATGTATAAAGATATATATAGGTATATTGGTATATATATTATATATATATCCTTATATACAGATATATAAAGATATATTGGTGTTGGGAAGAGGGGAGAGAGAGATGGAGGGAGAGTGAGTGTGTGTATTTTGGGGTCTTTTCCTGTCTTTGGATTTTTATGGTGTGTGGAGAAGTTGTGTGGTATGTGACATGGTGAGAAGGCAGGATGTGACTGGAATATGACACTGTCAAGGAGATGAAGTGACAGGAGGGAGGTCTGGTGGGAGGCTAGTGTACTAATCCAGGTAAGAGACAGTGTGTGGCAGGAATGAAGGCCACTTAGAAGATATATACTGAAAGGAGGAGACGTACAGAATGTTATTTTAGAAATAAGGTCTGTAGTGCTTCTGTCTACATCAAGGTGCAGCTGAGAGAGGTGTGCAGAGTGAATCCTGGGTCTCTAGCTTGGCAATGGTGTGCACGCAGTCCTAGGAACTTAAATAATAGAAGCGGGAGCAGAGACAGAATTGGAGAGTGGAAGAGGTGGAGGTCGATTTGGGACTAAATGAGTCTGAGCAGCCTGACATCCATAGGGAGATGCCAGCATTGAGGGTGGATACAGAAATAAGATCTGGAGCTCAGAGAAGGTATACCCTAGAGGAAGAGTAATGGGGAGGAAAGGTTACCACACAACTGGCCTTTCCCATCTAATATTGCAGTGGTATACTTTTGTGATCACATTGCTCTCTTATACAGCATCTAAAACTCCCACTGAATGAAGGAGGTTTTCTGAAGGAGTATGTGTGCCTCTAAGAAAACAGGCCAAGTCTCACTAATCCACAAATGAGCATCCATGGCAGTTGCTTTTATTCTTAAACGGGCTGTTCAATTCTACCTAGCATATTTTTAAGGATATATCTCCATAATTCCTCATAACAAATTCATTTTTGTATATATTTATCAAAGAAAAATATAGAAAGGTAAATCTTATAGGTAAGAGTTACATGTGTTCTAAAGCTATTTTTAAATAGTACATTTTCTGGAATAGTCTTTATCTCCCTCTTTATTGATTGCAACAGTCATGAATTGATGCCTTTGGAATCAGCACATTCAAAGGCAGGTGCCGTGTTGCTTTCCATTCTGGTTCTACTATGGTTATGTCTCTGACTACACCCATCCCACCTGAGTGTTTTATTTACTTCAGATTTATTTCTTTAGACTCTATCCATCCTCATGTTTTTAATCATTTGCAAAGAATATTGAGGAGAACTCCCCATGTAACCCAATGAGAAATTGTTTGTGGAGGTAAAATGTCTTCATCTGACAAAGCAGAAGAAGCAGGAGAGCAAGAGCCTGATGGTGAAAGTGATGAATCAGCTCTGATTTACAGATTTCTTGGCCCAAAATAGTTCATTTTCGAAATATATTATTCACAGCAAGGCCTGAGCAAGAGGAAGAATTAGAGCTGATTTCCAGCTGGAGATTTTGTGCAGAAGAAAGCCTACAGTGATTTGTAGGCACAACTGACCTTGGTAGGAGTGTTTGATTTTCAAATGAGGAGAAGGCCATCTGTTGGTTCTTGAGGGTAGGGGGAATGAGGCAGGATAATTGCTCTTTATAGCAGGCTGTACTTAATTCCTATTCAGAAACTTTTGAGGCCTGGTCTGAATTCATCTTCAGATATTATTCCTATATACAGGGAAGTCAAAACTCAGAGATTATATACTTGGCTCAAGGTCACCCAAAGAATGAGAACCAAAGATGGACTAAAACTCACATCTCCTGACTGCCATGTCAGCGTCCTTTCCATTGACTACCTCTTGAACAGTGTTAGATTCCTGCCATTACTTGTTCTCTGATCTTGGCCAGTAACTTAGTCTATCTGACTCTCAGATTTCTTATCTGTGAAATAAAAATAATGAACAAACTTTATTGGGTCACTGAAAAAATCAGATAACTTAAGATGCCTGGAGGACAGTATGTGCACATAGTAGGACTCAAAATATGTGTTTCCCTTGAAACAATGGGGGGATACTGGTGATGGTTCTCTGAGATATTTTCAGTACAAGGTTAGTGGTTTGTAAATCTAAGGAATCTCTCTATGTGAAATGAGGGTGAGTAGAAAATATCCATCAACCAAGAGAAGGGAGAGGAGATGGAGTTGGAGGCTTTGCAAAAATCCCCATGATTTTTCCATACCTAATTGTTTTTGTTTTGTTTTTTTAAGCATAGATGGATATCCTTGGATTTCAATTTGCTTATTCAGCTGATATTATTTAGACATCACATGTGCCATACATAAGCGTGCCAGATGCTAGGGATATATAGGAGCTAAATAAGAAGCTTCATTCCCTGCCCTCATGGAGTTTAAAATCTAGTGAGAAAGAAAAGTCTTAATCAAATAATCATAGAAGGAGTATCCCAAGTCAAAAGGCTCCTTTCTAACAGAGTCATTATAAGCTGTGCTAGGAGGCATCTGACATAGTCTTGTGGGATCTGAGGAAGCCACCTTTAGGCTAAGGCTTGGGAGTAGAAGAGCCATGCCAGGTAGAGGGAGCAGCATAAAGCAAGGCCATGAGGTAGAAAGACATGACTTCAGAGAAAAGTTTATGGGACTGAGCAGCATGAACCGATGGGAGGATGGCATCGGATGAGGCCATGAGAGAAGTGGGGGCCAGATCAGGCAGAACTTACCTAAGATCAAGAAATAGCTATAAGCAATGTGTACACTGCTCAGATTTGATGATAGAGTCACCCAAGGGGGCATATACACAACACCTTTGCTCTGTCTGGGAGCCTCCCCGTCTTACAGCATCTCACTTTTCCTCCAGGGAATCGTCTCCTAGCTCGGGGGCTGTGGGGAAAGATTTAAATAGTAATAAATCTGAGTTACTAGCAAAGGAGATAAACTAAGTTCCTTCATAGTCGAATATGCCGACAGGAATCCACCAACAAGGCTCTGTCTGTTCACACGGTAGGCTGGCTGCTGGTGGATTAGATGTTTTTAATATTTTCTGGCAGGCAGAGGGTACAGGTAGGGTCCTACTGATTCTTCTTCCACATTCCTTCCCTCTCTTTGCTTTTGTATGTTTATTTGTAGATTCATGTATTCATGCATTCAACAAACATTTATAAATTGATTTGTAATCTAGTTGGAAACGTAGGATACATTCAATAAGTTATAATACAAGAGTAATATAGGTGAGTGCCCCAAATAGAAGAAATGGAGTAGAGATTTCAGGGGAAGAGAGGATCACTTCATCAAGGAAGCAAGAGGGTGGGCACTGATCGAGAAGGGTTTTTTGGACAAGGCAGCATTTGACATGAACCTCAGAGGATGCAGGAATAAATAAGCAGATGCGAGAAGTGCAGGTCAGTGAAAGAGAACAATAGGAGTACAGGCACAGAGAAAGTTTAGGATGCATGGAATAAACAGTCTGATTGAATTTTAACCTGTGTGAAGGTAAGTTCTTAGAATATGTGGGGGTGGGGGCTCAAGTATGAGAAGATACAGAGGCTTCTACAGGGAGCTACTGGATTTCAACTGGGAGTTTCTCAGCTGGGAAGTGATGTGACTGGCAGGTGAGGAATTGAGGGAGCACTGCAGAGGAGACAAGATGGATGGCACCAGAGCACCAAGCTCAAGGCATTGGGCACATTGGCCTTCTGTCGGAATCCACTGGGCCCAGACCCTGTCGGTCATTAGTATAGCCTCGAGTATTAGTATAGTCCTGAGGCCCACTCCAGTCCTACTGTGTGAGAATTGCTGGGGAACAGATCTTGGGCAGCTGTTATTTTTTTAAGCTCCCTAGATGATCCCAATGAAGCCTAGCATTTGGGAAGGACTCTTGTCTTCCATTCCACACACAGGCCTCACAGAAATCATTATGTCCGGTCAAGTTGCTGAAGAACCAGCAAAACTGTAACTTGCTCTGCCTCTCATGGGTATGAACTGGGCTGCTTCAGATGGTGTTTTTGGAAGTTACAATGATGAATTGATGCTTTTAAAATTGATACCAAAATAAAAGTATTATTATGAAATGGCGGGTAGAAACATTTGTTGATGAAAGAGATAAAACCAAGCCTAGCAGAGAGGTGCACCTTCTGTATAGGCCACGTTGTGAACAGTGAGCACCTCGGGAAGTAAGTTTGGGGATGGGGGCATATATTTATTTTACACATCTTAATATATTTAAAACATTTTTTTACAGTAACCCAATATCACTCTGGTGCTTACAAACCCTAGTTAGAGACCTTTAAGCAGCAACAAAAGACCTTTCCAAATTGTATTCTGTGGTCCAGTTAAAAAGAGGAAAGAAAGCCCTCTGTCCTCAGTTTTGTTGATGAGGCTATCCCGAGAGCACCTGTCAGAGGCTGTCCAGGTCAGATGGTGAAATAAAAAATGGCTTTGGCTTTCTGGTTGATGACATTGGGAATGTTTACCTTGAGAAAGAGGACATTTGTATAGTAAGTACCTTAAATGTCATTCTGATTGAGTTTTAGGATTACTCACAGCTGGGAGGAGGAGCCAGAACGAAAGATCTTGACAGTCTAGATTGATGGGCCCAACCTAATAATAACATGAATTGTATGGGGATCAATGCCAGTATCTTCCCTGAAGTCTCACAGAGCCACCTGCACGCACACAGGGAGGGGAGTAGCCCTTAAGAACAGCTCATCAAAACAAGCCTCTAGGGGCATAGTTAACATTAAGAGTGAGTCAAAAGAATGATGGGGCTGCCAAGAAAAGGGATATAATGTTTGGCTGCATTAACAGAAATCTAGTGTCTGGTTTGATTCTTAACCAGTGGTATGCATCAAAATCACCTGAGAGTCTTTTTCCAAATATGCTCAGCAATCCTGCCTCTCCCTCACCCCACATCTGACAATTCCAAGCTGGAGGGGGTGGGTTAGGGACTAAACACAGGGATTTTAGAAACTCTCCCCTCATTGAGGACTCTGATTTTTAAAAACTTGACCTGGATCAAAGGAGGGGCCATCTCAGACTCTTTCATGTTAAATTATCTGCAACCTGAAGTTTTAAATTTCTGAAAACCACATTTAAAAAAATAATTTGTGTTTTTATTTCTGATTATAGAAGTAATTTTGGACAATATTTTTATTCCAATTTGCCATCTTATGCAGATTAGTTTTAAATAGTATAAATAAAAATAGGATCATGATGTATGCAACGTTTTGTAATATGACTTATTCTAATAGGAACTTAGGTCTGTGCTCTTCAGCATGATTTTTAATAGATGCATAAACCATCTGTGTTAGGAAATGTATCAAAAATTACCAGTTTCCTATTGTATATTGGATCTTTGCCAAAATTTCCCACTATTAATAACATGTACATACTTGTGATACTCCACTTGGAAGAGGAAACAGTGGAATGGACAGAATGGTGAGAGTTTCCTAATCTTGACATAAGGAGCAGCTGAAAGAACTTTAATCCGGTGAAGATTTAGTGGGGTTAGAGGGGGTGGTAAATATCTTTAAATATTTGCAGGAAAATCAAACAGAAAAGGAATTCAATTTCTTTTGCCAGCCTCAAAGGGACAGTTGGGTAAAAATTGCAAGGAAGTAGCTTTCAGGGGAAGGTAATAAATTTTCAAATAATTAAGTTTTGAAGGTCTTGCCTGCCCATCCTTGGGGATGCTGGAAGTTAGCATTTGTAAAGGAAGTAATTGACGACATTCAGATTTCTAACTGAGGTGAGGAAGGGGGAGGGAATGTAAAATGGAGTCACAAACTCCAGTGGCTCAAGCAACAACTCAGCTGTGAATGGGTTTGTTCTGCTAATGAACTCTTCTAAAAACAATTAGAATTCAAATGCCTCTAGGTAGCACATTCACTCCCCAATCAGCCACAACCCACACCCCTCCTCATTTATGTTTTGTGCCTGGGTTCCTGAAGGCATTTGATATCACCACTCTTCTTGGTTGATATTTAAATCCTTTGCCGGTGTAAATATCTTTCTTTCAGATGTTTATTGAGCACCTTTGTGTGCTGAGTGTTGTGAGAGATGCTCTAGATGACCGTGAACTTGACTGCATCTCTGCCCGCAGGAAGTCTGCAGTGAGAGCGTGCAGGAGGGGGGAATGGTGTTCCCTGACTTGATTGGAAGAGGAATACAGGGTTTCAACTCCAGAAGGTCTAATTAGGACTAGTTGTTGCTACTAACAGCGAGGTATGTATGCGTTGGCTACTGAGAAGAGCTTTCATAACCAAGCTCTCAAGGGATAGAGACCTTCCTGGAGGCACTGCCCTTCCCCCTACACCCCCAGCAGACTAGTGCAGGCAGAGCCAGATGGCACATTTGCTGGGGGTGCTCTGGAGGAGATGCTGGCTCTGCAGGAGAAGTAGTATAAATGGATCATCCTTGGATTCCAAGTAGAGAAGAACATACAAAGGAAGCAAGCAGCAATTGGAAAACTTGGTAAATTAGATAAGATCGTCAAAAACAAAGGGGGAAGGGGCCAGAGGAATGTCAAGTTCTTTTTAGCTGTCTCCTGTTGGTATATATTTCAAAAGGGGGATGTTTTACCTCCATTTTGTTGCCCATAATCTTTTAAAAGTATTTACTGAATACATCTTTAATATTAGACACTGTGCTAAGTGCTTTTTGTTCCTTCATCTTCCTGATGCTCTCCATTTTGTAAATGAGGAGCCAGAGGTTCAGAGAGTCCTTGCTTAGCAAGTGCTGGAGCCCAGGGCTTTAACCACCACAATCTGCTGTCCTCTCCCTGCCTTCTCCTGGTTGTGGTGTTCTCTCCACTTCTGTCCCATCTAAACTCCTGAGATCTTGCCAAGACTCTTCCCAAATGCTCTCTCCATTTCTCTCCTCACTTAATCCTGGATTCTGCTCTTCTTGCCATCTGTCCAGGCACCCTTTGTTCCACCATTTATTCTTGCTGCTCCTTAAGCAAGGCCCCTTGTCTTTTGATTAGTCACTATGTTCAGGCCACAGATTTTCTAATAACCAGAGTAGCAACAGAGCAGAGCGTGGAAAATGGAAGGTTTTGATTTGGAATTAGGAAGTGGAGTTTTAGAAGGAAGTGCTTTGCTGATGCTAAGAAGTTTAAAAAATTGGGGCGCCTGGGTGGCTCAGTCAAGCCTCTGCCTTCAGCTTAGGTCATGATCCCGGTGCCCTGGAATCAAGCCCCAGGACAGGCTCCCTGCTCAGAGGGGAGTCTGCTTCTTCCTCTCCCTCTGCCCCTCCTCCTGCTTGTGCTCACATGTACTTGCTCTCTCAAATAAATAAATATTAAAAAATTGTCTTCCCATGTGGCCTATTTCAATTCACTAAGGATTCAGGCAGCTGCTAGTACTCATTTGGATTTGTCCCCACTGAACACACTAATGTCAGATGAGAGCCATGCTTAAAGGAGCATCTTGTTTTGGGAATGACATACTCCTAGGTACAAAGCTACAGAAACTAGTCTCGAAGAAATTGCTTCTGAGGTTGACTATGACATAATATTCATCCTCAGTGACATTTTCAAAAATATATTCACAAATAATTTAACACCAAAATTCTTTTATTTGTTTTAGAGATAGATAGGGAGAGAGAGAGAGAGCAAGGAGCATGAGTAGAGGTAGGAATAGAGGGAGAGGGACAAGCAGAATCCACACTGAGCATGAGCCCGATGAGGGGCTAGCTCTCATGACCCTGAGATCACGATCTGAGCCAAAATGAAGAGTCAGACGGATACTCAACCGATTGAGCCACCCAAGCGCCCCAACCCCAAAATTCATGATGTAGAGTTTGAGTTGCTATGTGGGCTCTGTGTGTGTGTGTAAAGGGAGGGTTTTTTGTTTTGTTTTGTTTTTTTAGAATAGAAAGGCTAAGATGCTTCCTATACATGAGGCACTATTCCATCTCTATACTATTTGTTAAACATATACACCCACACACACAGCCATATACTACAGTTGATTTAATGCTCAGAAGAGCCCCATGAAATTAGTGCTATTATCCTCATTAGTTCAATTCAGAGATGACTAACCCAAACATAAATAGCCAAATATTAGAACCAAGTCTCCTTAGGTCTGCTGGACTCCAGAATCTTTAGCTCTGGGACATGCTAACGTCGAGTGATGTTATGTTAATGAGCTAACAAATGGGGCACCATATATATATATATATATATATATATATATATATATATATAGTTTTTATACCTTTCATGCCCCTTCATGTATATTTGGGTGTTTTTGTTCACCCCATGAGGTCAGAAAGCCAGGTTTTGATTTTCTTTGTTTGGAGCGACAAGAACACTAAGGTCCAGAGAGGTAATGAGACCTTCTATACATCACAAAACTAACTAGTTAGTAATAAAAGCCTAAACTTAACCTAGATCTCCTAAGTCCCAGTTCCCCTCAGCATGCTGATGGGAACACTAATCCAGACTCCTGATTCCTTGGGTGACTCATCAAATTGGATGAGTCTTCCTCTCAACTTCACCAGTGACTAGGAATTCATTTAGTAAATGTTCACTGAATTACCACTAAATAGTTTCAGGAATTGTGCCAGGCCTTAGGAGGGCAATGATGGACCTAGTGGGTATGTACTGCATTCATAGAGCTTACAGTCTAGTGGGGAAATCAAACAGATCACTCATTGCTGTAAAGTTTGCTGTCTGTTAAGGGAACAAAGGCTGGAGAATGGAAGTCATGTCTAAGATTTAGGGGAGTGTTAGCTAGGTGGAGGTAGAGGTAGGGGACAGAAGTTTCCATACAAAAGGAATGTTTTGAGCAGAGAATTGAGCCAAGGACAACACTTAATATAGACCAACACAGAGATAGGAGCTGTGAGGATTTGAAGCCAGCAACTGAGAAATGATGGGGGGAAGAAATGAAGTCAAAGGGAAAGGTCCACGTGAGGTTTGCAGATCAGCCAAATGTTCAAAAACTGGCTTCCATGTTCATAAGCTGTGTGATGTTGGGCAAGTTCCTTGATCTCTCTGAGTTTTCCCACTTGTGAAGGGAGATGTTAACGTAAACTTTTGCAAGGTTAATCATCGGGCTTGCAAATAATAAATAGAAAGCATCCAACACAGTGATGGTAAAAGGTACCACTGCCCACCAGCTGCTCACACCTAAACTTGGGAGTCATCTTCCAGACTCTTCCCACACCACATAATAGGATGGCTATTAGGTCCTTTCCATATTCCTCCAAAATACCTTGCAAATTCTAGCATTTCTCTGTGTCCCCAGACTATAGAATGGTGTCAGTCCAGACTGCCTTCCTCTCCCACCTGGACTAGAACACAGCCCTTACCCAGTCTCTGTCTTCCTGCTCTCTGCGCCACCCCTGACCCCCAAACCATTCTTCACACCTCAGCTACAATGATCTTTTTAAAACCAAAAACACATGTCATCCTGCTGCTTCACATCTTCTGGTTCCTTCCCCTTGTTCTTAATAGAAAATCTAAACTCCTTGCTTATTAGGCTGATCCTGCAGTATCTGGCCCCCGTCCACCTTGTGGCCTCAACTCCCTGTCCTTGGTGACAAGCTCTGCCCACACTGGCTACCTGCTTCATCCTTCAGGTTTTAGCTGATAGGCCACCTTCTCTGAGAGGGTCTTCTCTGACCACTTTGTCTAAATAAAATCTCCCCTGTTAATTTCTACCATAGCACTTTATTTCTTTATTTCCCAGCCATGATTAAAATTTATCATATACATTTATTTGGGTACTTACTAGATTGTCTCACTCCTGTTGGGAATTCTGTGAGAGTCTGAACTCTTCTGTTAGGGGACTGATGGATCACAGCATGTGTCTGGCACAAAATAGGCCCATGGTAAACATTTGCTAAATTACTAGAGAAATGAAAGCAGGGATCTCAATAAATAATAGGTATTCTTGTTTATGAATACCTGTCAGAGAAACTGTTCTGGTTGTGAGCATTTGGTAAGAGTTTCTGTCCCCATTATTTGCCTCAATTTCCAAAATATAGAGTGACAGCCCAGTACAAGGCTTTGTGTGTGGTAGAGAAAGGGAAGGTCATTCTGTGTTAGTAGGATCACTGGAGAGAACTGACCACAAAAGCCCCTGACATTGGATCCATATAAGACACAATTTCTGGGCAAATCCTTGGTATATTTTCCCTGAGACTCAGGGACCCAGGGACATCCATCACTGGAGAAGTAGGTGCTCATACATACTCTTGTGTTAGTGGCTGGCATTTCTGCCTCGAGGATTTTACATTTACAAGGTAATAATAAAAGTGGTATTAGAAACCTGTAGATGGTCTGTCCAATAGAGAGAAATGTTGATTGCAAATTCCAGCATGGAAGTGGGATGGACTAGAAGTGTTTCTGGGTAATTTAGGGCCCCATAGTGGATGTCTCTGGAGATACCTTGGCCAGTCAGGTCTATTTTATTTCAGGAAGGAAATAAAACTCTGCCTGATTGGACTCTTTTCCCCCTGACAGAAATGAGTAGCTGTCACAATGAATCCTAAAGGCCAAGGCTGCAGGGCTGGCAGTGCACACCAAAGCTACACTTCTTCTCTGTGGATGTGGTCTTGGAACTTGAAGTCAGGGTCAAATTTTAGGGCTCTCATATTGTTGGATATACAAGGTCTTTCAGTTCTTCCCCAGAGAGCCTTGTACCCCTTAGGGGAGGCGTGCTGAGATGACTTTTCTGAGCGTGCATTTAAGAGTGTACAGCCCTGCAAAGTAGTAAAATAAGGGACAAGGCCAATGATGGAGTAATAATTTTCAGCCATTTGATTTTCTAAAACAATGCTATCCAGTAAAACTGGCTGTGATGATTGAAATATTCTCTATCTGTATTGTCCAACATGGTAGCCACTAAGCACTTGTGACTACTAAGCACTTTTTTTTAAAGATTTATTTTTTGGGATGCCTGGGTGGCTCAGTCATTAAGCGTCTGCCTTGGGCTCAGGTTGTGATCCCAGGGTCCTGGGATCGAGCCCCACATCGGGCTCCCTGCTCAGCGGGAAGCCTGCTTCTCCCTCTCCCACTCCCCCTGCTTGTGTTCTTGCTCTCGCTCGCTCTCTTTCTCTCTCTCTCCCTGTCAAATAAATAAATAAAATCTTTAAGAAAAAATAAAGATTTATTTCTTTATTAGAGAGTAAAAGCATGTGTGAGAGCAGGTGGAGGGGGCAGAGGGAGAGGGAGAATCTCAAGCAGACTCCCCACTGAGCACAGAGCCCAACACGTGGCTCAATCTCATGACCCCAAGATCATGACTTGAGTCGAAATCAAGAGTCAAATGCTCAACTGACTGAGCCACCCAGGTGCCCCGACTACTAAGCACTTGAAATATTCCTAGTGCAGTGAGGAACTGAATTTTTAGTTTAATTTAAATTTGAATAGCCATATGTGGCTCTTGGTTACCACGTTAGATAGCACAGCTGTAAAATACTGTATGATTGGAGGAAGAGTATCAAGAATGGTGTGCAGATACAGGGGTAGAATGGGAATACTTAGGAGAAGGTGCCTTGGGAGTTTTAACCAAGTGGTTGTGGAGGGCACATCCCATAGTGGTGCATACACGTGCATACTCTGGTGTGAGATGTGGGTTCAAATCTCAGTTCAGCCAAATTCCTGCTGTGTGATCTTGGGCAAGTTACTTAACTTCTCCAAGATTCACATTTCTTATCAGTAGAATGAAGATAAAAATAGGACCTACTTCCTAGGGCTGCCTCATGTTTTAAATAACATACTTTACAAATACTGTATGAACATCTTTAATACTATATATCTGGTGCAATTTAGGACTCAGCAAATTTGGTATAATATCTTTTAATATGACACACATCTGGATAGCAGTGTTGATGAGCTTTGTGATCAGAGAGGTAGAGGATCAACAGAGAGAGCTGACCAGACTCCTTTTGATGAAGCAGAAGTGAATTTATTAACAACGAACACTAGCATGCCTCCTCAGCTACAAATAGCAAGTTTTGCAGAGTCTCATGAAATGGATGTTCTGTGAAACTGCACAGCTCTGGACCATTTATGATGGAATGATAGAATGATAAAGCTGGAAGGGATTGAAGACCAGTGATCCCCAAGCTTTCATGTGCAAACAGCTCACCTGGGTGTCTTGTGAAATGCAGGTCCTGATGCTGTGGATCTGGGTGGGGCCCGAGGTGCCACATCTCTCCAGGCCCCCAGGGCCTCCAGAGGCTGCTGACCAAGGGTCCACGCACAGAATGTCAAGGTTGTCGAGCACCTGGAGTCTAGGGCAGAAGACCAATACCCTTTCTTTCTGAAGAGTACTTGGAGACCCAGAGGCGGGGGGCTTCAGGTCATGGGACCATTGGAAGTAGAACCAAGGCTGAAACGAACATTCTGTGTTGCCTGCGCCAGTGTCACATGACCTTCTGCACTTGCCTGGGCGGCTGCCGTCTCTTCATTATTACATGGCACTCAGCACTTCGTAAAATGTCCTTTTCCATTTGCCAGCCAGGGATAACCAAGGGGGAAGAGAACTCCTCTTGCCTACACTGTTCCTGTAAGCGACTGCTCATGAAGCTGGAGCTAACACTCAGATGTGCTCATTCTGATCTCACGGTTCCTTCCATTAAATGCCAGGGCACCTGTGTCCCTCCCTTGCTTCTCGATCTTGAGGAAGCTTCAGGCCAGGTATGTCTTTGCAGGGATTTAGGGACCAGTCTGCATTTAGGATCCCACTCAGCAAAAAAAAAAAAAAAAAAAAAAAGAGTGAAAAGAGTTAGGTGTTCTTTCTCTTTTCTATGTCACAAACAGGATTCTAGAGCATTTATTACAAGCTGAGCAGTAGCAGTGTGCTTTAGGCCTGTGCATAAGCCATTTCCTGGAGTGCTATGTTTTATTCCTAGAGAGCCTGAAAATGAGTGGCAGCCCCAACTGGGGAAGGTAGAAATAGCAAACTCTCAGAGAAGAGGAAAAGTTTCCTTGGTAGACATGAACGCACGGTTTCTTAAAACAACTTGGTGACGAGGGATTAAAATTTAGGACAGTTAATTGTCCCTGTTACCGGCTCTGGGTGACCCTGGATAAAGGGATGTGTGTGCACACTTATGTACACATATGTGGGTGTGTGTACATGTGTGCACATGTGTAACCCAGGCACACACCTATATTTACCTCCTTCCTTTCCCATATGTTCAGTGGTCCACTCAGTTCATATTATTATTTCTCTCCTTTAACGAACGCTTTGTCAAGACAAGTGAAATGACACCTGCAAACCTCCCAGAGAATTGAGAAAGAGTTGGCTTCTCTGCACCCCCCCCCCCATGTTATCTCTTTATCTGCTTCAGTGGCCACCATTAGGGTCAGGCAAGTTTTCTGGGTCTTTGCCATCATGTGATTGGGATCCTAAGAGATAAATGTCAAGAAGTAGGAATTCAGGATGCGTCAAGTTGCTGATAATTAAATGAATTTGTGGCCTCCGACAATCAGGTCTAGGTCACAGATGAGCCGCTCATTTTGGAGTCCCAGCGTAGAGGAGCTGGCAAACACAGCTTTTCCCTGAAGCTGCATCTGTATGTGTAATCTCGTTTTGTTGGTATCCTTCATGAGCCAGTAAGGTAGCCTTTAAATAAAAAACCACTTTCCAACCACTGCATTTTTCTCCTAAGGCGTAGTTTGTACTCTAGGCATAGATGGCTTACCGAGTTCCACAGCTGTCACTGAATTCCTTCCACAGGTTAATAGCAATACAGCACTGAGGCGGAGGGCTCTGGCTAGTACAAAAATTCCAACTTCTTAAGTAAATGGGGAAGATCTTTCTGCTTTGAATTTGCAAAACCACTGATTTTTGTTGCAATTAGGGAAAGAAAAGCTACAACAGGCAAGATTTTTTTTCCCCACTTTTAAAAACAACATTTAAGGATCCCAGTTGTTTTATTGGGCTTCTCCAGTTCCAAGAGTAGGGGGGCAAGTGTTCCTTGAGTCAGTACGCCGTCATTGCTGGGTAAAGAAAAGAGTCCATCTGTGGTCTCTGGGAAGGTGTGCAGATGAGTCTGCTTATGTGACTTGGGGTCCCCAAATGGTTTCCCAGTCTTCAACCTTCCATGTCAGAAGAGCCATAGATATTTTCTGAGTGCAGTTTGACCTGCATTCTATTGACCTAATCATTTGGCTAATCGCTGCCTGCAATTAAATCCTTCTCAATGCAATAAAGTTAATCTCTTCTCGGCACATAAAATCTGACCCCCACAGCTTGCGAGAGAATTGCTCTTGTTTATGCTGTCATCTTGGGATCCTACAGCCTTTTTTCTGAGGGCCGAAGCAACTCTTGGAGCTTGAGAAGTCACACCCTCCTGGAATGAGAGTGTTACAATGCTTTGCTTCCTTCCCAAATGCAAAGCCCCCACCAGGTTGCCTTGTCTCTACTCAGGCTCATTTCTTCTCTGTTGCCCAGCACAGAGTGTGAACCACTGAACATGACACTTTTCTTCAAGCACGTTGCTTTTGTTTGTTGTCAAGGTCATTAGCACACTTGACAGTTATTCAGTCGGTCCCTTTTTGTTCCAACTTGAAGAGATTAGTGTCCAGTTCATCAATAATTTCAAAAGGTCCGCAGGCTCAGCCATATTTGCAGCTCAGACTGAGGCACTTCTCATTGCTCCTGAGCAGAAACAACATTCAAAGACTCATTCATTCACTTGGCAAATACTTACCGGCAAGTCGAGGTGTTTCCAGTGGAACTGCGAAAGTAGTTGGTTGAAAAGGCAGTGGGTCAAGAGTCGAGGGAGAAGGCAGGCACCAGAACCATGAACTCCATGCCCAGATGGGCCTGGGCTCCAGTTCTTGTGCACCAGCTGTGCATCATGTTACCTGGGACAAGTTCATGATCTTGACTAAGCCTCAATTTCCTCATGATTAAAAAGAAATAAAAATAGTATGTTTCTACTATTCCACTATTTCATTGGGAGGATACAATAAAAACTAAAGATGCCTAAAATAATGCCTGGCACATGGTAAGTGCTCCATAAGTATTAGCTATGATTATCACTTTATTTCATCCTTACAGCAACTGTGTGAGGTAGTTCCTACTTCCCCCCTACTTTGCAGATGGGAAAACTGAGTCAAAATAATTTGCCAAAGATCACATAGTTTATAAGTGGCAGGCTTAGACACAGGCGGGCCTAACACTGACATTCACATTCTTCATCATTATGCCAGGCTGACTGGGCTAAGATTTCCTTATATTTTTAGGAGCCACATACATTGCTGGGTTTTGAAAAGCCTAATTTGCTAGATTTGTTAATGGTTCAAATTAAGCCACATGACTTAGCTAGAATATAAACATTTTCAAACATTCATTCTGTTGTGGTTTTTTCCTCCCAATATCCAGTGAGTATTTTTCTTCACATAGAGAATTTTTATTAAATGCCTAATTACAACTGGTTGGATTCTCACTTAGAACAGTTCTCACTTCTGAATTTAAATTTAATGATGTGTTGAAATATTAATGACCTTTATCTTTAAAAGTGTCTAAATTGTACTAAAGTTAACAAATGTGGCTGATAATACCCAGCACTCTCTTGGAGCATTCTCCCACACGAGGCATTTGCTTGGTCTTGCGTCATTCTAATGGTGGGTTTTATACAGCACTGACAAATACCCAGTGTAGGAAAATTTTGCATCACAAATTGCCTGGGGATTTAGTCTCCCCGTACATGCTTTAAAGTGTTCTAATTCAGGCTAAGTAATAATAGCTGTAAAGCATTTAGAAGGATCGACAGTGCCAGGCATGGGTTCTGTAGAGTAAACCTGTTTCTGAAGGAGAAGCAGGATTTAGATCATATGGAAGGAGCAGCCCATCAGCTAAGTTCATTCCTATTCTCTCTGTGTATCCTACCTTCTGTGGCATGAACTTTACTCATGGGTTTGGCTTTAGCTCCTTGATCATCTTATTAATCTTGATAGTGAAGATAGAAGTAAAATTTATGAGTCTTGATTCTAATAGCCACGTTGGACTCCTTCCAATTCCCCAGAAGTCCTTTGGGTTCAAAAGACTTGCATAGCTGGTGCTGGCTTCTGAGCCTTGGGGCATAACATGAAGATTTGGTCTCCTTTTTTCTGAGTGTGCCCTTTGCTGAAAGACCTTGATACATTCTTGTCGCACCCCCACCATGACTTGGAATGTCCGAGATGAGGGACAACTGTTTACCAACATGCGGACAAAACCCTACTTAGAGGAAATCCCATGTCTCATCTGGCTAAATAACTTGGACCATATGTTCAGGTCCCAAAGCTTGGGATTTTTCAGAGCGAGTTCAAATGTGCCTATTTGCATCACCTGGGGATATTGAAATTCCAAGCACAAGTTCATTTTCACATAATTCATTATCCTCCCTTGGATTTGGTACTTATTGTGAACTTTGGCAACAGATGGAATGAGATGATGTTCCAGGAGCACTTACTAATTCTTTTTGCTCACAAATACCCACAGATAGTGATAATTTGCACTCAGATAAAACTTCCAGGGCCAGGCAATGCCCTCAGGTACTCATTTGCCACCCCCTGTGGAGTTCTTGGATAGAATTTAATTATCCAGCAGATTTGGGGGTAGCTCTGCCAGATGTTGGGTACTGACCCAAACATTTCAAATGGAAGGAAGGGTCTGATGCATTCCAGAGAAAAAGAGGGGGAATAGTCTTGGGAGCTGGAACTCTGGATGGGAGAAAAAGGGGCACGAAACAGGGGACTTGGAATTTGTGGTGAGTTCCTCAGAGCCAGTTGTTACTCCTGAAGCCCCAGGAACCACTGGGCATTTGTCAGGGTCATTCTGGAAGTTCCTGTCTAGGACACCCCCCGACTTCTGTTAAATGCCAAGGACTTCAAGAGATAAGAACCAGTTGAGGAACCAGCTTTTGTTGGTTCACAATAAAAAAAAAAAATGACCGAGTTAACGTGAATGATGAACATACACAGCTGCTCCTCCCTCTGGTTCCAGCACAGTTAAGTGGGGCCACTTGAAACTAACTGGTCCTTGAGTTTGGGCTTGTCTACAGAGAAGTTATTGCAATTATAACTTGTTATTAATGAAATATAGTCCAAGCATTATGGTCATAGCTAGGATTGATGAAATGTGGATTCTGTATCAGGCACTGTGCTAAGCACCTATATACCCCTTTCCTTCTCATAACAACCACATCAATTATAATAGTCCCATTTTATGGATGAGCAAATAAAACTCAGTCTTACTCCATAACTGCCTACAATGCTGCAGCTAGCACGAGGTAGAGGCGGGCAGCCTGATCTCACAGCCTGTGCCCACCATCCTCAGGGCTGAACTTGACTTACTGATGTTGACCTCTCCATCTAAAGGAATCTGGCCTGTTCCCATCTCCACTCAGAGGGTTCAGAGAAGGGCCCTATTCTGTGCCTTGTGTCATCCCTGCCTCGTCCCACCACAGCTGGTTGGACCGGAGGTAAAAGACTGACAAAAAGCCAGCCAATCAATAGACTGGCTTATGACCTCTGATGTGGCCTAGTACCCACCACACACACCCCCCCCAAAAGCGAAGACTATCAGATTCCTTTTCGGAATTTAGACTAAAAAAAATACCACCAAGGTATTTAGCTTTGAGAGCTTAGGATAAAATGAAGCCATGAGGTCAAGTCAGGCTGTGAAGTAATCAGGCAGCAGTGAATATGAATAAGCACACAGGTGCATTTGGTAGAGAAAGCCTCAGAGAACATACAAGAGCAAAGGAGAGGGGTCATGAGAAATGGAAAAAGTAGCCAGTGGCCCACGATGTTTTTCTGGTTCCAGTCCACGGGGATCCTGTTAATATATAACATGAGAGTGAAGTGGGATAATTTATGTAAATCACCAGCAGATGCCTGATTCATAGTTAAGTGATCGATACAAGTCAGCACTGTTATGATGTTTATTATTATTGGAATTTTAATGTGATTTGCCTTTTATTTGGAAGATTAAAAAAAAAATCCTCTCATTCCCAGTTTACCAAGGTACATACAGCTAGGGAGATGAAAAGACATATTCTTTCTTTTATCATTGAATTAGATTCCTTAATTGTTATAATTTATAATTCAAATTTTAGCTTATGATTCTTAGTTTTCTTTCGGATCGATTCCACACCCACTAATGAACTATCATGGTAGAGCAATGGGGAGCTATTCCCATAATCTGTTTTCCTCCAATCCCCCTTCAGATGCTAATGAGAAGTACCATGGAGACATCAGCCATTAGTATACATGGGCTGGTATAAATCACGGACTATGGATCATTGAGCATCTTTGTTGTAAAACAAATGGCCTGTGGTCAGTTAATCATACAAAGAAACATCTCCAGGGCCTCCTGGTTTTATTCATAACCCCTAAATCCGGTTGCAGTTTTATAAACAGAACATCTGTTAAAATATGCAGAAATTACAGCCACAGTCATTAGCAGGAAGCTATATAGCTTTGGCAGATTTTTTTTAAGCTTTTGATGGTAATCTCCTCTGTCTGTGATTCATGCTTTATTCCCATTCTTGCTGAATCTCTTTTGTTCCCCTCTGTTCTTTTGGGTTATAGCACTTTTCACCCAAGACTGAAAAGTGGACATGTGTTGTCCCAGGCTCAGTTGGCACTGTGCCATTCTGCAGCATGGGAGAGTAACTGTAGCCCAGCCTTGCAAAACCATGTATTTCAGGGATGCAATATGCATCGCCTCAAGTAGCCTGAAGGTGAGAAATCCCAATTGGCTTCACACTTGTTTTACTGGCTTTGGACTCTCGTAGTACTGGCATTTAACGAAAGTGAACAGAACTCCCAACCAGCACTGCCCCAAATTTCTCATTTTCTCTTAGTTTCCCTCTACGCTTCGCACCCCTCCCCCCACTCTTAGTTAAAATCTTTACTGTGTTCATATTTAAATTAGCCTGGTAGAGTTAACCTCTTAAAATAAAGACCAGGAGAAGTACAGATAGCCAGGGAACAAGATTTGTCCTAATAACCTAGATTGCCCCCTTCCTTGTTCAGTGAAGAAATCATTATTCCACCTAAGAACTAGAGAATAGGTAAGTTTTCTTTAGCAGTGGCTTTGTTCTGTCTGCCACGGAATGGGAATCAGCAACCATTCCCTACGGAAATTGAAAAGTCACCTCTGAGTACTCAGTGTGTCCATCACCTATCCTTACATATAAGGTTTTATAAAGTCCCAAAGTCAGCCTGGTTAAGCCTGAATAGATCTTTCTTAATGGGCCCACAAGGAAAAAGAAGACAATGTGGTAAAGCTGCTAAGAGAACCAACTCTGGGATCAGACAGACATGGACCCGAATCCTGGGTCTGGCAGTCATTAGCTATATCCCCTAGAGGAAGTTAACTCGTGAAGCTGCAACTCTCCATCTAGAATACTCATGCCTGCTTCATAAAGTTGAGACGATTCAAGGAAAACCCAAGCAAAGCACCTAGCCACAGGCCTGGCACATTGTCAGTTACCGAGTAAATACTCATTTTTACTGTTGTTATTTTTTATTTTTGTACTTAGTACCAGCACATGGTTCGATTATGTTAGGTGTTGATTTTAACCTCACTAGAACTTTCTTAAGTACTTACATAATTTAAAGCAATTCATTTGCTCAAGAATATTTCCTAAGCACCTGCTCTGGGCTCAGTGCTCTGTAGAGTAAGGCTTGTGAAGATTGATCCTTGCAGGCATCTGTCTGTAAGGAGCTCGTTGGACAAATCAGCACAGAATGTGTTGGAGGGAAGATCTTAAGGACCATGCAAGTTGTGGGTAAGAGAAACATAACCACCTGGGAAGGCTTCATGTGGGAAGCTAGGGGAAGCCGGGGTTACAAGAGGCATGACACATCTCTCCAGTGGTGTGCTGTAGACGGGGAGGTTAAGTCTCTGTGGAAGATGAGAAACTGAAGTGGAATGAGACAACAGTGAGGACAGGTGGGGTAACAGAGGCAAGGAATGGGCCAGTTTGCCTTCTGAGGGAATCAAAAAGGATTGGAGGGGAAAAGCCAATCAGAAGATGGAAACCGGACTCCCCAAAACCCTGCAGAAACTGAGGGATCAGAATGGAAAGCTCCCGAGAAGGAGACTGAAAATCAGAGGACTGCCTGCGGAGGGCGGAGTGGTCACGAAGGGAGGCTCCCCCAGAGACGGATGGCTTGTTTGTCCGTTTCCAGGCCTGCAGCCCAGAGAAGCGCTGGTTCTCTTCTGGATTCGTGGCATGTCCCAGTGCTTGTGGCTACGCGGCTCCCGCTACCCTCGGAACTCCAGGGGCGTGTCTTAAGGCAGCAGCTCTCTGAGCTTTCCAAAGGGAAATTGCAGTCATGCGTTAGAGTCCTCAGTGCCAATTAAAGTGTCAGGCTCTGAAACAAATACGGTTAACAAAGATGGGGATAATGTTTTAAAATTAGGTTCTCAGGAGTCCCCCATTAATTTGGAGCTCACAAGACAGTGACTGCGTGTTCAATAAATACCATCTGATGACAGTAACGGCCAGTAGTGCGAGATGCCCAGCAGATAGCTCTCTTCAAACATGCAGGTGCAAATATATCCTGTGATATCGCACTCACCATGAAGGCAGTGTCTTTCAGCTTTACAGCTCTTAAAACATGAATCCCTCCAGAGGCCAGGAAGATGGGTGTCGTTGTCTTCCTCCTAACAGTATAGAAAAGAAACAAAGCAAGAGAACTGGTTTTAAAAATTAGGAGGGTGGATTCACTATATACAGATGCACTGTATAAGGCTCAGTACACTCACAAGCACTGCATAATTAGGTAAATTGTGTAAATACTCAGAGGTGGTTAGTGGGGTGACTTGTGGAAATGAAAAAATTAGCAATAGTGGCATGGATTTTTTAAAAAAGCAATTATTTGCTTTCTGTGATGACAAGAATCTGCAGATGGTGCATCCTCAAGTTCTTGAGCGTCCTGAAACCCTTTGAAGCATGGTTGTATTCACACTACAAATAATAGCCGGTAGGATGTACATGAGAGACCTTTATTCTATTGATTGCAATTGGAACAGTACCTGTTATTGTATGGATCATGGTGCATCGTCTCCATGGTAGGAGAACATAGCAGGGGTGTCGAGAACTAACAAAGAATTCACTCTGAAGATGCTCACAAGAGCTGATTTGCAACTCCACCTTGAAAGGTGTAGTCCCTTTGGGAGAGGGGCACAGGTTGGTGAAGTCAAACTGATCCCATTGCCAACAGTTCTCCATCAAGTTACTGTGTCTACTCCAGAAGACCAGAGTAGACCTTGGCTAATGCAGCAAGTGCAAGATGAGTGCAATCACCAGGAATCCATGGCCTGAGTGAAAGCTTGTGCTTCTTGGCCAGGTTTAGGAGCTGAAGGACATTGAATGCCTTCTGAAAATGCCTTTTACCAATAAAGGCTTCCTGCATATGACTTGATTAGTTTCATTTTCTACCCTGGGCTTGTAGATGGGACTACCCAGATGATACATTTGTTCATTTGTTCAGCAAATCCTTATTAAGCATCAGTTATGAGCCAGGTCCTTTGCTAGGCATTTGTTGGTAAAATAATGTGTTCCATAGGTTATCATTATCTTGACTTCAGGGATCTTGTGTTCATTGCCTGTTTCCCCCAAGGCACTTGGCACAGTGTATGACATATAGGGGGCATTCCCTGAAGGGAAACGGAGAGAAAAAGTCAGTCATTTGCAGCTACCAGAGCAGTCAGATGCCAGGGAAGCAGCATTGTATCTCCCAGTAACCTCTACCTGTCCCGTAATAAAAATGGCATGGTACATGGTGAGACCAGGTGGGTAATTTCAAGTTCTGCTTACTCCAGGACTCTGTCATTATTTAATGGCTTGGCTAAGGGATAACTGGTCATATACAGATTTGGAAGCAGGGGAGCAGATCACTGGAGTGCACCCACTTCCCTGGCACATGTGGACCCATCATGAAGATGTCCTTTGTTTCTTTTCATTCCTCGATTTAGTAAGAAGATGATGCCACTGCATTTCTGAAATCCTCTTCAGATGTTAGATCATTGCAGTGCCATTTTTCTGTGGGTGTTATATTCCATCGGTGTACCATCATTCGAGTCAGCAGCACAACCACTGAATGAGCGCCTGCAGTGGAAGAGGTAAAGCAGACACTTGTCAGGCAGCAGCTGGGCAACTGAGTGCCGTAGCAAAATGCACAGTGGCCGAAGTTGGGGGAGCCTGTGTGCTTCCCAATGAGCATGTGCATCGATAAAAATGATAGCCTCTTATGAGGGCAGAGTATTTGTTGTAGGCAAGACACTATGCTAGTAATGTTATGTGTATTATCCCATCTAATTTTCTTAACATTCCTTATAAGGTGGATATTTGTACTAGCTCCAGTTATAGATGAAGAAACTGAGGATATGTTCACAGCCATGCAGCTAAGAGTTCACGATCTTAATCACTACAACTATATTGCTGCGTAAATGTTTAATACAACATGGTTAAAAGAATGGATTGTTGATGGACTCGTGGTTGGATGGGAATGAGGACTTATTCCTTCTTGCCCCTATATTTTCACTTGCACAAAAATGTGACGAGGCAGGGGAGCGGTGGGAAACAGAAATCACTGTTTGTTGGCTTGGTTCTCCTGCTTTATAAATTAGTCCAATTCTATTTGATAGCCTCCCAATTAAACCAATAAATTGGATGAGTCAGTGGTTCTGAAATAAAAATGAAACCACACCATATTAATATGATGATTAGTCACATCACCAAAATAGAGACAATTTGTAAGGACTGTTTTCAAAGCCCTAAGTAGAAACAGAACGCAATAGGATGTGCAAACATTTGGTGACGGTATTTGGCATTGGAGGAAACCATTCGTGCAATTACCTTTAGATTCTAAGCAGATTGGAAGCAAATAGTACCTATGTTCCTCATGTTTTTCTGGACTTAGCTGCTTGCTGAATTAGTGGGGTTATGTGCATTTCTGAACAGCTCTGTACTTGTCTATTTGACCAGAGGTAAAAAGGAAGTGGGCATTCACACCAACCCACTTTATTTATAGCTCTGCTTTGGCAGTGTTTTATAAAGGGTAGTCACTCCCTTACATCCTGAAGGTAAATGCTATTACACTTTGATTGTAACTACCACTGGGTGAAGATGTCCAAGTAAGCATGGGTCTCCACTGACAAATGCATGGCATAAATTTCTTACACATCTTACCTTTTTTAATGAATGTTTAGTAACAATCCACCAGTTTCTGTACAAAGTTCAGGCACTATTTCATTTACTAGTATGAATAAGCAAAGAATAAGATCAATTTTAGTTCAAGTAGAAAATTGACTGTTGCTTAACAAAGAAAGACTAAAGCTCTTTGTGAAGAACTTCAAACTGTTTTTCCAAGCTAACCTGTTTTTCTTTTGTGTCCATTCTCTCTGTGAAGCTAAGATGAAGTGAAGTCCAATTTTATTGATCTTTTGGGTGAACAGCTATTGGACAGAGATGAGCCAAAGTAGATTTCCTATGATAGTGTTCCTCAAAATGGTGTTCAGAATTTCTTGAGATACTTGTCAATATGAAATTCCCAAGCTCCATTCAGTATCTACTGAATCATGTCTACGGTGGTTGCCTAGTAACCTGTATCTTTTCAGGTTCACCCAAGTGAATCTGACTAAGTATGAAGACCAGTGAGCAAACTGGTCTTCCATTTCCCGAGTTCAACTCTTCCTTTTATCTCAGCATTGTATTTGTAGCCTATTCTAGCTCTGGAAGCAGGAGACCCAATTCATTTAGCTTAGTGGGCCACTCTTAGGTCCTATACACTGTATTTATTGCTAATCTTAAACATCTACCAGCTGATTAAACAATTCCTCTTGGGAACAGGTAGCAATATTGAGTAATATTTAAGAGCACAGACTCTGGAGCGAGACTGCTTGGGTTTCGGTCTCTGCATGCGAATTTAAAGTGTTGATATACAGACAAGCATGTGTGTTCTTGGCCAGGTTGCTCTATGATCTTAACATCTCTAGACTTTGATTTCCTCAAATGTAAAGCTAGGGTAGCCATAATAACTGACTTCATAAGGTTATCTTTGAGATTAAATGAATCGATTAAATGAATTGGTCCTTGGGATCTGTTCTTTTCATCTACAATTGCTCCTTTTGTTATTTTGTCCAGTTTTCTGGCTAAAAATACTACCTAAATGCTGACAGCTCTCAAATTCCTATCTTTAGTCCATTCCTCTCCTGAACTCCAGGCTTACATATCCAACTTCTTGAGACTCTTTACTTGGATGTTTACTAAAACATCTCAGACTTAATATTTTCAAACTGAACTCCTGATCACATCTGAACAAATCTTTTCTGCCTGCAGTGGTCCCTTTTTCAGGTGTTGACAATTTCCTCCTTCCTCCCCTGGCCAGAAACCTTGGAGTCATTCTTGACTCACACTCCACATACAATGCATCAGGAAATCCTATTGGCTCTATTTTTAAATTCTGCTCAAAACCCCATCTCACTTCATCGCTTCCACAGCTACCATACTGATCCAAGCCACTATCATGCATTGTGTAACAGTCCCCTGCTCCCACTTTTGCCTCTGACACCCAGATCTGTTCTCCATACAGTAGGCAGTCTAATTTCCATAAGAATTTAGGTCAGATCCTATCACGCCTCTGTTCATACTTTTCCAAGGACTCTCCATCTCAGCATAAAAGGATCCCTACGGTACGTATTGAATGGAGCAATGGGTGTTATATGCAAACAGTGAGTCATGGAACACTACGTCAAAGACTAATGATGTAATGTATGGTGATTAACATAACATAATAAAAATTAAAAAAAAAAAAACCTAAAAAAAAGGGGGGCTCCTTACAGTGGCCTGGAAGGCCGTTCATCATCAGCTCTTCTGTTTCCTCTCTGACCTTACTCCTGCTGCCTTCTCCATGCTCAGCAGCCTTCTTGCACTTGAACTTGATGCTTGAACTCACCAGACCTCAAGGTCTTAATGCTGGCTGTGTCTTCTGCATGGACTGCTCTTCTCCCACATACCTGCATAGATAGCCAGTTTCCTTCAAGTTTTGTCCAAGTGTTGTCTTTTCTGTGGAGCCTTCATTAAGTAGCTGTTTGAAATTGTAATCCCCTTCTACCTTTGGCCCTTCTGATAGGCCTGACCTCTTATCTGCTCATAGTCATCTTTAATATACTATATATTTTACTTACTTATCATTGTGATTGTTTATTAAATATCTCCTTCCGCTAGAATCGATGCTTCAAGAGGATATTTGTTTTTTCTGTTCATTGCTGTACCCCTAATGCCCTAAAACAGTACATGGCATATAATAAGTGTTCAAATATTTGTTGAATGGATGAATGCATGAACAATTTGGACTTGATTCGAACATGGTTTATAACTTCCCACAGGATTCTGCCTTGGCTCTTAGGATATTTAACATTTTTTGTCACACTGTTGGTTAGGAATATTTTGGTTACCAGGCTGAAAAATCCTACTAAAATTTAATCACAAATTTGGCACACACAAATGAAAAGTTCAGAAGAATGCTAACTTCAGGTAAGGCTTGATCCAGAGCTCAGCCGGGCCACCCTTGTTCGACAGTCTCTCTGCTCCACTTTGTATGTAGACCCAGCAGCTGTTTGCAGGCTCTTCATTTGTGGTGGAAAACGGACTAATGTATTACAGGGTTTCACATCTCCTTAAGTCCTCAGGAAATATATCATAACCTCTCATTTGGTTGGTTTGGATTCCATGCCCAACCCTGAGTCTATTCCCTGTACTCAGTAAGATGGACTGCCTGGTGGACTCAAGCCAGTTAGAGCCTAACTCTGATGTTGAGGGAAGGATGGGTACTACCCACATGACTTGAGGGTGACAAGGGGGAAAGCCAGGGGACTGTTGGCAGAAGAAGGGAAGAATGGTTGGTTGATGGGGAGACAGCTGATGGCCTGATATAACAGTAATGAGTACATGCTTATTAAGTTAAATATGATAGCATAAGGTTTGGGGATTCAAGCCAAAATAACATATGGAAGAACTGATGGATTTCTTCATTCATTCAAGAAGTGGAATAGCATCTGCAAAAGCACAGAGGTATGAAAATGTTTGACATGTTTGGATTGCTGTGAGGAGTTGGTGTGAAGTGGGTGAAAGTAATATATTACAATCTTCTCAGCGCTGCAGCAGAAGCCTGAACCTAACTCTCATTGGTCCAAGTTGGAGTATTTTTTTGTGCTTGGCCCAATCACTGCTGAGAGGGGGATGGAGTATGCCAATTAGCTCAGGCCTTAAAGGCACACACACATACACAGAGCAGATTGGATTCAGAAAAAGAAAAAAATAGGGTTTTCTTAACAGAAGAAAGGGAAATTGATGCTGAGAAGGTATCAGAAGCAGAGAAAGATGTGTAAATCCTCTCCAAATAGACCTGTGAACCAAGATAGATCAATACGACATAGTCACAATTTTAAAGTTATATGACATTGAATGTGGTGCTAATGTGAGATACAGTGTGAGAATTGCAAAACTCCCTGCCTGTTCTTCTTAGAAACACCATTCTGATTCCACTTATCAGCTATTGAGTTATATGTGAGTCCTTCCAAGGGCCATGAGCACAGAAATAAGACCAGAACAGCAGGTGACCGGGCACAGTTGAGTCCTCTCCTTGAAGGTAGCCTTTTCTTTATTTTCATCTTAGGATTTAAGGAATACTTTGGAGGAAAGAAAGTCTAAATGTTAACTAAATTACGGGATTGGTTGTAAATTTTGTCTTTAGCTCTCTGCTTGTGGATCTAATCAGGGAATTCAGGAGTGTAATTTGAAGGTCTGAGCCTTCTAGAGTCCGTTTCATTCAGCCCCTAAGACACCACTCCACGTCCTTCTCTTCAGTGCCCAGTGGAATATGATATGGACCACCATAATATAATACTCTACTCTTCTTGGCATCCCAGATTTAGAGAAGGAAATGTGACTGTCTGATTTAGGGTGTTGATGGCCAGAGGAGTGGGGAAAGTGAGGATTAATGCATGAGACTTTGTCCTTGGGAAGAACATTCAGGACTGCCTTAGAGCTCTCAGAGCAGGTGTGCTTGTGGGTGAAAGCAGACACCAGAGTGTCTCTTCGTGCCTGTTCCAAGACTCCATCGTGTGCTCACCCCACTTTGTGCGCATCTCTGTTGCCTTGCTGGCATAATTAAGCACTCCCAATGCCGCTGCCCCAGTTTTTAGTCCGTGGGTAAGGAGAGCTGCCCTCACCCGTGCCAGCCCCCAGCATGTTCCCTTGTTAAATTATGCATATGCTAATGAAGTGTGAAAATCAGCCAAATAACAACTCTTTCTAATCATTTAAGGTCCCAAGAGCAAAGGAGCTTTTTTTTCTCTTAATTTTGGGGTGGTTGTTATGATTTGCAAGCCAATCGGAAGCACAATTCTCTGGGTGTTTCTCCTCTCCCAGTTCCCTTCCACAGAAATGAGGCTAATTGGCATTCTCACTTCTACCTCAAGTGAGAAGAGTCTTCTGGAAAACCAGTGACCTACTGTGCCCTTTTCATTTGCATTTGGGGCTGGATAATCCATAGTTTTACATGCATACACAGAACAGTCCCGAAGGGCAATTAACTAGACTAAATTATTTCCTGCCCCCTGGAGAGTCAGTGTTTGAGAACATCCCCCCAGAGATGGTGCATGCCAAGGCCCTTGTGTTGTGATTACATTTTACCTTTATGTTCCAGTCATCAGCTCTGAGTCTTTGCCAGTCCACCCGTTACCCTTGCAGACCTAGTCATATTCTCAGACTTCCTGATCTGGCCCCTACTTGCCTCTCTGATCGTCTCCTACACCCTCCTCATCACTTGCGTTGTACCACCTTGGGTCCTTTGGACTCTGCTCTTTGCTCTTCTTGGAAAGCTTTATCCACACATCTTTGTGTAGCTACCTCCCATCCTTCAGGTCTCAACTCGCTCTTCACTCTTGAGAGAGGCTAACCCTGACCACCTAGTTAATGCTGAATCCCATCCATCATCAGCATAGGTCACCCCCTCTTTATTCCCTTCAGAGCCCCAATCATGGATTCTGTCCCATCCCTTAGATTAATGGCATCATTTTCCTTGAGGGCAGGGGACTTTGACTGTCTCCTTTGCTACCATATCACTAGGGCCGAGCCCCTGCCTGGCACACAGGAAATGGGCAATAAATGTCATTGTTTAAATCACTGGTGTTTTTCAAGTATCTCTGAGCAGTGTGAGAACACCTTGTACAAGGTTTTGTTTCTCTGGCTGTTTTATCCTCAATGATTTGTTCCTCCAAGGAGGGGACTTGGTTATATCATCTTTGTTTTCCATGTCGAGCATGCACGTCAGTTATGCTGTTAATACAGACTGTGTTACTTGACTCCCAAATCCTTGATGATAGTGTGTATTTCGCTGAAGGTTTTATAGAGAGACTGGGCGGGAGAGGTACATCACACACCCTGTCGTCTCTTTTCTCTCCCCTCCTCCCCATGGCTTGCCCGTGTGCCCCTCAAGTTTCAGGTATTTTCTCCCTCCTGCTTACCCACACATTCACTCAGAAATCCTCCCTCCCCCACCTTTGTCCTGAGGAAATCAGCTGTTGCCCTTAGATTCCACCCTACACAGCAAAACAAAAGTCTCCTAGTGATCTGAACAGCAACCACCTTTTGTTCTTCAAGCACACTCCATAGGGACCTGAGTTCATTCCAACATATTTGAATGAATAAATCACAGCATAGATGTTATCTCGGTCCCAACTGATCCAAACCCTTCTTTCATTTTATTCATTTATTCAACAAATACTTATTAATGTTTGTGCCAGGTGCTGGGGATACAACAGTGAGCAAGATTGATTTCCTGATGCTAAGGTCTCTGGGAGAAATTCAGGAGGATGAATGAATATAGAGGTTTGTGTCAGTCTAAACTCCAAAGTAGAGAGGTTTGCCTCTGCTGTTGCAAGAGATCTAATTGTACACCAAAGGACTGGATTTAAAGAATACCCCTTCAGGGGTGATTTTAAAGTGCCTTTTCACATCACCTAATGCTAAAATTGTAGGTTTCTCTGTCCGAACTCGACCTCCCTACTTTGGAGAAACATTCCTCTTACTTTTTTTGAACCAGGGTATGCTCAAGGAAAAATTAGGTTTGCTGAGTGTGGAAATGACTGTCATCTCTAAAATTTGAACAGAGGAAGCTGAAGCTAAACTGTATTTTTCAGAGCTTCACAGAGATTTTTTTCTTTCTTCTCCAAGACACATAAAATAGATATCTAAACGCAGTGGGAGCCAGCGTGTGGCTGAACCACACAAGGAAGCCGGAGGCAACTCCCAAGATGCTGCCACAGCAGCCTGGAGGGGAGAGAGGGACAGATTCCTGTCACCAGCTGGAAGAGCGGGCCTCTCCCAAGCCTGCTCAGTTTTAGCATTGCCTCCTACAGCAGAGACTGGAAAAGGAGTAGGCTCCTCTGCACCTTACTACAGTGACTAGGGAGAGGGAGAGATGCAGAAGTTGGGTCAGAGATGTTTCTTGTTACTAAAGCAGCCTGATCACACCTGTCAAGATGTGAGCTTAAAGAAAAAGGTGGGGGTCAGAAACTGGGGTCATAGGACCTGAACTCTGCCTCTGCTTATGTGTGGCCCATAGGGAGTTGGCTCAATGTTTAAAAAAATTTTTTTAATGAGTTGCTAACATTGAAAAATCACAGTGTTCAAGAAATACCCATATTTCCATCTTCCCTTGAAAACGCTGATCGGCTGGCCACAGTGAACACACAGGCTTTGGCCCACAGCTAGCTGCAGAGGGACAGCAGGTGCCCTCCTGGAGGTCATGTCTGAGGACTCGAGGCTGCCATAGTCTCCTCCCAGCCTGCTCCACTCCTAGCAAAGACCTGCCCCGCATCGGAGCTTGCAACCCCTACACACACGGGAAGGAAAATAACTGAATGGCTCTAAGCACTGTTCTTGTTTGTTTGATTTTTGACAGACATAAAGTTCAATTCTAGACCTGTTAGTAAAGAGCCATGTGGCCTCGGACAGATTGTCCTAATGCTTCCGTTCCTCATCTGCAAAATGGAGATTTGCTATAGTAAGGACTTCAGAGAGTTGCAAGGGATGAACCAAATAAACCCTACAAAGCATTATGCATTAGACTGGGATTATGATAAGCATAAGGTAAATAACAAGTGTCATTGTTGTTAGCTGGGTCATAAAGAGAAGTCTTCTGAGATGGTTGAATTGAAGAACATTAAAAAAAAAAAAAAAGTTTTAGAGATCCTGTCATCTTACTGCTTTCCAGAGTCTTTTCTCTTTCTCTGAAGACTGGTCTCTCATAAGAAGGGACTTGCTAGGTTACATCATACTCAAGTGTGTCTTTCCTTTTTTCTCTGCCATTTTTGGGGGGCTGTGGGAGAGACAGGGGAAGATGAAACCAAATCATGCCTCTCCGGATGATACCGAAAAGCATTAACATGGGTGAAGGAGTTAAACCATTTGTTAGAAGAAAACACCCAAGCACACGAAAGGGTTGTAAACTAAGAGCGAGAGAAAGTGGAGGGCAATATAACTGTCTTCAGTTGCCTGTAAGTAACCCGGCCCCCCAAGAACAGCGCTTGGGCAGGGATTATCAGCAGCTTCACAGGTGGATGGGCTGGTACAGCAGCCAGGAGCTTCAGGAAATGGCAGTGTCTTATCAGGATGTGGGATAAACAGGAAGGTGCCAACTTCATAATTAGTACCTGGCTGACTATCTCGGGAAGCACTTAACTTGACAACATGTGTGAACCACAGTAATGGATTTAAGGTAGTGCTTACTGAAGCATGTGCCACAGAAAAGTGGAGAGTCGGGAATGGGGGTGGGGGACTGTTCAAGCATCATTGTAAAGCTCAGAAGTGACCCTGATGAGGAGGCTCTTCTCAAAAGTTTTCTACACGGGGGTGGGCGAGTTTTGTCTTCTGTTGGCTTCTCTCTTGGCAATCATAACCAGTCATAACTTTTGCAAGTTGATTCTCCATCCCCTTTTATTCATTTCTGAATTGCTTTCTAGCTAAAATTTCATGATTCTGACTTGTCAGTATGTCTCTGAGACTGAACTCATCAGGAGACTGCCATTCTTTAAAGTTAAGGTAGTAGAACCTCCTCTTGTGCGATGGAGAGATCTATCTTTATAGAAAAATGAACTGTGTTTTAATATCTGTTTGGCTGTCATTAACAGCTAAGACCTAGGAAAAAATAGTGTTAATGTTTATCAAATGGATCTAGCACTTATTTAACAGTAAATTAAGAACCAACATATCGTTACATTGTATATATTTGGAATTCTAATTCTGAATTGATGTTACTTCTGATTTGCCATTATCAGGAGTTATGATATTTACTAAAGATGTGGATAGGATAAATAAGATTATAGTGGAATAAGTGTCCCAAGGAGTGTTGTCTTGAATCAACTTTCTAGTAGTGCTACTAGTGCTCATATGTTTCTTAATTAAGACAGGTCTGAAGAGGGGCGCCTGGGTAGCTCAGTTGGTTAAGCGTTTGCCTTCGGCTCAGGTCATGATCCCGGGATCCTGGGAAGCCCCGAATCTGGCTCCCTGCTCAGTGGGGAGTATGCTACTCCCTCTCCTTCTGCCCCTCCCCCGCTCGTGCTTTTCTCTCTGTGTCTCAGATAAATAAAACCTAAAAAAAAAAAAATAGGTCTGAAGAATTTTCATTGATAGCAGTTTTTCAGGGTGATATGGAAACATCTTTGACATAAAAGTAGTGACATTTCTTACATCGATACACCAAAATTCATTTTATTAGGGGACTGAGACTGTACTCGCATTTTAGTTCTAGTTACTGAGATACCATATGGATGGAATTCCAGACAGAAAGACAGATCGATAGATCAATTGGTTGATCTTCACTGATAAAACCTTCTTTGTGCATAGTTTCATAATACAGACAAAACTGGAAGTTGGATGCAACTTGGGGGAAGATTAGACTGAATCATTCCATTTTCTTATTTTCATTTAAAGACGGGATAAAGCCTGTTGCAGGACATCTTCTTCCGTGATGGGCCAAGTTCTGTAGATCCAGGAATTATTTGCTAAACACACACAAAGAGGCACATACCGGAAATGCACGCACACACTCATATCTTATTTCTCCCTGATAGTCTCTTGATATGATAAGTTATTAATGTGGTTTACTAAGGCAGAAACATCAAGTCTTGATCCCTCTCTCCCCTAACCAGATAATGCCAAAATTTCCCAAAGCCCTGAGATGGAATCAATGTTGAGTGGTTCAAGTCCTTGGTCCTGAGAGACTTCATTTCCTGTTCACAGAAAATCATCACACCTGCTTTCACAGAGCCTGTGATATTTCCAGTGGTAGCTTCAGAAAATCTTCATTTCAGTCCAGCTGTTAACACAGGGCAGCCTGTGTCTTAATTTAAACCTGGGGATGAGACTATGGCCATGCGTGCATCTGTAATTGAAATAGATCATAAATAGTCATTAAATATTCTTCTAGCACATGGCTTCTAGTAGCTGGAAAATATGCCACTATATAAATGCCCTTTAATTTATTAAACCTGGCTTCTACCCTTAGGCACTTGGTTGTTTACACTTTTTCCATATTTTAACCTTTATCTACATCATTTTGCATATTGGGGAGAAATTTCCTAAAAGCTGAAGTTGTATCAGAACATGTGACAGCTGTTTTAAGGAATTTTTTCTATATGAATATATTATCCTAAGACCCTGTTATATCCATATTTCTATCCACCCTCCCCCTTTTCTGTGTCTGTCTCTTCCTCCTACCTCCCTCAGTCCCCCCAACACATGCACACACACACGAGTCTCTCCTCAGTTAAGTCAGGCATTTGACGTAGGGAAATGATGAAGTTTTGTTCAGATATACGTGAAGGTGGTCAGCATACATGAAGCATTGGTTGGAAAATTATGAACCATCTCCATTAAAAAAAAATAAAACAGACAAAACAGCTATTGAGGTGTTAGGTCTGGAGGATCTCATGCCTTTTGCTACAGTGGGATTTGTACAATAAGTACAAGATTTGAAGGAGAAAGGTAGTCATTGGCAGGTCAGGCTGAAGTATTAATTGCTTTGAGCCATCTCTTTGGACTTTGTAACTTTACTGTAAGTTGGTGAAAGATCATGGGTATGCCACAGGCATAGCTGCTTTAATGAAGACTTATGGATCCTGAGCTTCCTAGATGAATACCGAAACAGATATTCTAAATGCAGACGGGGTATAGAATGGCATCTTTATTTTGATTTGAAGTAGCATGTGAAGACCATCAATAGCTATAAGAGAGTTCCACTTCTATTACGACGTTGGATAGCGAAGAATTTGCAATGATCCAGAATTCACTTCATTCACAGCATTATCCTTCACCCTTTATTTGAACCTCAGTTGGATTTGATCTGGCTCAAATGACTTGTTTTCACGAACTATCATATTTAAGGCAACGCTGATTCTGTGAAACATTGTGGTAGATTGAAAGGAAAATTCATATTTCCATTGGTAATAATTAACGTATGCTCTTTGCCTAAAACTTTTGTTTTTTAATTCATACCTCTATGTCTGTTTTCAGGAAAAATGCCTTGCCTGGGTATCATATACAGCCAGGCATTCAGATAAAATCAGAAATGCTTGCCTGAGCATCTCTTCTCCAAATATCCAGATGTTTGCATACATGCAGACTAAATGTCCAGGTGGTCAAGTAACTGCACATATTTGGATACCTGGCATCAGACAGGCAGCTGTACTGCCCGAGCTTTCTTCTTGAAGCATGTAACTCAGTAGACACACTTTCTCATCTGTTTCTGATGTGAAACCGAGAGAGAGAGAGAGGCCAAATAATGTGGTGGCTAAGAGCAGAGTTTCAGACTTAGGTCTGGATCAACATGCTGACACTGCCATTTCTAGCTCTATGATTCGGAGACGGGTTTATTTACTGTGTCTGTGTTGGTTTCCTCACTTGTAACATGGGGAGAGGAATACATGGATCAGGCTGGTGTTGGGTGTGTGAGTGAAGTAAGGCGATATGAGGAGGTTAGCACAGTCTAGAGCAAATAATAAGTTCTGTCAGGAGTGTAAACTGAACTCCCTGTCGTCATCAGCTGGGATGTGGACGAGCACTGGAAGGAAGGTGGCCTGCCCCGGCACTGAGCACTCTATGCTCATAAAGCTATAGATACACTCCTATCCTTCCATGCAACGCAACCAACATATGTGATGCCTTAACCATCGAAAATGAGATGGGATATACCTGATTGAGTAAATGAATGAATGAATGAGATGAGCACCAACAGTGCATCACTGTGTTCTAGATAGTATTTGAGGTAGCCTCTAAAGAACAGCTAGAGAAAGAGGAAGAAAGTTGTAATAGATGAGCAATTGGGAAAGAACACCTAACCAGAGAGAATGCTAACAGTAAAGGCATGGTGATTAATTCTCTTCTTATTTCAAGTATTCAACAGGCATTTGAGATTCTTTTCTGGCCAGGCAGCAGAGCAAAGCTTGGGGTGTTTGAAGGGAATGAGGAGTAATCTAGCTACAGCGTAGAATGGGGAGAGGAATCTGCCAAAGATAAGAGTAGAATACCTTGTACTTAGAGTTTGGGTTTTATTCTGGGAAGTTGAGGGAATTACTCTGGCTCTTGGACCTGCAGCCTGTGAAGTCTCACCAGTGCTTGCTACCAATCCTTTGCACCCCTGGTACCTTAGAGTCTGGCAGTAAGCAGTCAGCAGACATTGGTTCTTAATTTTAAGAAGGTAGAGATTATCATTTGTAGTTGACCTTACTGTTATTTTTCTGATTATATAAATGTCCATATTCTCAATAACTCAAAATATAAAATATCCCACAATGAATTAACAGACTCATTCATTCAAGAGATATTTATTAAACATGTGGTTTTCCAGATTTTGTGCTAGGCACTATTCCCAAAGATAATTAAAATTTTGTTTCTTCCACAGCTCTACAAAATGTTCACGTAATAGGTGCAAAATAAATTGTAGTTCCATAGTAAAGGAACAAGTGTTTTACTGTAGGAGAAAACATCTCCTCCTGTTACATCACTTTGAGTAATTTTGTGTTTCTAAAAAACAATTAGATTGAGTCAATTTTTGGAATACATAAAAACTACCTAATTTAGTGTCCTGATTCTCTAGGCTAACAAAAACCAAAATGTACCCCCTATAACTCAGGAGCGGACTTCACCTTCATCCTTAGCTTTGTCCATAGTGCATATTAATAATCCAGGAAATCATGCTATCTATTCCAGGCCCTGGACTGTGCAGAGGGAGGGAGGCCCACACCTGCCTTATGTAGAGCCTGTGATGTTTCCAGCAATAGCATCTGCAAATCTTTATTTCAGTCTAGCTGATTATGCAGTGCAACCTGAGCCATAAATTGAACCTGGGGATGAGACTATGACCAAGGGTGCATCCGTAATGTTTATGAGCTGTAAGGTCATTGCAGGAAACAGCAAGGAACATAGTTGTAATAGACTGTTGGCCTCTAAGGAAATTATTAATTAAATTTTATCTTCTCCCTGGCATGCTTCAGTACCACCACTATGAGTCTTTAGACCTGGGGAAAGTACAGCTCGGTAATAACTGGCCGTATCGTCAGGCTGGCAGTCATTTAATATGCTCCTTTGTCTGACACCAATCATGAACTGCAGTGTGGGATGTCAAGGTTTCTGCAAATGCCAATAGCATGCCTCACTGTACATCAGGCCCAGGGTTCAGATCTCATGATAGAAAATCCAAGAGTCACCGGGGAGCACAGCAATCCATTTTCTGGAAACGAGAGGTGGGCCCGGTCCCCTTTCCAGCACGCAGCCCCTTCAGTCTCTCCAGTGTTCTCTCCACAAGAGCTGAAATCACTCTGAAAAAGCCAAAGGAAAAGAAGCTCAAGTGTCACTGTGTTGACACCATCCAGGTAGAGTGCTATTTTTGAGTCTGACTTGAGGTGCAGAATTGACTAGGAAAATCAGAGCTGAAATGGCATTTCCCGTGACTTTCTTGGAGAGATTTCCCAGATGGATTGGCTCGGCCCACAAATCAAACAGCATTTTTCTTGTTCATAACTGCTTGCTGTGTCAGCCAGCTGTGTTCATCCTGCCTCACACTGGAGCCCCCACATGAAATGTTTTCTGATCAGTTGGCAGCCGTGCTGAGGACCCACAAAGCAGATTGGAGTCCAGCTCTGTTTTTGCATAGCTGCGTGGCCCTGCCCCACTAATGGGGATTTAAGCATCTTCATTCCGGGCAAGACAGCAGGTAGAGAATGCAAGGCACAGATGTGTTTGATTAGATTCTCAGTTTTCCACATCGGCACTTCCACATGCCTTCTGTGGCCCAGCTTTGTATTTTGATACCTCAGTCGCTTGCCCCCGCTTTCTAAGTTTGAGCCACTGACCCATCTCTGTGAAGTCATCTTTGTTATAGAAAACTCATGATAAAGTCTGGGAGGAGTGAACATTTAGCTCTGAGAGATTGTGACGGAGTGTGTGAAACAGATGAGGCTGTATGCTACTAGTAAGACCAAGTGTGAATAAGACACAGTCCTGAGGAGGAAGAAGATCAAGAAGTGACAACACTGACAATCGCCATGACAATTTGTGCTCCGATGGCCTCCACACAGGCTGCAAGTTTGAGGTTGGCAGCCTGTGTGCACGTCACCTTTCCATCTTCATTACAGCCTTCCTGATCCTGCCACACCTCTGGATGTTCTCCTTGAAAACACTTGAGTACAGACATTGAGGGTTAGCAGATCTTTATTTTCTATATTACAATTTCATAGAGGAATCTGGTCCATTCTGTAATTAAGAACTATTTTAAGGTGATCTGCTTTATGAAACCTGATGTGCTCTAGGGACATTTCAAGCAGGGGATTGATAGCAGAGAATATTTTCAGTGGAGCCGCCACCAGACCAAGGTAGTCAATTGTCATCAGGAATGATGGAACCCGTAGGTTGGCCACTGCCTGAGGAAGAAAGAAATAACTTAACCTTGGCAGTGTTTCTGATTGTGTACAACTCTTCTAGACGCTTAGACCCTTAAAAATGGAAGTTATTTTGAACCCTTACCTTGCCCAACACCCTACCATTTGTATAAATTTTTTCCAACATTTTCCTGCTGAATGATCATCTACTTTTTGATGAATGTCTTCAGTGCAGGAAAGTTTCATCCCTCATAGCAGTACATTAAATTTTTTAAACACTTATGTACCTTTATTAATATATTAGGCCGAACTGAAGAAGTCAATCATTTAAATTTTACCTGTTGTATTAGGCAAAAAAATACATAAATTCTAACATGTAAAAGTCACTTTTTCTAAATTATGCATAGAAAAATTGTGAATCGTTCTGTATATGTAACAGCATGGTACTATTACTAATTTCAGTGGTGATACTTGTAGATTTTTTATTTACCTTTTTTTTATTGTGGTAAACAATATATAACATAAAATGCATAAAATTTGTCATGGTAACCATTATTAATTCAGTGGCATTAATTACCTTCACAGTGTTTGCAATTATTACCGCCCTTTCCAGAAATCTTCATCATCCCAAACAGAAACTGTGTCCCCATTAAGTGATAATTTGCTACTTCTCCCTCCACCTAATCTCTGGTAACTTCTAATAGATTTTCTGTCTCTATGAATTTACCTATCTAGATATTTCATAAAAGTGGAATCATATAACAGTTGTCCTTTTGTTGTCTGACTTCATTCCCTTAGCCTAATGTTTTCAAGGTTCATCCATGTTGTAGCATGTCTCAGAACTTCATTCCTTTTGACAGCTGAATAATATTCCATTGTATACTAGGTTTTGTTCTTCTGCTCATCTGTTGGTGGATACTTAGGTTATTTTCCCTTCTCGGCTATTGTGAAAATGCTGCATGAACATTGGTGACAGGTATCTGTTTGAGTCCTTGCTTTCAATTATTTGGGGGTATAGTCACCTAGTAGTAGAATTGCTGGGTCATAGGCATATATGGATATCCAGTTTTCCCATTGCCATTTGTTGAAAAGACTATCTTTTCCCCATTGTGTACTGTTGGCACCTTTGTTGAAGATCATTGGATCATATATGAATGAGTTTAACTCTGGGATCTCTATTCTGTTCAATTGGTCTCTATGTCTGTTTTTATGCCAGTATTGCACTGTTTAATTACTGTAACTTTGTTAATATATTTTGAATCGGGAATTATGATGCCTCCAGCTTTGTTCTTTTTTTCTTAAGATTTCTTTGGCTGTCCTGGATCTTTGATGGTTTCATATGAATTTTAGGATTGTTTTTTCTATTTTTGTAAGTGCCATTGGGATTTTGATGGGAATAGCAATGAATCTGTAGATCTCTTTGGGTAGTACGGAAATTTTAACAACATTGTCTTCCATTGCATGAATTCAAGATGTCTTTGCAACTTTTTTGTTTTCTTTAATTTCTTTCATCAGTGTTGTTTAGTTTTCAGTTAGTAGACTTTGACCTCCTTCATTAAGTGTTTTATTATTTTTATGCTACTAAAAGATCATTTTCTTAGTTTCCTTTTTGGATAGTTCAGTGCTAGTGTGCAGAAATGCAACTTTTTTGTGTGTGTTGATTTGATATCTTTTAACTTTGCTGAATTTGTTTATGCTGTAGCAGGTTCTCTTATGGTTTCATTTGGGGTTTTTGTTTTTCGTTTTTTTAGATATAAGATTAGGTTGTCTCTGTATAGACAGTTTTGCTTCTTCCTTTCCAATTCGGATGACTTTCATTTCTTTTTCTTGCCTAATCACTCTGGCTTGGACTTCTAGTACTATATTGAATAGAAGTGGTGAGTGGGCATCTTTGTCTTGTTCCTGATTTCTTAGAGGAAAAGACTTCAGTTTTTGCCATTGAGCGTGATGTTAGCTGTCAGTTTTTCATAAGGCTTGAACGGTTCATATGAATTATAGATTAAGTTTTTAAAATTCATTCAAAAAATACCATTGGGATTTTGATAGGGATTGCATTGAGTTTGTGTATCACTTTGGACATATATACTACCATGTAGTGGTATCATCTGAACAATATTGTCTTCCAAACCATGAACACTGAATATTTTCCCATTACTTTTGGTCTTTATTCCTTTTCAGTGATGTTTTGTTGTTTTCATTGTACAAGTCTTGAACCTCCTTGGTTAATTTTATTCCTAAGTATTTTATATGCTATTGTAAATGGAATTATTTTCTTTTTGGATTTCTTATTGCTAGTGTATAGAAATACAACTGATTTTTTTAAAAGATTTATTTATTTTAGAGAGAGCACACGTTGAGTTGGGAGAGGAACAGAAGGAGAGGAAATCTTAAGCAGAATCCACGCTGAGTGTGGAGCCCCACATGGGCCCCATCTCATGACTTTGAGATCACAACCTGAGTTGAAACCAAGAGTCAGACACTTAACCAACAGCGCCACCCAGGCACCCTAAAACACAACTGATTTTTTGTGTTGATTTTGAATTTTGGAACTTTGCTGAATTGTTACATTAGCTACAACATTTTTTTTTCTGAATTCTTTGGGGGGGTTTTTGTGTGTTTTTTTAGATATAAGATCCTGTCCTATAAGAGTGGAGGTAGTTTTACTGCTTTCTTTCCAGTTTGGGTGGCTTTTATTTCTTGCCTAATTGCTCTGACTAGAACTTTCAATGCTGTGTCAAATAGAAGCAGTGGAGTGGACATCTTTGTCTTGTTCCTGATCTTAGGGGCAAAGCTTTCAGTCTTTTACCACTGAGTATAATATAGTTACAGGTTTTTCATATATGACCTTTTCCTGTTAGGGAGGTTTTTTATTTTCTATTTTTAATTATGGAATATTTTTCTCATGAAAAAGTGTTAGATTTTGTTAAATGCTTTTTCTGTATCCCTTGAGATGATCATGGTTTTTTTTAAACATCACTGTGTTAATGTGTTTTATATTGATAGGTTTTTAGTTATTGAATCACTATTGAAATCTTAGAATCCTACTTCATTGGGTTAAATAATCTTTGTAATATGCTGCTGAATTTTCTAATATATTGTTGAGGATTTTTACATAAATATTTCTAATTTTTGCTTTTGTTGTTTGTAGTTTTTATTTTGTTTTGTAGTGTCTTTGTCTGGCTTTGATAGCACGGTAACACTGCCCTCATAGAATGAGTAAAGAGGTGTTTCCTCCTCTTTAATTTTTTTTTAAAAAGTTTTAGAAGAACTGGTGTTTATTCCTGTTTAAATTTTTGGTAGACTTCACCAGTGATTTTATCTGGTCCTGGGCTTTTCTTTCAGAGGTTTTAATTACTGATTGAATTTCCTTATCTGTTACGGGTCTATTCAGATTTTCTATTTCTTCATGAGTCAGTTTTAGTAATTCATGTGTTCCTAGGACTTTGTCCAGTTCTCTGGTTATCCAGTTTGTTGGTGTACGGTTGTTCATAGTATTCTCTTATAATCCTTTTTATTCCTCTGTGGTCGATATTAATGTTAGTGCATTCACTTTTTATATCTGCCATCATGAGGGAGTTTTTCCTTGATTTATACTAAACTTTAATCTGAAAAGCTTTTTACTATTTAGTCCTGAATCTCAGACTGTATTTTTTTTAGTTCAATTTACGATAAAAATGTATTACTGGTAGTGGTGATAATAGCAATAATAGCTAACATTTAGTAAATGCATTGCGTGTGAAAGAGATTACAAATATCACCATTCTTAGCTTTTATATTCTACCAGTTTTTAGAAAATAGAAACACAAAGCAGTTGTCACTCACCAAGTTAGAGCAAAGACCCCAGAATATCAAAAAATGAGATTTCATCTTGCTTATGACTAGTCCAATGCTTGGGTCCACAGAAATCACCAGACCTACTAAGTGTACATTTTCTCTTATGTTGGCCTATAAGAACTAAGATATTTTATTTCCTATTGTGACTGACATTACCCATTACCACAGGTTACTACAGGTTAGCCTTAGGGTTAGGGAAGGAGGAGACATTTAAGGAAGAGATGGTCTATGTAGCTAGGCTATCCCTGGGTCCTAGGAAGACAGATTATCTGGACAGTTCACATTCAAAGAAAAAAAAAATCTCACAGCAATTAAGATTGGCTCCTGGGATTAAAATATTTCAGGCAATGCTGGATCAAGGAGAGACAGTTTTCTGTTGAGCTGCTTTATTTTATATACACAGAACAGATCTTAGATCACCTGACACAGAAGCAGGTAGAAAGGAATGCAAAAGAAAGAAGGAAGGAACTTTGCTAATCTTTGGGTTCTTTCTGTCAATTCAATCCATTTACTCTGTGTTTTTTCAGACATTTCTTTTTAAAGGTGAGCCATAGTGGATGTGCTAATACAAGGGGAAATGTGCTCTGCTGGCCCTAGTCAACCAAACTAAAGAGAGTTGTAGAAGCAAGACCATTCTCACGGTTGTAATTTGGTCTGGACTGTGTCAACTGCAGTCTGAAAGAAGAGCACGGAGTTGAGCTCTGCTTTGTGGAGACCTTTCAAAAAGATGAAATGAGAAGTTAGAAAAAACACCACCTCCTTAGAATTATATCGGACTTATTAATCATGGAAGGTCCAAAAGGACTTCCTAGAATACAAATGATGGCTCATAGAATGGTCATTCCCCATAATCCATCGTGTTTCCCAAATTGCTCTCCATCAACTGGATAATACTGTTTAATCCCTTATGCTGATTTAGAATTCCATCAGAGGGAAGTAATGTGTTTCTGTTCTGGAGGTTTGCTATGGTAAATGCATTACTGGATTAACTTTATCTTCACTATTACAGGGGTCTTTTAGGTGCTAACACAATTTTAAAATAAAACAAAAACTCTTCTGTTCAAAAATGCATTTTCCACATCAGAACTCATCTGTGGTGTTTATTGAGTGATATCTGACATCTGAAAAGCTGACATCTTGTCCTTTATAGGCATAGGAACCTTAGCAGCAAAGGGACTGGACAGTCAAAACCCTTAAATGATCTGGGATCAGTCTCGTTTGAGGCCCAAATGAGGCTTTCATCCTTATTCCTTATTCTTTTGTGTATTAAAATAATTTTCTGATTATGAGCAAGATGGGCTGTTCTTAAATTTTCGTTGCTGCAGAAGCCTTGGATCAAAAGAAAGCTCACTGCAGGTCTAAAATAAAATAGATGACAGTGATGGTGGAGGAGGGAGGAAAAAAATGCCTCCCTCTTCTTTCCTAGGAGTGACCCTTGAGGGGTTCTGCAGAGCAGGGTTTTGGTTCCATTACTAGAACACATTCCACTAAAATGAATTCAAAAGCACAAATACATTCCCATAAATGAATTCAAACAACACCGAAGACTATAGACCAAGAAGTTGATAACCCCCTTTTTATATCCACTCCCCTCTCCAGAGGTCATCATTATGGATCCTTTCTCTATATTTAGAAATAAATACATTTACATTACTAATTGATAAATCATTTTAGAGTATTGAAATATATACATTCTGTATGCCTTTAGCTTCATAGGGTAAGGGTTTTTGTGTGTGTTAACTACTTTATCCCAAGTGTCTGGAATAGTGCCTGACTAATAAACTGAATAAATCTTGGCTTGATTAGAGACTGAATCACCCTGCAACTTGCTTTTTGTATTCAACAATAGGTCTTGGTGATCTTTACATGTCAGTACCTATAGAGCCATCTTATCTTTTTTAAAAATAGCATTGTATTTTATAGTATGGCTATAAACATAATTTAACTCCTATGAAATAATTTCCTGTGGAGTAATCTAATTGTTTCCAGTTGTCTACTATAATAAGTAATTCTGCGATGAACATCCATATAAATGACCCTTTGTGTATTATTTGTGTATAAATGACTCCAGTGCTTCCATAGGATAGCTTCTTTGAAGGAGGATTTCTAACTCAGAGGTTATATACATTCTGAGTTCGTGTAGGTGGGTCTTTGGATTTCTCCTTTTCTTGGCAGGTGATAGAATTCAGCTTGGGAGTTTTTTATGCGCCTGAATACAGATCATACCATCTCCACCTCCATTCCACTGGCTAGAACTCAGTCGTATGGCCTCTCTTAACTACATAAGAGATTGGGAAATACTGATAGGCTGTGTATCTAAGAAAAATGGAAAGATTGTTCGGTGAGTTTCTAGCATGTCTGCCACAGCAAGGGAATCTGAAACGTGTTTCTACCTAATTAGATGCCCAACTAAAACCTGATTCCTGTTGCAGAAGGGAAAAACTGAGTTTGGCAGACAACTGATCATCTGCCACTCTTCTATTGACACTGAGATTGTAACCTCTCATATAAATCATCTTCAGGGCAATCCTCTGTGTTTAAACCACATGGATCTTTCCCAAAATTTATATTTAACTTCATCTTAGCCAAACCTGAGTATGCTTCTGGTAAACAGGTTCTCATCTAATTGACCTGAAAATGATTGACAGCAAAAGAAAGATCTTACAAAAAATTAGTAGCACGGAGTTTGCAAGGGATTTATTGTGTTTAGTGATCAGAAGCTGAGACCTTATCATCTGTCTCCAGGTTGTCAAGCCACTTATCATGGCCTTTAAAATTTATGTATTGGTGCTGAGGGATGAATGAGCATCACAGAGGTATTTTACTGCTCATTCAGTAATCCTGACCATTGACGATGGCCAGACCATGAGATTAGACCTGCCTGTAGAATTCTGGCACTGGGAGCTTTAAGTCTAAGACAGAAGATTATCTTTGAATGTTCTCCTTCTTCCTCTTCCATCTGATGTTATCGCATAATAATCTAGCCAGAGTGAAACCTTGGTATGGTTTCTATTTATTTGTATTATCCTTTACACAACAGGAAAGCCTGTCTGTGGCTTTTCAAAATGCTGAGAAGGGAGCCCTGTGGAGCATGGATGGCCCATCATGCATAAGTAAACTCTGATTTTGATTAATAAAGAATGCCACTGTCCATATGGGGCTTTGTTTCTTTTGTGAAGGTAAACAAACAGTTTGCTCTCTGTAGGCTGGATTTGGCAGAAAGCTGCAAATCTCTACAACTGCTTCATCCTCCCTGGGCTGCTCCTTGTCCCCCAAACACACTGCACTTTCCTGACTCCTGCCGGTGCTGACACCTCTCCCCGACACCAGCTCCCATACATTCTCAAGGCCCAGCTCAAATGACACGTCCTCTGTGTTGATACCCTCCACACCACATAGCATGTTTATGTGCTTCTTCCACTCTGACCCATTGCCCTTGACATTTCTCTCTTACTGTGTAGTGCCTTGTAGGAAATTTGGAAATACAGAGAAACATAAAAGGAGAAAAATGACCAGTTATCACACCACCTAGTAACTTCTGTTAATATCTTGGTAAGCACCTTTCCAATATATTTAAGTATGTTTCGACGTCCAGTTTATTAAGTATGTTTCTATACAAAATGCATAGGTTTGTATGGCTACAGTATATATACAGTAAAAATGATTTTGTACAGTTCTTTACTTAACAGTATATTGTTAAAAATCTCATATAGTAAGAATTCTTCTAAAATACAATAAGTTTTTTACCCTTCTGTCTTATGTCTAGGATAATTTTTAAATTACTCTGTTTTTACATCTAGGTTGTTTCTGATTTTTATTTAGGCTAGTATAAATAATGCTGTGATAACCATTCATTTGGTAAATCTGTGTGAACGTCCCTGATTATTTTCTTAGAATTAACTTTTAGAACTGGAAAAACTAGGTCAAAGATAATACATGCATATTTCTCATGCTTCTGATGGGTTTTGCGAGACTATAACTATATAACTATAACACTTAGCCAATTGAAATAATTGTGTGTTTACCTGGGTATTTTTACAATCCCCTCCTCCCCGCCTTGCCTCTAATTTCTTTTAGAGGAAGGACTTGCTCTTGTTTGTATTTATATTATCGGAAACAGTACCTGGCCCATAATAGATGGCAGTAAATATTGAATAAATGAATGAAGAGTAAAATTGGTGGTATGTGGCTCATGATACTTGAAGCTTAGCCATAAGCTAATACAGATCCTATTTAAAGCAGTATTTCCCGAGGTGTGTTCCATGCCTTAATTCATTCAGGAGATCGTAATTAGCGTTAGCCACAGTCCTGGGCTGCAATATGGCTGACTGAAGTCCTCTCCTTACTGTGAAGGGACATGGATAAAACAGGCTAAATAAAGAATAATGACAGTTGGTGGCAAACATGCAGGAAAAAGCCAGGATGCTGTCACAGAACAGTGCAAACTTCAGGGTGCATCGTAATCCCCTGGAGGGCTTGTTAATACACAAATGACTACTCCTCCTGCCCCCAGAGTTTCTCACTCAGCAGGTCTGGAGCAGGGGCTGAGAACTTGAGCTTCTAACAAGCGCCCAGCGGCTGCCGATGCCGTTGGTTGGGGGACCCCGCTTTGCAATCCACTGAGATAGGCAGTAAGGGATTGAGATGGGTGAGGGAGAGCGTTGCTCCTTTGGCACTTGCAAAAGCTTTGTCTGAAGAGAGGATGGCTAGACGGAGACCCGGAGATCCAAAGGACAAGAAGCTGTAAAGTCTCGTATTTCAGACTGAGGCAAGAGCAGATGTCTAGAAACAGGAAAGATTTCTCTGGTTTCGGAGCTGGGAGGACGCCAGTGAGGCTGGAAGTTACTGGGTGAGGGGATGGTCAATGTCAGAGTCACAGGAGTGGGCTCAGCATCAGTGGTGTGGGACCCTACGGGCCATGGCACAGGGTTTGCACTTCATCTGAATGCGAGGGAGGTCAGCGAGGATTACAGACAGAGAAGGAGTGAGACCCGGTTCACATGTTAAGGAACTCACGCTGTAGAAAGGAGAAAGGATGGCAAGTTAGCAGGAGTAATGTTGGAGAGACCAGAATTGGAGGCTCTGACCATGGACATGGGTGACAGATGAGGTTGGTACCACCCGAGGGAGTGTCGGGGAACATGTGAGAAGGGGATGGACTGAAGCTCTGTTTCACCCCCCAAAAATGTTAGGGAAGCATTGGCTACCCCGAAATCAGAACCAGAACCAGTTTCTAGCCGCTGGGCTTTTCAGAGCCTTTAAAATGGAAATGTTCACTGTGAATCCCTAATAAGAGATTTTCCTGAGAGTGCCTTGGGTTTGCGCCCACCCTTTCAAAGGTCCTGGTGCTCTTCTGGCTTCATCCGCTGAGTCATCCGCAGAGTCGTTCCCTGGGTCCCACGTAAGAGCAAGCTGCAGAGCCGGGCACTCAGGTTTCCCAGCCAAAGTTTAGGAGCCTTAGGAGCATGATGCCAGGAGCATCTCTGACTTGGAAAGCTTGCCCCAGGCAAAGTATGAATTAAATGCAGTATGCTTAGAGATTAGATGCCTGAAGAGTCTGAGCTCTTCGGATTCCTGGAACAGTTAAGATGGGGGCCGTGTGCGTGAGGGTTCCACTTTCAAGCATATGTGACGCTTCTCTACTGTCTCAAATAAGCCTGCTTTGTGGTTGCCTCCTCAACCTAAATGTTTAGTCAAGTCCCAGCATATGCAAGGAGAAACTCAGGAATGCTTCCTAAGGCATTTTGTGCCCTTCCTGCTTGTGCTACGCTCCTCATGGGTGCCCTGGGGCAGAGGAGGGGTGTGGAGGCTCTCCCTAGTGAAGCACAACTTAACCGTGACTTGGAGGGTTTACCTCTCTGAGCCTCAGGTTTGTTACTCCAAACTGGAAATAACTCACCTTCAGAAGAGCGTAAGAGGATTAATGAAATCATTCAGGTAAAGAATTTAACACATTAACCATAATAATAGTAGCTCTTGTTATTGGAAGGTATTACATGTTTTCCACCTCCCTTTTGGTCAAGTGTTAACTGGGCTCTCTTCAGCTGCAGAAAGCCCCAGACTGCTTTCCTCCTCCCTGTCTGGGGCTCCTTGAAGGAGGAGGCTCCTTGATTCATAGCTCTTCTTACTTGGGGTGAAATTTTGCAGGGAGCAGTAGTTCTGAAAAACCATTGTTCCTCTAACCACATGTTAACTTAGAGACATGTTCTATTTTTTTCCAGGCATCCTATTTTACCCTAAAAAGACTATATAAATCTTCTCTTTTGGAATGAAATTTGATTGTTTCTTTATCATCGGCAAAATACATCAGAGCCTGCCGCGTGAGAGAGCAACTCCTCGTGAGCTGATAGTTATCAGAGACATCCTTACCAGTTTAAGTGAGGCACACATTGCCCAAAGCGTGATGAGAGCTTTTCAAGGAAACTCGACTGGCTCACTCTCTTTTCCTCATTTCATTATTAGTGACTTAATACTCCCTTTCTTTCAGGAGCACATCTTTAGGTACCACCATTTTAAATTAATTCTTTCATCACTAGATGATGACAAATGAGAAGTCTAAAAAGATCTACCCAGAAGAGCCGGTCTTGACACTGCCAGGGTGACTGTTGGATTTGTAAGGGAGGACAACCAGAAACGGTGTTCTGGTTGAAGCTGTTCTGTGTGTCACGGTGACTTAATTGAAGTCTTCCTGATGGCTCTTGGGGAGGAATAATGAGTTGGTTCTATCAAGTCTTTTCCAGGCACTTCCTGTGGTACAAAATCTGAATTAACTATTCTATAGATCTGATGAAGACCAAGTTCTAAAAATAATATATGCACTGTGGGAAGAATCTGGATACAAACTTAGCAGCCAGAATACTAGACGTGAAGAAAAAATTTAAGGTCTTGATGCTGTCACTTTGGACAGAGTGTAACAACGAGACTACTCTGCAGGTTAGGGCAGCACACGTGTTGTCTCTAATCCGTCAGAGACCTGACTTCCCATACTGTTAAGTTGATGTTCTCTCCATGTTCTGGGTCCCTGACGTTGGATGCTGGCCTCACTTTAAGGCTCAGAGGAATGAAGAAAGGAGAATAAATTTGTCTTATCTCTCTTATGCTTAGGAAGCCTCTTTGTGAAGCTGTTCTTAACAAAATGGGAGTAATTCCAAAAATTCTCCTAGTACTAGGTGGGAACACACACACAGTGCCTAGTCATGGGTCTCTTGTACTCACTCTGGCTAAGGAACGTGAACGAGTTCAGATATCCTTGTGAAAACTATGTCTTTTAATTTATAAATGTGGACATTGTGCGTGAACAATGACTATTATTTACAATTGAGTGACCTTTTTAAAAATTAATACTAGGGGCACCTGGGTGGCTCTGTTGTTAAGCGGCTGCCTTTGGCTCAGGTCATGATCCCAGCGTCCTGGGATCTAGCCCCGCATCGGGCTCCTGCTCAGCAGGGAGTCTGCTGTTCCCTCCCCCTGCTCTTGTGCTCTTGTTTGCTCTCTCCCTCTCAAATAAAATCTAAAAAAAAAAAAAAATAATACGAAGTTTTCTATAATATATAAAAAGTCCTCATCATCTCTTTAGAACTTAATAAAGGATATAGATTTGTTATAGTGTATATGACACACTTTGCATAAAAATCTTATTCTTTCTGAAGCCCTGTTTACATCTCTGTGTTTTCTACCATGAGGTTAATCATTTGCCTCATTAACTCTTCTTATATCTGAGAAGAATGAATTTCTTAAATGTGTTGCAGTAAAATAGGTGATTACATAGAGTAATTTAATATTTTATTAATAACTATGAAGATCTAGGATGGTTTAGATAGAGTAGAGGCATATATATGTGTATGTTTGGTTGGGTGGTTTATTTGTCCCTCTCTTTAGAGGAATGGAGGGGATCCATACAGACAGACCTCTCCTGGCTGGCATGGCCAATCACCTCCTGAGATTACAGGGACTTGAGTTCTCTTAACCTGGGCAGATACCAGCAGGACCGGAACCTGTGACCTCTGCATTCAGCTCCACATTACTGAGTGGAGATGGATAATGGAGAGTAATGAACTCAGTCCTGCAGACATAGCAGAGGTGGATAAATTCGTGGTGAAGAAGTAGGGAGCATGAGCAACAAGAGAGGCCTGCTTAAAACCGTTTATCCACGAGGGAATGATTAGGTGTCCAGAAATCATCCTTGCTAGTATCATTGCCATTGCGGACCACCCAGAAGAGGCTATAGACTTGTGTACTTGCTTGGGTTGGAAAGGAATGAAGAAATAACACCCTAACTATTCATGGAATAGTAGCTTTTCTCATTCCACCCTGAAGCCCAAGGGAGGTGTCCAATGCAAATCCATCCCTACATAAAAATTTTTGACTGTTCATCCCTTCTCAGAGTACATTCCCTCAAAAATGGGCGCACAGGGCTTTTGTTATCTGGCAACAGTCATCTAGCAGTCCCTGCACCCCCCACCCCCCCCTTTTATTTCCATCTGTCTTTGCCTTCTTTTAACCTGGAATGCCCTCTCTACCTTTCCTCACAAAGCTGGCTTTGTCCTTGTCCTTGATACTCAAATCAGCTTGCTCCTTCTCTGTGCATCCTGTCACCTGGTACATTTGCTCCTCTTCAGAATTAGGTTACAGTGATTTATGTTCTTGTAGGGGAGGTCCCTTGTCTTACTCACCTATGGGTCCTCAGCCCTTAACAGAGTAGGTAGCACATGAGAAGTGTTTAGCAAGTGTTCCTGACGCAAACCTGTGAAAGCCTGCATTGGTGTAGGGTTGATTTGTGTAGTTAGTGAAAGATTTTCACTGCATTTGGCCTTGCCCACTTCCTTATGAGCCACAGAAAAGCTGTTCTCAGAAGCTACCATTTACTGAACATCAACCAGGAGCCAGGCTGTGTGCTGGGTGCTTGACATGCATTAATGCTCCCTGAATTGACAAAACAACCTTACCACTCTGGCCAAATAAGAAAACTGAGGCTCAGGGGCGCCTGGGTGGCTCAGTTGGTTAAGCGACTGCCTTCGGCTCAGGTCATGATCCTGGAGTCCCAGGATCGAGTCCCACATCGGCTCCCTGCTCAGCAGGGAGTCTGCTTCGCCCTCTGACCCTCTTCCCTCTCGTGCTATCTCTCATTCTCTCTCTCTCAAATAAATAAATAAAATCTTTAAAAAAAAAAAAGAAAGAAAGAAAACTGAGGCTCAGGAAGGTCGAGAAACATTCCTAAGGGTCCCCAGTGCTCATTTAAATGGGCTGTGTTCCTTTGACCACACCACTTTGGGAATCTCTCCCCGTGTATGTGTTCCCGTTTATAACCTAGTGCCTTTCCCGCCCGTGCCCTGGAGCCATTTCTTTGTCCTCCTTCATGGTTGCTTACTAGACTCGGAGCAGATCATGGAGAAGAAGCACTTTGGATGTTAATGACAAGGGCGTGAATCCAGAGTTGAAGGCTAATGTTTTAAGTGAGTGTTCGGTTCAGGTGGTATTGATTTCGCCCCTCTCCACTTTGTTATGGCCAAGTGCTCTGGGCAGAAATCTAACAAAACAAGCTCACAGAGCTGCTCTTGGGGCCAGGAGAGTCATAGGTCACTACACTGATGTGTGGGGAACATTAGCCAAATGACAGTGGCTCAGCTGAAGAACTTGAAGTGACTACAGTCAGACGTCGGTGTACTCCACACGTTACTTATTACCTGCCAACTTGGGACAAGGCAGAACTGAACTTGGTCTGGTTTGCCTCCTGGATAATAGTGCTATTCACCTAGGCCTTCTGTGAACCTAGAGCCCCTGGACCGCACCAGTTACACTGCATTATCATTTCTTGTCTACATGCCTCTCTTCCCTCCAAGGAGTTCCTTAAACACAAAGATTGGGTCTCATGTACTCATTCATTCAAGTCACAGCTGTTAAGCACATACTGTGCTTCAAACTCCATGCTTAACTGTTTGATGGGTAGAGATGAATACAATGGATTAGACCAGAACTCTTGTCTCGGAAGAGTTTGCAGACATGCAAGAGACAACTACTAAAAACTATTAGGAGAGCTCTTAGGTATTTCATTCATCTTGGTAGCCCCAAATTTTAGCCTAGCACCTGGAATGATGAGTTCTGAATGTTTGTTGGGTGCTAACTAAATGCCTGGAACTGTGCTAAATCCTTTGTATTGATTATTTAATCCTCACAACTTTTTATATAGACCTGCCAGTACCAGTATTATCCACATTTAGTAGATGGAGAAAGTGAAACATCCAGGAAACGTTTGAGTGAATTCAGGAATAGTCAAACTATTGATCCCACATTGTTGAGTCTTACTGCCTCTTCTTAAAATCTCGTATGAAAGGTGATTCAGTAGCCTGAAGTGAACTCTTCTTGTGTTTTAGCCAACATCATTAACTTTTTTCTTTAATATTTTATCTATTCAAGGAATTCTACTAGTCCCAAGAGTGTGTTGTATGAAATCATACCATTCCATTATGTTTAAGTGGCCATTTGGAGTCAGGTTTAAGAAGAACCATCAAAGATGTCTTTAGGTTGGAAAGTTTAGGTCCCAAGATAAATTGAAATTATACTGCTTTTCAGCGCCTTGTCTGCGCCCTCCCTGCCACAGGTCCAGCACTAGCTCTTTGCAGAGAGTTCAGAGAAGTTTGTTGTCTGACCTGTATCTTAGATCAGTGATTCCCACCCTCCTTCTCCTTCACCAAGCCAAGGCAGTACTACTAACATTAAGCATCATACATCGAACATTCACTACACACCTAGCTTTATGCTAAGAGCTTTAAGTACATTTTCTTATTACCTTAATTAATATTTCCTTTTTTATGGATGGGAAAACTGAAGTTCAAAGAGAGATTGGGCGTGGCCAAAATTTGAGCCCAGATAATCTGACTGCACAGTCCACACTCACAGTTATTACGCTCTAACTATTGCCATCAATGTCCATTGCAGACTTCAGCAATAATTCTTTAGGTATGTCTGTTAAGGGTAGGAGAGGGAAACTTAGAAAGCCCCCCTTTCAGAGTGGTTCCAATACATTCCTCACTCACAAAATCGCAGCAGAGTATACAGATCATACAGACAGTTTCAAGCCCATCTCAAGTTTTGAGGTCTTTCCTGACCTCTGCAACCCCTTAGTCTCTTCCTCCCTTAAGTCTAGAGCACATTGAGATTCAATACTTAATTGACCGTTCACCATACACTGTCCTACCACCTCTCATCTTCCACTTGGATATCTTGCCTGCTGTTTTCAACTAGACTAATTTCCTAGAGGGCTGAGAGTTCATTCCCTCCCATATGGCACCTGCCGAACACACTATAGGGCATGGACACTTAATCAATGCCCCTCGTTTCCTTAAAGAGTGGCAGGATAGTTTATTGGACTCTGAAGGCAGACAGGCTCTGTTCTTCACCTGCTAAGTTACAATGGGTTGCAACCCAGTGAAAATTACAAAATTTCATTTACTCCAACTGTAATACAGGGATTAAAACAATACCTTATAGAGTTGTCGGGAATATTAAAAAGGAACAGAGAATGCACTTGGCATAGTTCCTGGCACATAGTAAGCTCTCAATAAATAGTAATTATTAATGTGGTTCGTACAGAATCGCTGAATTCACTGGGTATTTGCTCTCTGTTACATGCTGTGCTAAATGCTTTGTATGCAATTATTTCATTTAATTTTTTCATAGTATAGAAAAGATTTGTCAACTTCAGAAAAAAAAGACAAACCTTCCTTTTACCCCAAAGTTATTTAAGAACACCGGTTGCTCTCACTGTCTTCAGAGTCATGTCGCAGGCTAGCCAGGCGTAATAGGGTGTTGTAACACACTCTTGGTACTTCATGGTAACTGTTAGACTTAACACAATAATTACTAATGACAGCTAAAGCACTGGAATTGACAAATGTTTTGCTTTCTTATGTAAGTTAAAGTGGATCCAAATTGTGATACCATTCTTCCCTCTCAGAGATGCCCCTATCCCCTCTCTCTCAAGTCAAAGAGAAAGTCAAGATGGATTGCCAATCAGAGCATCCCACATGGATCCTTCAGTAACGCGTGTTGCTGTACAGAACAGGATGAGAACTGCTGGTCCAAGCACGAGGTGTAGCATTAAATCTTTTAGGACCCTGAAACACTTCTAAGGCAAACAGAGTAGAAGTTGCTTTGCTAGGTGTGATCTAGACCATGATTTAACCACACATTCTTCAGTATGCCAGTTGGTTTATTTTATAGAGAAATTAGAGCAGGCTGGGTTGAGAAAATCTTGTCCTGTAAGGTTTTTTGTTTTTTCTTTTGAAATCAATTCGGTGCTGAATTATAAGCTAAGAGTTTTCTAGCCATGCTGTAGAACATGTGTTTTGATGACTGAGAATCCTGCAGAGCAGAAGATTTTTAGGGCTGTGAAACTAGGCTGTGTGATACCACACTGGTGGATACGTGTCATTATACATTTGTCTGGACCCATAGATTGTATGACACCAAGAGTGAGCCCTAATGTAAACTATGGACTTTGGGTGATAATGATGTGTCAGGATAGGTTCATCAATTGTAACAAATGTACTACTCTGCTGGGGGTTGTTGATAATGGGGAAGGCTATGCATGTGTGGAAGCAGGGGGTAAATGGGAAATCTCTGTACCTTCTGCTCCATTTTTCTGTGAACCTAAAACAGCTCTAAAAAAAATTAAATCCAGGGGTGCCTGGCTAGCTCAGTCAGTAGAGCATGCCACTCTCAACCTCAGGGTTCTAAGTTCGAGCCTCATGTTGGGTATAGAGATTACTTAAAAATAAAATCTTTCTTAAAATCTTTAAAAAGAAATAATAAAATCTGTTACCAAAACAAAACAGGAATCTTGTCCAGTTAAACATAGACATATTAAACATCTGCTACATGCCAGACTTATGGGATAGGTTCAGAGAACACCAAAATAATGAATTTGCACATGTCCTTGGTGAGAAAAATGGGTGCATATCCTGAGTAAACTGGAGTCTAGGCAGACAGATAAGAATACAAACTGCAGAAATTTTAATAAGGGTTGTAGGAAGATGCGTACAGAAAATGTTGAGAGTAGGGGCACCTGGGTGGCTCAGTCGGTTAAGCATCTGCCTTTGGCTCAGGTCATGATCCCAGGGTCCTGGGATCGAGCCCCGCATCAGGCTCCCTGCTCAGCAGGGAGTCTGCTTCTCCCCCTCCTTCCCACTTGTGCTCTCTCTCACTATCTCTGTCTCTCTCAAATAAATAAATAAAATATTTTTTTTTAAATGTTGAGAGTAGAATGGAAGGGGGTGCACCTAATTGGACATGGAAGGTAGAGGTATGGGAGGTTTCCTAGAGGAGGTGATACCTGAGCAGGGTCTTGTAGGTTGAGTAGGAGCTTCCTAAGCCTAGTCATCATAATCATCAACAGTGGAGGTAGGTTGAAGGTGGGGACAGTTCTGTGATTGGCTGACTCCAACTGTGTTGGTAAGGTACCTTTAAATTCAGTTTTGGTTTTCTGCAGTGGATAATTCTTTTTTCCTGGAGCATTAGGAGATCGGTTTAATTAACATTCGTAAAGCTTTCGGTCATCTTTGGGTAAAAGGTGAGGTAGAAGGGAAGTATTTTCTTCATTATCCTCGCTTTACCAGTGTCTCATCACATAAGGAAAATTCCCTGAAAGGTCATTTCTAAGAAGCAGTATTAGTCTGGTGGCTCCTAAGCCTTATGTAACTTCCTGGAACAATGCAAGAGCAGGTAAAAGAGAGTGACATCAGCATGGAGATAATAATGAATTTAAATCCTAAGCCTTATTGCCTTACTGCAGCTGCTCAGGATGAGACAAGCTGGAAGCTTCTAAACTTAACTCTGCCACTGCTTGGAAGCTTCTAATTAAAAGTTTTCAAATAAAATCAATAAGTTTTGACAGATAAAAGAGCAGATGACTCAAGGAAGAGAACGAAAAGACCACACTAGGAAAGCATGGGGCTTTAATTCCGTTTGAAAACACACTCCGTGGAGGAGAAAGCAGAGCTCCAACATGGACATGCTTAGGAGGCAGTAGAGGCTGTATTGGGCCCAGTTCCATCTCAGATTTCACTGTGAAATTTTAGTTTGTGGCACAACTAACCCTTCCTGTTGCTCCAAATCCATGCCCGTGCAACGGGAGTGATCAGTCTCTGTCTGACACACAAGCGTGCTCATTTGTTCCCTGGAGTGATTTTTGTTCATTCTTGCATCTTTCTTTCATCCACCACGTGTGTGTTGAGCACCTCCTACCAGCTGGTGTTACTCCGCTGGGTGCTGGGGATGCGGGGTGAGCTGAAATCAGACCAGGGTTTTTTATTGCCTCCAATGGAGCCAACTTAGTGCAGATCTAGTGCAACTCATCAGTTATTGATGGACTGATTAAATACAGCAAGTGAAAATCCGTAGACTTTTAAAAATGCTGTGTATTTGATATTATTTGATGATGATAGCACTGTAGTGTATTTTATTAATTTGATCAAATACTTTGACGTACATCATAGTTAATCCTCAGGACAAATCTTTGACGTGGATGTTGATAACTTTTAACAAACAGGGGACTGAAATTGAAAGGATGAGGGTTCCTGCCCCGAATCCCAGAGCTGCTCCACAGCAGAGCCATGACGCGAACCCATCTCCTCTGAAGCTAGTTCGCGTACTCTCTTGCTGCTGCAGGTTGAACCTTTTGGGCAGTCATTTGGAATGTCAGTCATCTGACCATTGTAAACCTCTCATCCAAAGAGAATGCTTGTATGAGCAATTCTAGAGAATGCTGACATCCCTGGTGTTCATATTGAGAGGTGGGGGTGGCCTACCAGGCAGAAATATTGCATAAACGGAACTATGATGTGGGCAAAACAAGCTGAGCAGTCGTGTCACGATGCAAGCTCTTTGTTTGCCTGGTCTATTCAGCTCTCCCTGGGAGTTGCATGTCCTTCCTCCATCCTTTCATTTGGACGTCACTCTGCCTACGTTTGCTCAGCTTCAGCGTGTGGGAGGGTTTACTTTTACCTTGATGCCTTGTAGAAAATGGAAGGTTCTTTAGGTTTCCTTGGTCCTCAGAAGCCAAGATGGGGTCAGGGCAAAGGGTTCCACTTGGGTACTGATCAAGTCATGGTTATTTTAGAAAGCTCTCTGTGGTTTGATTCCACTGGTGAGTCTAAGTACCGGCATAATTTGGGATGCAAGAGATAGTTCAACATTTCCTCCTCTGTGTCGCATCTACCTGCCGTTTTCAGAGATCCTTACGTTAAATTTCGGACACTCCAGGGAAGATCCATATGGCCTCTTTGCAAGATACACAACAATTAGCGAAGCCTTCTGTGTTTTCCAGACATCCCTGCATGTCTAAAAGCAGTGCCCTCTTCAGAGACACCCCAAGTGGTGGTCCCTTTTCCGGTTCTCTCCATCTTTCCTGAGAACTCCATTGGCCCTGTGTCCTTCTCAGCTGGCCTGTGTCTCTTCTGTTACTAGGATCCTACTCTAGTCCTTCCATTCCATAATCCTCACCACACATGATGTCCAGTGCCATCTTTAAATCTATGTGTATATGTGTGTAATAGATAATTATATACGATACCATTATATATAGTAAATTTGTACTAAATGCCATACATGTATCTAATGGATATGGAACCATGTGACTTAGCTGCCTCACGCCCTCACGTGGTTGCCGTGTACACATAGGACAAGACCACGGCACTTGACCATGCCTGTGTGCCCTACCTACCTCTCTCCCTCCTGTCCCATAGTTCCTCAGACCCACCTCGCTCTTGCCTCCTGCATGGCCCTCACTCATCAATTTCCCGCCCCCAGGACAGTTCTGCCCCACATGTTTTGAAAGACTGGATGTTCACATCCTAAAATGAGAATACCCTGCTCCCATCCATCCCTTAGCCCTCACTCTCTAGCTCACCTCCCCAGTTTTGATTCTCTTACCACTTCATTAAACTTTATTTCATTTTGGTCTTGTCTACCTCCTCCACCAGAGTGTAAGCCTGGTGAGGAGAGGGACATGAGGGTTGCATCTGGCATATCCTCTGAGTTTGGCACTGTGACCATCAGCGAGCTGCTCACTGATACCCTGAATGGATGAATGAGTGAGGAACGCGTCTCGTGCTCCATCCAGGCTGTGACACAGCTTATTGGGCACACCGTCACAGGACAGATGGTAATGGACGAAGCGTTGAATCAAGGGCACACACTCTTGACTAAGCTCTCTGTCTGAACTCACCCATTTAATGTTCATGAAAACCCTATGAGGATGGTACCGTTATTGTCAGCCCCATTTTTCAGATGAGGAAACTGAGTAGTTAAATCATTTTAAAAATTTTCAAGAGATGGAACAAAGTTGCTTGAGACTCTGCAGCTGGAGAAAGACAGAGCCAAGATTCGCATGCAGGCATCTGGCTCCCGAGCTGCTGCAGGTCCCCCCTGGCTTCCTAGAGCAGAGTCACATAGTACATTTGAGATCATGGAAAGAAACTTGGAGCAGGCTGCAGCCCGGGGAAATTAATCGATCTCACACCTGCTCCAGTGTACTCTTTCCCAGCCTGGGGAAGCTCGGGCTGACGTCATTAATTCTTTACTGTGTCCATATGAAAGGGAAACCAGAGTAATCTCTGCAGATGCTGGGATTGAAAGAATCATTGTTCCCTCATCAGAAAAGCATAATTAAGAGCCTCTCGGCCTATTAAATGAGGCAGTGAATGCTAACGCACTTTGTAGAGTATAAAACACTCTGTAAATGTTAGTTGTTCTTATTCTCAAGCTCCGTGGGACAATGGCTTATATGACGGAACTGCTGATTCAGAAGGTTTCAGTAGTACTAAATCTACCCAGTAGTCAAGGGAAGGAAACGCCTCCAGTGTCTTCCCTCCTGTTGTCCTGAAAACGAAACAGGAATCCGTTCTTCTCCCGCGTTTCCAAAATCCAGAGATATGCAAATTTAAATAGACAGGCTGCTTTTAAATGATACATGAAAGGGATTTTTGAAATGAATGTGCTGTGATTGAATTTCTGGTCAGTCACCCAGAAGGCATTTTGCACTAAGCTCTGGACCCAATTCCACTGAAAATGCATGAAGCTTTGGTGCCTGCCGCCAGTCTGGCCAGAGACAGGGATCAGGGTCCTTGCCACAAAACTTATACTAAATGGTGCAGATCCCCAGGCTCAAAGTTGAAAAACAAATTAGCACAAGCCTAAAACAAATCCAATACCAAGTTACTTTAAAGATACCTTTTGCGCAACCTTGGCCAGACAGTAAAACCCCTTTGATTTAAACTGCTTGGTAAGAACAGCAGGTATTAGTATGTAACTTGGCATTTTCAGTGGAGGTAACTTTGTCACTTTCAAGAGAATTTGGCTACTTTTGAGAGTAAGAATATTACCAGTTGGTGTTGTCCAAATAAAGGTCTCTTTGACCTGCTTTACCAGTACGTAAGAAATACAGGTTAAAATAATCATTTAACGTATATGACTTACGCTGAGATGATTTTTAAGAATAATTGACAGGAGTTGGCTCTCTCAACAAGGTTGAAGAGCCCCACTAATTGCCTTGCTTATTATTAAACAAGTTTGCTAAGCAACCTTATTTCTTGGAGATGATCAAAGGTAAGCCTCAGACTTATCAGACTTGCCATGACATTCCAAAGGAGTGGAATTTTAAATTATATTTCCTCCCTTTTAGTGTTTTAAAAAATTTGGTCAGTAGCATTTATGAAGTCTGCACAACAAAAATAGAGACAGAAGAGGTGAAGCTAAGTTCACCTGCACCCTCCTAACCCCATTCCTCAGAGGGGACCCCTGGAATCACTTTAGCATATCTCTTTCCAGACCTTTCTCTACACATTTGTCTCTATGTGTGTATGTATTACTTTGAAACAATTTAGGCTTATATAAATGGTATACTAGTTGTCGATTGCTGCCAGAAAACTTAATGCTTTGAAATAAGAAGGCTTTTCATCTTAAATGTTTTCTGAGAGGGAGTAGCCCATCAGTGGCTAAGCTGGTGGCCCTGGCTTATGCTCTCTCTTAAGGCTGTAGTCCGGATGTAAGCTGGGATGACAGTCATTGGAAGGCTGGACTGGGGCTGCAGGATCTGCTTTGCTGGTGGCTCACTCACATGGTTGCTGGCTGGATGACACAGTCCCTCACTGGCTGTGAACAGGAAGCTGCCACATGGGCCTCTCCAGGGGGCTCCTTGAGTGTTCTTATGATGTGGCAGCTAGCTTCATCCAGAACAAGTGCTAAGAGAGCAAGAGAGTAAAAGTGGTCAAGGAATAAACCATGACCTAGTCTTGGAAGTGACACATGGTCATTTCTGCCATATTCTCTTCATTAGGGAGTCACTAGGTCTGGCCCACAGTCAAAGAGAGGCTAATCAAGCTCCAGTTGCTAAAGGAGTATCAGAGAATTTCTGGACACGTTTTAAAACCACTACGTATGGCAGGCTGCACAAAGGATTCCACAATTACCTTTTTCATGTAATTGTCTTATGGACTGATTATATGTACTGACTCAGTATATGTGCTGATTCTTTTAACAGCTGCATACTATCCCACTATCTATTTAATCATTCTCCTCAGGACAGATACCCCTTGAGATTTCGTATTTTCACTCCCATAAATAACACAGCAATGAGGATGCTTTCTTAATGCCTCTTTGGCATGTGTACTGGGATTTCTCAGTAAAAATGCACTGAAGTAGAATTAGCAAGTTGAAGCGTCTGTTTATTGTAACAGTTGCTATCAAATGGCCCTCCAGAATGACTGTTCTTATTTCCAACCATTCATTCCTCTTACACGTGACAGTTGGGGGAACTTGTGGTAGAACCTTATTAGGTCAAATAGCTTGGCGACTTATAAATTATTGGGCCTTTTCTGAGTCTGGGTTTGGGAGAGACCTGAGAATTTTCCCACTTTGCTCATGATTGCAGCCTCTCTCCTTGAACTCTACTTGATTTAAACAAAAATACAGGAGCTCATCTCTCTGGAGACAGGGAGGCTTAACTGTTGTTTACAAAGGACTCAGAGGTTCTCAGGTACAAGTTGCCCCTGGAGAACCAGGTTGATTATTGTTCATTCAAAGCGACTTCCTCTGTTACGGTAGCAGCTGAGAAATCACATGCACAAGCCAGCGTGTGGATTTCAATGCAAAATTAAATGCCATTTTAGTAGCAACTATTTCTGGACTTTGGCTGTGTCTTTTTATTGCAAGTTAGTGATGCATAAAATCACAGAATCCTCTGAGCCCTCCTACCATATAACTTAACCTCCCTTTAAACCCAGTAACTGGACTGACTTCACTCTGTTCAAGCTTCCAAGTGTCCTTGCCTGCAGGAATCATTAATTGCAGCTACCAATCCTGATCAATAATTAATAACATCAATAATTAACAGCAGATACCAACCCTGAGACAAGTGAATCACACAAAAGGATTGGGTGTGATTGATTTCTCTTTACTACCCAATCATGAGCGAGAATGGTTGGACAGATCCAAAATTGTGTGTCATCGAGGCAACCACCGTTCATTCCTTCAGTCTGTATTAATTGAGTCCCTGCTACGGGCCAGGTACTGTGCTGCCATTTTACAAATGTCATGATAAATGCAAAACCCTAGTTCTTTCATGAGCCGGCTGCTCATCATCTGGGTTCCTAACCCTGCTGAACCCTAGTGCATGAGAAGGCTGGACTAGTTCACCTTTTGCCACGATGTGTTTTTTCTCACAAGAAGCTCCATGAAAATGCTATAGTGACAGTGTATACCCTGCTTAGAGATCCCTGAGGTCTGCATTGGCCACTCCTGTAGATCTCATCTCAGAAGCTTTCCCTGAGCTCCCTGGCAAGGTTGGAGCTCCAGAACACACACAGTGTCCCTTCCCTCCTGAATTCTTGGCACAGTGGAAGTCCATGTCTGGGAGTTTATTTGCTGTGCCTCCACCAAGGTGCTGTAAGATCTGTGGGGCTGTGGTCTGTGCTTTCCCACTCACTTCTGTGGCTCCAGAACCTGGCACAGAGCCTGGACTGGGTTATCAATATTATTTAGTCCATTAACTAATTGCTTTATTGAAGGCTCAAAAAAAAAAAAAAAAAGCCACACTGAAGAAACTTGGAGACTACTTTAACTTGTCCTCACACCTTCCAAGCCTCAGTCAACAAATATTTATTGACCATGTCCTTTGATGGAGGCACCAAATTAAGAGTGGAGGATGTAGCAATAAACTAGATTTGATCCTTATTCTCCTGAAACCTGCATTCCGTCAGGGGATTCAGATGATAAATTAGTCAAATAAAATGAATAAGATAATTTCAGGTATTCCTAAGTCCTCAGATGAAAATTAAACTGAGAGTGACTAACAGGATGGGGGGTAGTCAGGGAAGAGTCTCCAAAGAGGGCACATCACGCTGAGACCTGACCTGTGGTGAGGAGCCAGCCTTGGGAAGTTGCAGGCACAGAATTGTCTTGATACTAGTAAGGGTATGAGTTACTCAGGGCAGAAGTCTTGGAGTCATCCCTGACTCCTTCCTCTATACTCCTGTCACCCCTGTCTCCAGAATGTCCCAAGTTGGCTGGCTTCTCCCTGCCCCCCTCTGGCCCATCATTATTCTCACCTGGAGTGTTGGGATAACCCCCTGACGGGTTTCTCCGCTTTCATGTCTCCACCACCGTCGGCTCTCTAGAACTCAGATCCGATCACTGCCCAGTTCACATCCTTCTATGGCTTCTCCTCACAGTGAGGGTAAAACTTTACTACTGACTAAAGCCTACAGAGTCTCACGTCCTCTGTCCTCCTCTCCAACCCCATTTTCTACCGCTCTCCTGCTTTAGGCACACTCCCCTTCTCGCTCCTCCACAAGCAGGCCAAGCATGTTCCCACCTCGGGCGCTCTGTACTTGTTTCCTATTGCTGGAAAGGTCTTCCCCGCCCACCCCGTGCTTTTGTGGTTTTCTCCATCACTTAATTCAAGTTCTGTTCTCATATTAACCAGAAGCTTCCCCATCCCTTACTGAAAATGGCCATCACCGTTCTTTCCTGTGCTTCAAATCTTTGTAACTTTGTTTTATAGAACTTCATATAACCGAGGGTGCATGTTATGTGTGTCTTTCTGTCTCTGCTATTATAAGCCCCATGGGAGTGGGAAATGAATCAGCCTTGTTCACTTTTCTATTTCCAGTTCCTGGAATAGTGGCCCTTGACCACTTTTTCATGGATGGGTGGATGGACGGCTGACTGACAAAATGCATGAGTTTTGGTATGTTGGAAAAACAGAAGTCAGGAGTGGGGAGAGAAGAGAGGAGAGCAAAGAGACAGCCTGGGGTCAGACCACACAAAACCATGTAGGTGATTTTAAGAAGCTCGAAATTATTCTAAGATGAACAAGAGACTGTTCACCTCTGGAAAGCTTTTGCTTTGTAATTCCTTCTAACACGTGACATGGCATTTGGAGAAACATTGAACTGTATGACCTCTTTATTACCTTCTGTGATGCCCAGGAATAGAACTATACACTGCTCTTTGATCCTACCAGTGTTTGGGATGCTATGGATGAACTAGCACGTATGGAATCAGCTACTTTGAGTTGCTGCGTAAATTCACTTCCCCAGGGAGCCATCCCTGACCTCCCAGAGCAGAATTAAGCATCCTCCCATGTGCTCCTACAGCTCCCACTGATACCAGAGCATGAGCTACTGCTTTGTGGTGTCTGTCTCTTGGTCCTGCTGGCATGTCAGCTCCTTGAGGCTGAGGACCTTCTCTTGTTGACTCTTCTCACTCAGAAACCGCAGAGAGGCTGCTGGTCATCTGGATCCAGCCCACCAGAGTGTGTGTTTCACCTGTTTTGTTTTAATTTAATTCACAGTAGTTGTCAACATTTTAGATTTTCTTTTTAAATGGATTTTTGGCTTCTCTTGAAAATTTAGAAGACATAGTAATGCTGTTTCCGTGTTCTCAACCACTGGAGGAATTGAGTAGCAGCTACCCTGGTCCTAGGGGGCGTGCTTTCTCCAGCAAGCCACCATCTCCACCACTGCCCATTCACTTCTAATGCTGGGGTTGACAATTTCCCCAAATTAGGGACATTCTCTGCTATAATTTGCTCCAATATACCGTCTGCCCCTCTCTTTCTTTCTTTCTTCTTCTGGGATCCCAATTATTCTAATATTGTTTCATCTTATGGTATCACTTATCTCTCGAATTCTGCCCTCCTGATACAGTAGTTGTTTATCTTTTTCTCAGCTTCTTTATTTTCCATCATTTGGTCTTCTATATCACTAATTCTCTCTTCTGCCTCATTTATCCTAGCAGTTAGAGCTTCCATTTTTTTATTGCACCTCATTAATAGCCTTTTTGATTTCGACTTGGTTAGATTTTAGTTCTTTTATTTCTCCAGATAGGGTGTCTCTAATATCTTCCATGCTTTTTTCAAGCCCAACTAGTATCTTTAAAACCGTCATTCTGAACTCTAGTTCCAACATCTTACTAATGTCCGTATTGAGTAGGTCCCTGGCAGTCGGTACTGCCTCTTGTTCTTTTTGTTGAGGTGATTTTTTTCCATCTTGTCATTTTGTCCAGAGGAGAATAGATGAATGAGAGAACAAAATGCTAACAGGGTAACAACGATCCCAGAAAAATATACACTAAACAAATCAGAAGAGACCGGAAAGCAGGGGAAAAGAAGGGGAAAGAAAGAAAAAAGATTAAAAAAAAAAAAAGAATATGATCAAATATGATGAAGCTGGTGAATAGATCAGTGCCACACACTAGATTTTGGGTGTATTTTGGTCTGTTAGAAGAAAGTGCCTCCCAAGGTTTTAAAGAAAGAAAAACTTATATATGTACAAAAATAAGGTTAATATGATGAAGGGATGGAATATGACTGTAAAGATGAAAGTTATAAAAGATTTTATAAAACGAATTAATAAGAAGTTGGTTGAAAAAAGAAGAGGAACTAAAAAAAGGTGGGGGGAGAGAATGTGATCAGGCAGGAGACTAGAACAAAGCCATACACTAGAGATTTAGGGTATATTTTGGTCTGTTAGAAGAAACTGTATCCCAAAATTTTAAAGAGAGAACAAATATATATATACACCAAAAATAAAGGTTAACTACTATGAAGGGATAGAATATGACTAAAAATGAAAAATAAAAAATGCTTTTAAAAAGGGATTGATAAGATGTTGGTTGAAAAAGGGAAAAAGGAAAATTCAAAAAAAATTTAAAAAATTAACTTTGAAAGACTAAAGAATCATGGTAAAAAAGCCATGAATTCTATGTGCAGTATTCCCCTAGCTCTGGAGTTCTGCGGTTCTCATGGATGGGTAAACTTGGTCTTGGCTTGCTGGCTGTTCTTGCTGATCTTCCGGGAGAGGGGCCTGTTGCCGTGGTTCCCAAATGTCTTTGCCGGAGGCGGAATTGCCCCACCCTTGCGGGTCCGGGCTAAGTCATCTTCTCCGGTTTGCTCTCTGGAGCTTTTGTTCCCTGCAAGCTCTCGGTACAGCTTTGGAAGAAGAGAGTGAAAATGGCAGCCTCCCAATCTCTGCCCCAGAGGAGCTGAGAACTCGGGGCCCCACTCCTCAGTGCGCCCCCAGAGAAAAGCAGTCAGTCACTCCTGTCTCCTCGGTCTCCGGCCGCACTCCATACTCACCTGGCCTGTGACCGAGCGTTTCTATCTCTGGCTCCCGACCCCGTGTGGTGTCTCCAAACCCAGCAGATCCCGGCGGTGCGCTCCCGTGCCACTCCTCCCGGGGAAGGGAGGGGAATCTCCCCGGATCTGCCGCTTGTTGGGTCCCTGCTGGAGGAGCAGTGGCCCGATTGTGCCGCAGATCACAGTTTCTGGCAACCCCGAGCTGAGAGCCCGCGCCTCGGCTCCGTCTCTGCAGCCAGCTTCCCCTCTCTGATACCTGGGAGCTCTGCCGCACTCAGGCACCCCCGGTCTTTCTGTGACCCCGAGGGTCCTGAGACCACACTGTCCCGCGAGGGTTCCACCCCCTGCTTAGCCACTGGAGCGACGTCCCTCAGCAGAGCCGACTTCTAAAAGTTCTGATTTTGTGCTCCGCGGCTCTATCACTTGCCAGAAGCAGCCAAAGGAGGCCCCCTCTCCCGCCGTCTATCTTCCCGAATATCGCCTCGGATTCACTTCTCCGAACGCACGTCCTACCTTCCAGAAAGTGGTCACTTTTCTGTTCAGAGAGTTGTTGCTACTCTCTTCTTCGGTCTCCTGTTGAGTTCGTAGGTGTTCAGAACGGTTTGATCCCTATTCAGCTGAATTCCTGGAACCAGACGAAATCCAGGTCTCCTACTCCTCCGCCATCTTGCTCCTCCCTCCAGTGGTCTGTATCTTGACTGAACGGATGTCTGTCTCTACAGTTATCTCAAAATTAAAAGCTTCATTAAAGTAAAATACAGGTCTTGGAAATCAGCCAGCCTTAGACTTCAATCCCTGTTCTGCCACTTATTAGCTAAATGACCCTAGGCAGTTTGTTAGCCCCCCTGAGCTGCTTTTCCTCATCTGAAAAATGGGGATCATAAAAGTCTCATGCTCACACTGTTTTGCAGATGAATTAAGTGAGGTCATGCATTTACAGAGCTTAAGAGCTAGTCTGTGTCCAGCCTGCAGTTAAGAATCAGAGGCAGGGCCCACCCTGGAACACCTCAGGGTAAACCAGGGCTGGTGTCAAGCAGAGTTTGCCCATGTGTCTCAGTTCGTGCATGCTTAGTGTTGCAGTCATGGCTTTCATTGGTGCTCCTAGGCCAGACAAAATCCTCAACACTTCTGTTTGTTAACTAGTTAGGTCCAGACTACTTATAAGTATGTGCACCCTAAGAATTTAATAACTTCGGGAAAAAAAAAGTACACATAAATTGAAAGAAACCATATTTAATTTTATTCTTAACTGCAGTTACGTACAGTGAAATATATGCCCCTCTTTGACTCCGCACAGCCTCTTAAACCTCAGAATCGGATTGGACACCACTACCCTTGGTGTCTGTTCCACCTTGATCTTAATGCAGTACTTGGACTTAATCACATCAATTGCCAAAACCAACTTTGCCAAAATATGATGTTATTCAAGGGGGAAAAATAGACACTAATGTTGAAATAGTGAGTTTCCTTATGCTGGTTCTTGCAGTGTCTGACAGATGTTAAATCTTGCTGTTTTTCCCCTCAAAATTTAAAACATCTTCCAACACCCTTTGAGTTTGCTTTGATACCATAGGGCACTTTGGTGCATAGATGGCAAACTGCAGGAATCATGGTTCATTCTGGCCTCTTTTCAAAGCGAGGTAGAGGAGACCCAGACAAAACGTTACCCTCGAGGATCTTCCCAATTGGAGTGAGCCACCTGCTACTGGACATACTTGTGTCTCCAGGACAATAGCCTTTAGGGAACAAGAGTTATTTCCTCTGAATCAGCCAAGGCAGAGAAGATGATTACAAATGGATGCTGGAGGGGTGCCTGGGTGGCTCAGTCGGTTAAGCCTCTGCCTTCAGCTCAGGTCATGAGCTCAGAGTCCTGGGATAAAGCCCCGCATCCGGGCTCCACCCTCAGTGGGGAGTCTTCTCCTTCTCCTTCTGCCCCTGCCCCCATCCCGCTCATGTTCTCTCTCTCTCTTTCAAATAAATAAATAAAATCTTTAAAAAAAAAATGGATGCTGGACCATTTTACATGCTCTCTCTTTCGGATGCACTCTGTTGTGCAAGGCTCATTCCAGAGACAGTAAGCAATTCAGACAGTTCCTCTTCTCTCAAAATTAAATTCTAATATAAGCACCTAGAAGGTGACAAGTGTTGTCCAAGGTACTGGGGTCACAGAAGTTAGGCCTGCACCCCAACCCTTGAGTAATGAGTATTAAAATCCATTCCACAGATGACAAGCAGCACGGTGTTATGGAAACCTTGCTGTCAGGAGACCTGAATTTCAGTCCAGACTCTGCGAAGTAGACTTGTTAGATCAGCCTTCCAGAGCCTCAGTTTCCATATCTGCAAAATAGGTGTTAACTGTGTGCGTAGACTTTTACCCTCCCAGAGCTAATGATGTAAATGAGTGTAAATTCAGTCTTTTGACCACCACATAACAAGCACTCATATTTGCCACTTTTTAAATCACTAATTATCAACCCAGTCTGTTTTGTCCAAGGGTGAAAAGATTTCCAGGCAACAAAATATATTTCTCATGCTTCTCAGAAGAGGTGGACCTATCAAGAGGGGAGAGGAAGAAAATTCTGGAGGGTTGTGTAGTTGGTGTTAATGAGAAGCTTGGGAGCGTACAGAGTGGTACTGCCCCAGGAGCCTCCTCCTTTTGCAGACAGGGGAATAAATTCTTTGAGAGCTAAATTGATCTGCTCATTCCCTGTTCCTTTTTTCTCTCCAATATATCACTTGAAAGTGATCAACTTTCTTCCTCTGATTCGGGCTATCACCTGGGGGCTGTTTTATCCAGCTAGTGCTGTGTGTGACGTTTTTTATTTTTACTCCCAGCCCAAAAGCCTTTCCAAAGTCAAAGTTACTATTTCTTCACAGATGTTGTGTCATTCCAGGCATCAGTGATAGATGTCGCTTCATCGAGGTGGGTCTGATTGGAATCTCTCTCCAAGAAAGTGAGATGATATGAAAGACCATAAAGCAGCTGTTAATTTCCCTCTCAAAGTGAGGAGGATTATGCACAGTGGTGGAAAGCCACTCTCTGGGTCCCCAGCCTAATTGTCTTGATTAACACACTGCATGGCCATCACAGGTGTAGCACATAATAGCTCTGTAAGATTTTCATAGCCAGCCCAATTAAAATCTGTCATTGAGCCAAGAACTAACAGTGTGTGCATCATAATGCCAAAAGTCAAAACGAGTTCTCTAAATAATAACTGCTTGCATTTCTAGGACAATTTACGGTTTCAAAGCACATTTACCCTTCCTTTACTTAATTTTCTCCTCCTGTGGAAGGCAGGCAGTTGAGGTGGGGAACCCAACATTTGGAGAGATTTCATGACTTATCAATTACAGGACACTGATAATTGTACCAGACTGCTCATGACAAAGATAAGTCCTTGAAGAGTTTTCTCCTGTCCATATAGCAAAAACTAACATATGTCACTTAACAACTTAAAAATACTTCTGTAGTTGCTTTCTTATCTGATCTCCCGTGATAGCACTGTGAATCCAGCCTTTATTATCCCAGTTTTATGCACACAAAAAAAGCTCAAAACCATGGAATATTAGTTGAAGTCCTGTGTTTTCTTTTAGAGATAAAGAAGCTATGGTTTGGGAGAGGTTCTGTCACTTGCTCAAGGGCATATAGTAGAACAAGCGTGAGAACCCAGGCTTGCGGACTGGGACCCAGCCTTCCCACCCACCCTTCCACACATGCTCTCAGGTGCAAGGTGCATCTTAGAGTTAGGGACAGATAAGACAGGGTAGTTTATGCTGTGCTGTAAAGACACAGACACCTCCGATGGCCACAGTGCCCAGCTCTGAACGACTGAAGGGTTTGGGTCAATGATTGATTTTTCCACTGAATTGGGGATGGGCAGTTTATATTCTAAACTGAGTATAAACTTGACCCCTAGTCTCTTAACTGCCTGATCTCTGTGGTGCTGACCGTGTGTTTGCTGAAGCTACCTTTGTTGGTTTACAGGCCACCCACCAGAGGCCCAGCAATGCATTTAAAGAACCCGAGTGGCTGTGAATGGTCATGAAGGCAGGGATAAATGTCTTAGCAGGCGAGGCAGGCAAGGAAGTTGACAGACAGCCTGCCTACAGGAATAAAGAGCTCTGAGCTATTCTCGATCAGAACCACAGTTTCTTGCAGTAAAATGTGGTGTTCTTTATTTCTCAGAGATGAGGAATGAGGAGGAAGCCCTCTCTGGCTCTTCTGATGATTTTTTAGGTTAAGGCAGAGCCCCTGAGTACAAATGATTGCCTGGCCCCTGTCCCAGGCCTGACAGAGCACACAGGATGGCTCCCTGGTGACAGGTGTGAGGGTAGGAGTGGAATTTCACATTTCTCACTGCTGGAAGGGCAGTGTTTTCCACCCATTGTTCATTCTGAAAGCTCTCTTCAGCCCCAGCCTGTGTGTTCTCACTGGAGGAGGGAAGAGAATGAATTCTGTGTTCCCTATGGTGCATTGAAGCCTAGGGCCAGGTTCCTTTAAAGAGCCAAAAATGATGATTTCCTCAAGAGCAAATGGCTCCCATTGCCTCTTTGGCTGCAGTGTATCTGTGTCTGCTCCACCATTCCATCCTGAAATCTGGGGTTCTGCAAAACTAGCCAAGTCAACGACATCCCAACACAAATAGCTTCTTTCATTTAAAAAAAAAAAAAAAAAAAAGGAATCACAGTTGGAGGTGGGAGAACAGCCTTGTGTTCTGTACTATTTTGTTTCAGATTTTTAAATATTATAAAAAGGAAAAAGAAGCAGGTATCTATTTATGTAAATACATAAGTATTTATGAATGAGTATATGTGTCTGTACACGGATAAAAAAGAATATTTGCCATTTTTATAAAGACGTTCCCAAACATGATATGAATAAATCTTCACGTGGCTTAGCTTAATGCAGTTGAATTGATTTCTGCCTGCTAACCTGTGATTCTCTCTCAGTGGGGAAGAATCGATAAGATCAGTCAGGCCCACTTTTGCACGTCATTGGGACTGGTTTTAATCTTGGTAATCCAGCTGCAGATCACTCAATATGGAGGCAGACTGATTGGCAGCCGTGTTGGCTGGATGACTTGGTGACCGTATTTAGGGCACATTTTAGCTTATGATGTGGTATACAGTTCCTTGTCCTTTGGGCTTCATTGTGTGGCGTCTGTTTTTGTTGTCCTGTGAAGAGCCTGTTGGAATGAAGCATGGGAAAATCAACTTGACAGGGAAGAGAACAGAAATAAGTTTTAAGCAGTATCAGAAAGGAAATTTTAAAAAAAGTAAAGCACTGTAGAGCCTTAGTGCTTGGAGAGGTTTGCATCAGGTTAGGCTTGGGGGAGCAGGCATTTAGCCCAAAAGTAAAAAAATGCCCTCGGAGCCACTGTGTTAAAATTCATACCGCCCCCCTCTCATTAGGCACATAGGATCTGCCTCCCCCTTTACTTCTTTGAAAACGGCACCCCGTCTGTATCACAACTGGGGAGAGTCCTAAACGTGGTGTCTTCTGGTAGCCTTGTGTGGGACTTTTATGCATTTTAAACAAAGTCACATATGCAGGGATAGTATGAATCCTGATTCACCGCCCCCCCCCCCCCCGCCCCTGCCCGGCCCTTGTAGCCCGGCAGACATTGAAAACTCCACTAGAATGTACTGTTGGTAGAGGAAAAGGAAAGGAAGAGAATTCTTCCTCCATCGCCCAGCCATCATTTCCTACCAATTAATAAGTCACGCCAATCTTCAGACCACAGCCTGCTGTTGAAGAGGACTCAAAGACAATATAAACGGCATGCTTAGAATGGAACCCGGTTCGTGTATGACTGTGTTAATTCATGAGCCCTGCTGTAACAAAGTACCATGAACTTTGTCTCAGCGTGGTTTAGACAACGGAAATTTATTATGTTATGGTTCTGGAGGCTGGAAGTCTGAGATCAAGGTGTTGGCAGGGTTGGTCACTTCTGAGGGCTGTGACAGAGAAACTGCTGCCTGCCTGTTTGCTAGCTTCTGGTAACGGACTGTCAATCTTTGGCGTTCCTTGGCTTGTAGATGCATCATCCTGATGGCTGCCTAAGTGTTCGCATGGCGTTCTCCCCCTGTGTGGATCTCTCTGTCCCAATTTCACCTTTTTATGAGGATACCAGTCATATTGGATTAGGGCCCACCCTAGTGATCTCATCTTAACTATTTATATCTATTATGACGCTATTTTCAAATAAAATCACAATATGGGGGTCAGGACTTGAACATATGAAAGGGGGTCAAATCAACCCGTAACAATTACTATTACTTATTATTACGTGTTAATCAATCAAATGATTCATGATTAGCTTTTCATGAACTCTTCTAAACTATGAATCTGCTCTCTCTACTACACATTAAAATTTTCAAAAAAAAAAAAAAAAAGGAGGAAATTGGAATATCCCCACATAGTGTGAATATCTTCTGGTAGCACTGGCTGAAAAATTGTGTCCACCATGTCAGGACATTTGTGATCCTGATAAAAGGAACCAAGACAATTGGCCAGCCCAATCCAGCAAGGCAGCAGAGCTAATCCTTAGTTACACCCAAAGCCATACAGAGTTTTGGCAATCTCTCCAACCTTAAGATTCTGGTGTCCTCCCACAGTGAGCAGGCAGCAGCCTGCCCAAACCTCACAGATGGTGTGGAGTCCCCCGTGCCACTGGCGTCATGCACATTTTAAGATTTATTAAAACGCCCATGACAAAAGAAATCCCCTTTGGAGCAATAAAATCCCAAATCCAGCAATTTCCTGCAATATCATAGCAAAGTCCCCCTCCCCACCCCACCCCCCGCCCCCGGCTGTTGTTGAGATGGTTAGCCAGTAATTCTTCAAAACGGTTTTCTTCTGACATGTACACAACATTTTCCTTTGTAAGAACCTGAAGGTTTGATGCCTCCAGAGCCCATTACATAGACAGATTGGCCCCTAAGATAATTGCAAGAAGATAGTCTAATGGGCTCGATTAAGGAAATCCCATTACCTCCATGAAGAATCACCAGTGAAATGCAAACCCAGACAAGTCTCCCTCCACAAAAAAATAGTTTCTTACCTAGAGCATAGAAACAGCATTCAGTCCACCGGTTTATATTTGGAAACTAGGCTGATATTGATCTGTCAAAACAGGATCGTTGAACTAGAGTATTTTTACTCCACTCTATTTCAAAAGAATTTAGGATGACATACAAGAGTGTATCAAATATAACATTTTAGAACAAATTAAAAGTTGGGGGACCTAAAATTGTAGTCTTGTTACTGGAAGCCAATTTTCCAGCAGAGGCAGGACTGGCAGGTGCAGAAAACCCAGCCCTTCCTGATCTGACATGATCCTCAGAGCCCTGGGAATTGCTCCTCACCCCCTGAGAGAGACAACCCCTTGGATTGTTATTAATAACCCTAGCTGTTGATTCCCCTGGTATCTAGATGGGTAAAAGGGTGAAAAATCCCCAGCTGTATGAGGAAGTAGATGTGCACGTGGTTAGTGGTTTCATCCTCTTAGAAAGATGAGATTTGTATGGCTATATAACATTGTCAGCTCATAATTTATGCTGGTTCCCTTCCCCTGCCACTGTTACCTCCAAATTCAGATTTTAAGCATATTTTTTAAAAATGTATATGAAAATGTTTTGGAAGATGGGAAAAAAATCGCATTTGCTAAATCACTAAATGAGAAGTTAAGAGGCTCTATTAAGTTCACTTCTGCCCCATGCCCTCTTAGTGTCTACAGCACATGCATATATGGAGAAGAAAGTTGCTTGCTAGTTTCGAACCTTCCTTACTGAGAGTGCCTCACCATTATTGACTAAGTATTTTCAAAATCCCAGTGGTGAGCATAAGAGTTACCTGGGGAGTTTGTAAGTTGCAGATTCGAACTTTGGATTCCTTAAAGAGTCTGATTTGGGAGAACCAGGGCTGGACCCAGGAATCTGCATTTTTATTTTGGCTTTTTTTGTTTTGTTTGTTGGTGATTATGATCTTCATGGCCTATGAAATACTAATGAGTACTGTGCTGTCCTGTGGCCATCATCGTCTTTTTTTTTTTTTTTTTTTTTTTTTTTTTTTTTTTTTTTTTGCATTTTTTTATCCTACCATTCTTCCTTCCAAATGGAATTTTTCCCCAGGTCTGATGCCTATAAAAGCAAAGCATACTTATTATTTTTCAGAAAGTTAGACAATGTAAGAAAAATCTTCAATATTCTGCCATTGAGGCAGAATTATCATAAAATTTTAATGAATATCCAGCAAGAAATTTTTTCTGTGTGTAATTTCTGTCACTTAAAAAATACTGTTTTAATGGGGCGCCTGGGTGGCTCAGTCATTAAGCGTCTGCCTTCAGCTCAGATCATGGTCCCAGGGTCCTGGGCTCAAGCCCCACATCAGGCTCCCTGCTCCGTGGGAAGCCTGCTTCTCCCTCTCCCGCTCCCCCTACTTGTGTTCCCTCTCTCGCTGTGTCTCTCTCTGTCAAATAAATAAATAAAATCTTAAAAAATAAAAAATAAAAATACTGTTTTAAGTTTGCAGACCCAAATTCGTGAAAGAGAAAGGGAGGGAGGTGGCTTCCCCAAGATCTTTGTCTTCCAGTAATAACAACCAGTACCTTATCTTCCTTGGGTTCTGGGCCTCTAAGGGCCCTTCATTTACAGCGGCCTGTTGGCAGTGGTAACTTCACGGCTTCCTATAGCTCTACTTAGAACAGTTTTCTTTAAGGGCTGGGCAGCTGTTGATTGCTAACTCAGAAGACATGAGGGAAATTGCTGTACCATCTCCAAGATTCTTTTCTCTTTTATTGCACACATCGTCTTCTCACCATAGCACTGGTCTCTTTTACCCCTTCTCCATCTTCTCCATTTGGAAATCCACATCTGCCCTTCATTTTGCTGCCTTTGGTGTGAACTGTCCTTGAGCAGGTGGCCTCTGAGAGGTCTTCTCTAGCTAGAGCAGGCTCTAAAACCATATGTTCCAAGGTTCTCCATTTATTCAGTGCTTCATAATCATTGTGAGGTCTTACCTCTCTGAGAATCTCAAGAAAGTGATGATCCCTCACTCCTGAAAACTTGTACATATCTACACCCAAAGTTTTGCATGTAATTTCAGGAGGTCCAAGGAATCTAAGTTAAGGACCCCTCTGATAATACATCCTCAGCAGACTGACTGCCCTCAAATCTACCAAGGATTCCTACAGACATCATTCATGAAATTAAGTGTTGAGCATCATTTATCCAGTAGATACTGATTGGGGCACTGGAGATACAAAGAGAAATAAGACAGGAACCTTGTCTTAAGGCTGTCACTATAATGGTAGAGGTATATAGACAAACAGTGGCCACAGAATGTGAGAAGTACGATAATGAAACAAAGCAAGCACTGCATTGTTCTTAAAGCATAATTCTCACTTCTTTCCTTAAACCCTGATGTCTCCTCTTGCTGTTGTCCATGACGATCTTCCTCATGAACCTCAAGCTTACTTCTCCAGTATCATCTGGACACACCTCTTTCTCTTGCCCCACCCTGGCAATTCATGCTCCTATTACATTAAAGTCTCTATTGGTCCCCAAATGTGCCTTACTCTATGGGTCTTATGAGCTGTCACCTCTGCCTGGTGTATTTCCCTCCTCCATCCTTTGCCCTTTGGTCTGGCTTTTTTTTTTTTTTTTTTTTTTAAGTATTTGTTTGTTTGAAAGAGAGAGCAAGAGTGAGGGGAAATGGAGAGAGACAGGGAGAAGAGATTCCCTGGTGAGCAGGGAGCCCAACATGAGGCTCGATTCCAAGATCCTGAGATCATGACCTGAGCCGAAGGCCAACCCTTAACTAACTGAGTCACCCAGGCGCCCCTTTGGTCAGGCTGATTTTGATCTGTCCTTTACTACCAGACTTTGGATGCTTTCTCCAGGGAGCTTCCCCTGATACCCTCAAGTTCAAGTTAGATGCTTCTCCTGCCTATTACCATAGTACTCTGTACTTATCCTTATTTGGTTTCTATCATACTGTACTACGTTTACCTCCTCACCTGTCTGTATTCCTCACCAGACATGATATCCTCAAGGGCAGGGACTAGCATGTTCATAGTTCTAGTGATACTGGCTAATGCATAAGAGTTAATAAATTTTTGAATTAATTTACTAATTAATCAATTTAATAAAAAAACCCTCAACAGAATTAGTTACAAGGCTTTCAAATATAAGTCAGAATGGAGAGCCTTCTACCTCTTTATTCTCTAAGAAATGCTTTCTACAATTAGAACTTCACCAGTGTCTGACAAAGCCACTCTTTGTCCGTGAGGAATCTGACTCTTGGTTACTTGGTACACACAGAAGCAGGAACAGAGCTGGGCCAGTTAATTAAGAGATGATCACTTGTCATTTACTTAGCACTCTGTAAAATACTTTGGGGAGTAAAAATTTATGAGTTCCTTCCTTCAAGAACCTCATGTTGGGAACACAAGAGCTCCCTGTGGGGAATCTGGATAGTATATAACTTACTCCCAAATTATGTAGTACAGATTTAAAAAATGGTATTTATAGTCACTTTCAGCTCGGTCTTTCTGAGAATCTCAGGTTCTTAATAGCACTTCACTGTATTAAACACTCCCATGGCATTTCCAAACCAGACTGGGGGGTGGGTTGGGGTGGGAATCATGTGTTGATGACTTTGCATGCGTGAGGTTGAGCATAATCCACTCTTCTGAGTAGGTATCCAACAACTATTTGTTAAACCAAATACCATCAAAGGAGAGGGAGACACCAATAATTATAACACCTGGATGAAGAGTTTAACATCTATAAATGATTTGACCAGGATGAAAGGCTTGTATATTTAACAAGTATTGGAGAGTCACCACATGTTGCCTTAGGGGTTATGACAGACCCACAAGAATTAAGATGACATCACTAAAAGCCTACCAGCTTCAAAATCAGGTGTACCTGGGGCCCCTGGCTGGCTCAGTCGGTTGAGAGTCTGCCTTCGGCTCAGGTCATGATCCTGGGGGTCCTGGGACCAAGGCCCGTTTTGGGCACCCTGCTCAGTGGGGGAGTCTGCTTTTCACTCTCTCTCTCTCTCTCTCTCAAATAGATAAAATCTTTTAAAAAATCAGGCATACCTGATTCAAATCCCAGCTCTCCTGCAGGTTTGTTAAGTAACTTTCCGTTCATTCCATCGATACTGTTGAGTCATGTTCTAGACAAGGCAGTGTGCTGTGTTGAAGAGACAACATTAAGTATTTCCTATAATCTTGGAGCCTTCACTCACTTTCCTTGGTTTCTTCTGCTGTAAGGTGGGGCCAACAATATTTTCTAGGAGAGCTAACTGGAAGGACTACATGTGATGTGTATGAAAATGCTCAGTACATGCTTGGCATGTACTAGATACTCAATAAGTGCCACTAGAAAGCACAGTTCTTATAATGTAGTAGGACAGTAGAATATAATATAATCAGGACAAGACAATGAACAGAATGCAGCTGGAACTCACTGGCTAAGATGTCAGCCCTGATACCTATTGAGCCCTTGAAATGTGGCTAATCCAAACTGAGATATGCTATAAGTATAAAATACACACCAGGTTTTTATGATTTAGTATGAAAAGAGACAGAGGGAGTCTGCTTCTCCCTCTGCCCCTCCCCTCTGCTTGTGCTTTTGCTTATACTCTCTCTCTAATAAATAAAGTTTAAGAAAAAAGAAAAAAGAGAACTCACTAATATTTTTTCATTCATTAAATTTTTGAAATCATAATATTTTCACTAAGTTTGGTTAAATAAAATGTTGAATTCTACCTGTTTCTTCCTTTGAATGTTGCTACTAGAAAATTTAAAATTATGTATGTGGCTTGCATGACTTCTCTTGGGCAGTACTGGGCTTGAGACTAAGTTATTGACTTTAAAAAATGCCAAAAGTGACCCAGAGGTGTGTCCTATGGGGTGGTGATGGAGCAGGGATAAGAACACAAAGCTGCAGTCCTGATTTCCTAGCCTTGTGGTACTTTCAGTAGTAGTTACCAGAGCCACAACATTCTAATCCACTTTAGCTCATATACCGCTTGTGAAACGTCCCTACCTACCTGCGTAGGAAAGGGGGTGTGCCAGAGTGGGGAAAAGCTGGCAGACATGTCCTCGCTTCTCATAGAGGATGCTAGCACTGACTTCGTCATTTGGAAGCCGCGTAAATGCAGTGAGCTTTAGACAGATGAGGTTTGGATGTCAGGATTATTCTTCCCGCATGATCTTGGGCAGGTTACTTAATCTCCCTGAGCTTCAGTGTCCTCATTTATAAAATGGTGATGATAATAGTAACTGTAAGTCTGCTCAGGCTGCCATAGCAAAATACCAGAGGCCGGGTGGCTTAAGCAACAAGAATTTATTTCTCACAGTCTGGAGGCTGAGAAGTCCAAGGTCGAGGTGCTGGCTGGTTCACTTCCCCAGCAAGGACTCTCTTCTTGGCTTGAAGGTGGCTACCTTCTCACCGTGTCCTCATGTGGCAGAGAGAAAGCAGGATCTTTGGTGTCTCTTTTTTTAGGTCATTTTACTTTCTTTTTCTTTTTTTCTTTTCTTTCTTTTTTTTTTTTTTAACACTGATGTATGGTTGACATACAATGTTACATTAGTTTTGGGTGTATAACATAGTGATTTGACAACTCTCAACTCTCAACATTATGCTATGCTCACCACAAGTGTAGCTACCGTCTGTCCGCATATAGCGCCATTACAGTACCATTGACTATGTTCCCCATGCTGCCCCTTTCATCCGCAGGATGTATTCATTCCATAATTGGAAGCCTGCACCCTGCCCCTCCCTTCCTCCCTTTTGCCCATCCCACCGCCCTCATACCCCAGCCAGCAACTACCAGTTTGTCCTCTGTAATTATGGGTCTGTTTCTGCTTTTTTGGTTTTTGTTGATTTGTTTTTTAGATTCTTCATGTAAGTGAAATGATACAGTATTTGTCTTTCTCTGTGTGACTTACTTCACTTAGCATAATACCTTCTAGGTCCATCCATGTTGTCACAAATGGCAAGATTTCATTCTTTTTTTGAGTAATATTTCAGTGTGTGTGTGTGTGTGTGTGTGTGAGTGTCTTTATCCATCCACCAGTGGGCACTTGGGTTGCTTCAATATCTTGGCTATTGTAAATAGTGCTGCAATAAATAGAGGGGTGCATATATCTTTTTAAAGTAGTGTTCTCATTTTCGTTGGGTAATTGCTCAGTAGCAGAATTATTAGATTGTATGATATTCCTATTTTTAATTTTTTGAGGACCCTCCATAGTGTTTTCCACAGTGGCTGTCCCAGTTTGCATTCCCACCAACAGTGTACGAGGCTTCCTTTCTCTCCACATCCTCACCAACACTTGCTATTTCTTGTCTTTTTGATACTAGCCATTCTGACAGGTGGGAGGTGATATCTCATTGTGATTTTCATTTGTATTTCCCTGATAATGAGTGATATTGAGCATGTTTGACATCTATGTCTTTGGAAGAATGTTCAGGTCCTCTGCCTATTTTTTTAATTAGAATGTTTGTTTGCTTTTTTGGTGTTGAGTTGTATAAGTTCTTCATATATTTTGGATATTAACCCTTTATTGGATATATCATTTGCAAACATCTTGTCCCATTTGTTAGGTTTTCTTTTCATTTTATTGATGGTTTCTTTCCCTATACAAAAGTTTTTTTATGTTGACATAGTCCCAATAGTTTATTTTTGGTTTTGTTTCTCTTGCCTCAGGAGACACATCTAGAAAAATGTTGCTACGACTGATATCAAAGAAATTACTGCCTATGCTGTCTTCTAGGATTGTTATGGATTCAGGTCTCACATTTAGGTCTTTCACCCATTTTGCATTTATTTTTGTGTATGGTGAAAGAAAGTGGTCCAGTTCCATTCTTTTGCATGTGGCTGTCCAGTTTTCCCAACACCATTTATGGAAGAGACTATATTTTCCTGTTTGTATATTCTTGTTTCCTTTGTTGTAGATTAATTGACCATATAAGTGTGGGTTTATTTCTGGGCTTTCTATTCTGTGCCAGTATCTGGTATCTCCTCCTGTGAGGGCACTAATCCCGTCATAAGGGCCCCATCCTCATGACTTTATCTAAACTTGACCACCTCCCGAAGGCCCCACTTCCAAATGCCATCACGTTGTGGGTTAGGGCTTCAACGTAGGAGTTCAGTTCAAAACAGCAACTGAATCACTGGATTGTTGTGAGGCCTGAAGGATCTAATGCACGTGAAGAACATGGCATGGTGTAAATGCTCAGTTGCTGGTATTGCCGCTGTCACGTCTGTTTTGTTTAGTGATATATCTTCATCTCCAGAACGATGCCTGCCACATATTTGCTGTTCAATAAATATTTGTTGAATTAATGAAATAATTCATCATCATCACATCAAGCAATGACTAATTACTCCATTTGCTGAGATTCCAGTGTTACCAGGTAGAATCCTGCTTCTGTCACCCTCAAGGCCATGCCTCTGAATGTAGGTCTGAGTCCTGTAAGGACGACCAGGGCTACTGAGAATGGGCCATTCGGATGACTGAATTGTCTCATGCTTTGACATTAATGCCCTCCGAGTTGACTCCACCCTGAGGCCACTCCTTAGCCAGCCAGCAATGCTCATGGCTCTGTGTTTCCCTAATCCTTTCCAACTCTCCAATATATCCAACCACAGGACTCCTTTTCCCCATCCAATTTAATAGTATAAAACCTGCTCTGATTTAGAATCTCTTTTGCAGCTAATCGAACCTTGCAGCTTTCTATTAGCTGTTCGTATTTGCTCTAAGCCCAAGCTGAGGCATCTGGGATTATTATGTAATAACTTGGGCTCATTTCTGGTCAGTATATACCATCCCTTTTCATTCTGCAAATCCCTTGGGGTGCTCTTTCTGTTTGCAGGGGGTGAGAGAAGTAGTTGGAAGGGCTATGGCTGGGGGGTTGGGGATGGGAGGAGTGTTTGCTATGAGTTATTATCCCACACTTACCAGTATTAAACTAGATTTGACAACCCATAGCCTAGGATTTAAATGATCTAAATCCTTCTTCATTTGGCAGCCTGGTTTCCCTTACTATTTATTGTGCTACCCAATTTATTATCAGCAGCACACTCGGAGGCTTTGGTGTGTGGTGCTTTCACAGTCAAGTGATTTATACAAATAATGAAAAAGACGAGGGTTCCCAGCAATGAGATCCAAAGCTGCTCCCCCCTCCCTTGCCTCTCATCTGGTTTAGTTCACCTCTCACACATGAACCCTTGGCCCTCTTACTTCCTCTCCTTGGAAATACATCCTCAGCTTCCTTTGGGACCTGAGAAGGAAAGGCAGGGAGCCGGTAGGGTGGTGAGAGCCGTGATCTGATTCCAATAATTGGTATTGGGTCTTTATATGGGAGGTACGGTGCAAACCCTTTCCATATATTGTAGGATTTCAGTTGTCACACCAGCCCTTTGAGTTAGGCATTGATTTTCATCCCATGTGGTAGCTGAGCAAGTAGGCATGTTGCCTCTCAGTCTAGTAGAACAGGCAGAGAGTGGGAGAAAGAAGGATTGGAGGCGGGGAGGGCAGGGTAGGATATGGCCACGGGATCAATGGGAATACTGATACCAACAGGATAGCAGGTAAGTACATGACCTTTGAAATCAAGCAAACCTGGGGGTGAGAAGTCCAGCTCTTTCACCTATTAGCTGTGGGACTCTGAGCATGTAACCATTCTGTGCCTCAGTTTCTTCATCTGTAAAATGGGGCTAGTGGAGTACCAACATAAGTAATTTGGAGGAGCAAGTGAGATACCACACTCAATACATTTCTCCATCTATTAAAAGGGGGAATAATAATAGTACCTAATTCATTTACCTTCACAACAACCCTATGAGGTAATATGTATAAACCCCTTAAAACAGTGCCTGGGAATGCCTATGTAAGTTAGCTGTTGTTACCCCTGCTCCTACTGCTTTTACTGCTAGTCCCACCATCGCCACTGCTATTACTACTATTATTATTGTTGTCATGATTGAAAGTAAATCCAATACAGAAGATCAGTACTATCCAACCAGTATGTTGCAAAGACCTTGAGGTAGGGCCCTGGCAAGCAGAATTCACCCATGATAGTAATTATAACTTATACGACTATGAGAACAAGGGTCTGTGTGTACATGCGTGTGTGCGTGCGTGTGTGTGTTCCTGCTTTACTTTCCCTGCCCCAGATCTATGCCTGCCCTTCTCATCCTGGATGCCAACTCCAGGCTTGCCCGATGGAGGTTTGCTCTAAAGCTCTAGCCCAAACTTAGAACAGCCTTGGGCACCTGGGTGGCTCAGTTGGTTAAGCGACTGCCTTCGACTCAGGTCATGATCCTGGAGTCCCTGGATCGAGTCCCACGTCGAGTCCCGCATCGGGCTCCCTGCTCGGCAGGGAGTCTGCTTCTCCCGCTGACCCTCCCCCTTCTCATGTGCTCTCTCTCTCTCTCTCTCAAATAAATAAATAAAATCTTTAAAAAAAAAGAAAGAACAGCCTTCACTCAAGGACTCTGTATCCTATTGTCTTGTCTCTCTGGTCTTTTAAGCCTTCATATGTATACTTTATTAGGCCATATGTTTCTTGCTGAAAACCAAATGTTGATGGGTGGGCTCTGGAGAAGTTATCCCTTTATTTAAAATATGGGGCAAAGGCGGCTCTGTTGGGAGCATCTGCTGCATTGAAACTAGACAGCTGTCCCCCCTCCAGTTTCATATCTTGCAAAAATATTTGTTGACATTGACCTCAAGTAAACTTCAGCAATCCTATAAATGCCATTATAATTTTTTGTACCACCCAGCCCTGTGCTTTGGAAATACAATACATTTTATCCTGTGTTGCCATATAACTTGCACTGAATGTGCCACTTGCTACTTGTCTGTAGTTTATAAATTATGAAACAGCCACCCCACTGATAGACATTTGTAAAGGAAGCAATGCCAAGAGTTCACAGCAGCCTGGAAGTCCAAATTGGGCCCAGACTTTCTCCCATATCCTATACTTAGAGCCAAGAGTAATGAGGAGTACTTCAAAATGATTTTTATGGTATATATGTCAATAATTTACAGGCACTGAACAGAGCTTTCAACACAACTCGGCTTTGCTGAAGCAGTGGTAGCAGAAAATGGGCTTTAGAAACCATTTTCGTAGGTTAACTGTGTGGTCGTGAGCAAGTTATGTACTTTCTAAGCCTCCATCAAGTTCCCCAGCTGTAAGTGTGTGTAGGAGTAGAACCAATCTTGTAGTATGCTTGAGAATGAAATGAAAGGATAGGTTTAGACTCTGTAGGCCCATTCCTGACTCAAAGTACCCAAAGAAGTGCTAGTTCTTAGTATTTCTGAACCTTTTTTTTTTTAAGATTTTGTTATTTGAGAGAAAAAGAGAGCACAAGCCTGAGGGTTGGGGGGGGGTGTGGGGAAAGACGGAGTGGAAGAAGCAGACCCCCGCCCCCCCCAAGCAGGGAGCCTGACGTGGGGCTCGATCCCAGGACCCTGAGATCATGACCTGAGCTGAAGGCAGCTGCCTAACCAACTGAGCCACGCAGGCCTCCCCAAACTTGTATTTAGTAAATTTGATCGATGTTTTCTGTACTGGTGATTATAGTGTGATGGTGGTGGTGTTAGGAATGCTGTTGCTATGCAGTGTAATCATCATCAGTTTTATTATTCTTGTTTTAGGAAATCTTTTCTATTTCCCCTTCTATGTCTGCAAGGTTGCTCTTCATCCTTCATTTCAAGGCCTGAGTCGGTGTGGAAATTCCGAATCCTGCCTTCTTTCTGTTTCTGTGTGTCCTCCCTGTCTGTCAACTGTCACTTGGTTTTCACTTCCTCTGCAGAGCCGTGGGAGTTTCTGTGAATTTGGAGCTGAGAGCCCGAGGCACCACACAGAGTATTATCACTCGTTGCTGCTGTGGCATTTGTTTTAAAAAAGCGGGACTTTGCAAACCTTTTCATGAGTGTATGTTTGTTAAAATTCTTTTTTCTCTTGTGGTCAAGAGACGTTTATTGAAATTCTGATTCTCGTACTGAGCCCTGCACTGAGTGGCTTACCTCTGACCTTTCACCGTAACTGAGAAGCAGAATAAACGAGTGATGATTTCAGCTGCCTCCTTCTCTCCCCGAGTAATGAATGAGTCAGCATCAGGGACTTTGCCAGGAGGCCTGAGTCAGAAATATCCCTGCAATCCATCAAAAATCTCCACAAAAGGTTGTTTATAAACAGTAAATGAGGAAAGAGTCCTTGGACCTTATCTTAATCATCACATCAGTGGGAGATATTTATGGTTCTAACTTTGTGGGAGAAAAGAAAGCCAACGATATTGGTAGATGAGTTGGGAGTCATTGTGAGATGATAAACTTCTCATGGAGGAAAGAAAGACAAAAAGTCTCAATGAACATACACTCTCTGCCCCCCGCCCCACATCTTTCTCCCTCATGTCCCATTTCTTCCCCCTGTCTTTCTAACCTTTATTAAAGACTCATCAGATGCTAGCTCCTTTATTTGCATTATCTCATTGAATCCTCACAACTAACCTATAAAACAGGCAAGATTTTCTTCACTATTTACCGAGGAGGAAATTGGGAATAAGAGTGACTGACACTCCCAAGATCTTACGGTTAATATGTGGCAGAACTGTGCTTTGACCCCAGGTCCGTCTGACTTCAAAGCCCAAGCTCTTAATTACTCAGTTATCCTCTCTGGGAGGCCAGGGAAAATGAAGAGGGAGAGGAGAATATTCAGAAATGCAATTTGACCTTCTCTCTGCTATCTAAGATGCTAATTATTTAGCAACAGATATAGTATGGTATAAAGTCTCTGGCAAAATAATTTTATTTTTCTGCCAAGTACTATAAAAAGAGAGCCCCTAAACAGATTCCATAAGACCCTGCAAAGTCCCAGTAGCAGACTGTGTTCGGTGGATGCACTGAACAGCAAGGACCCAGCCATACTGCAGGTTTTGCAGACATTTACAATGCCGGTAATTGCAATAATTACATCTACCTGAAAGTGCCCTGTTCTCCCCTCATCCATTCTAGCTAACTTGGAGCACAGTCTGCCGTCAGGGATGCCTTTGTGATATGTATGATATTTTATTTATGGGAAGATTAGCAAAATATGATTGTTGGATTCGCTAATAAAGAGGCAATTGGAAAAGGAGCCAGCTGGTATGACACATGTAGCTCCGGCAGGAAGACACATCTGATCTGTGTTTTTCTCTCCAAACTCACACCTTGGAAACACCTAGAGCTTTCTCCCTCCCCCTTTCCACTAAGTGCCTCAAAGACCTCATCAGTTTCTTCTGAAAATGCGGAGACTGTCTCTGCCTGCATTTCATGATCAGACTCCCCATGACTCTTCAGGCTGTTCTTTCTAATGATGAAAGTTAATCTTACACACATGTTGGAGCATGACTTGGTCCGGTTGGGAAGGGCAGGAGAGCAGTGTTAACCAGCAGGCTCTGGAGTCCAGCAGACCCAAAGGGATTGGTTAACTCTGAGGTACGGGGTGTGGGAAGAACCTGATCTCTGAGCCCCATTCTGTGCCTTGATGAAAACAAACAAACACACTTCCACTTTTCACTGCCTAATAAGTAATAATTCTTGTTACTAACTATGGAAGGAGAGTCTCATTTCAAAATATTCCATGTATGGGAGTCATGTGGTAGGACAGATAATGCTGGAGGTTAAACCTTTTTTTCCTTCCTAATTCTGAACTCTAAGAGGTAACAGTCATTAAATACGTGTCTTTCTCCTCCATCTTTGTTTTCTTTTTGTTGGGAGTCATTGCATTTTTTTAAGTGAGTTATTTTGTAATACTCAAAATTATACATGTCCATTACAGAAGACTGAGACATTTATCTCAATGAGGCAAAAGCGAAACTTAAAGCCTTAGAATCTTACACATTGAGGCTTCATACACTTCCTTCCTGTCCTTTTTTATTTAATGAGTATGTTTACCATAGTTGAGGGGATCCACAGCCTTTGCAGTGAAGGGAAGTGTCTCTGAGCTAATACACTGAGAGCTTATTCTGGCCACTGTGTTCTCTGGAGTGAAATTTAGTCTACAGTTAGTGAATTTTGTGTTTCCTCAAAGGTACTTTAGAAAATGAGTTCCAAGAGGGCCCCTTTGTAGAGCCACCTCACAACTGGAGTACGCCAGTTTCCAGCACTAAACCTTATCCCCAGTCCTTCGGCACTTGGTCCCTTGTGGAAACATCTCCTTGAACCAGAGCCATAGTATATGTTAGAGTTAGAAGGACATGTACTTCACTTTGTTCACACGTCTACTTAGCCACAAAACATGCTTTTCCTTTTGGAATCTGGAATTTTATATAGCTAGCCTGGGCATCCTGCGGATTTCCCAGGATTTATGAACATAATGGACTTTGGGTCATTTATAGAGCAAAGGAGACTATGGGAAACACTTCATAGTTTTCTTACGTGAGATCCCAGGAGCCTGAGATTCAGAACCTTGTAGCTGTTAAGACGCTGACTCAAGGACCACACTGTCCAGATTTGAAGCTTGTCCCCACTACTAAGTGGCTTTAGGATGTTAGGCAAGTGACCTAGCTTTCCTCAGCCTCAGTTTCTTTCTATGTTAATTAAAATAATTAATTTTAAGAAGAATCGGCGTTGGGGGAGGTGGTGGGCAAAGAGCAGTGCCACCCAATGAGGTTTCCTTCTCTACCATTACAGACCCACCCCACATGGTCTGGAGTCACAATTGAGTGGGTTCGTGCATATATGGTGCTTAAAAGAGTTCCTAACATACTGATGAGTAAATATTAGGTGTTGGCACTGGTACTGGTAATTAAGGGTATCTGTGTTCATACTTGGCCACACCCTCTTCCAAGGGATTCCCCCAAAATATCTCTTTGGAACTCTGAACTTTCTGGGGGCAGAAATTCTTGTGCTCAGCTCTGTCCTCCGCTGCACCTGGGACACCACCTGGTTTGGCATAGATGCTTACCAGTTGGCTCAAATTGGCTAAAATCCCAGTTTTCTCCTGGTTATTTGGTGCCTAAGGATGACTTGACTCCAGACCATGTGGGGTGGGTCTGTAATGGTAGAGAAGGAAACCTCATTGGGTGGCATTGCTCTTTGCCCACCACCTCCCCCAACACTGATTCTTCTCTTTAACTTCCAATTACCTGAAGATTGAGGCAAGACCATGAAACCAGTAGCTGTTGGTGATAACTTGTTTCTCATTTATACACGAGTTCCTCTTCCTCTGACGTAGCAGCCCGTTGATGTTTTACAAGGGAGACCTCAGTGCCTCGGAGCTACCCGTTCATAGTTTCCTTGTCCTCATTTTCATTCCCTCTGTGTGCTGTGTTAGGCCAAGGGGGTGAGTGAGGAAGAGACGGGCCCGCCCTTTTAGGGTCTGGTGGGGAAGCAGTACAGTAGATATTAAGTACTAGTGGGATAGGTTCTCAGGCAGGAAATTCAGAGTGCCTTGGAGTCTTAGGAGAGTCCCCTAACCATTTTGAAAAGTAAGGAAGGCCAGTTATTTAGCTTTGGTAGAAAGCAAGACTCTTCTTAATAAAGAATAGAGTAGGGAAGGTATTATGGGTTTGAAGATTTCCTTGTTCTACGCACTCTTGTATTTTCTGTTCTGGGAAGAGGGTAGTACATTAAAAATCAGGTTATTGCCTGTAACTTGGTGTTTGGTGGTCAACTTATACCACCTTCAACATATGGAGGAATTAAGATCATTTCCTCTCAAAGACAGGCTTTCCAACATTGAGATGCACACATGCATATCCAAGCTTCCAGACACCTGCATCCATTTCCCTGTGACTGGTTATTTTTCGCCTGTTATGTCTTTTTTTTTTTCTTTCTTTCTGAGAGTGTAGTGGCAGAAAGATACAGTTTCTTCATGCTGTGTTTTTACTCTCTATTTTCCTGATAAAACTGTATCACTGCCGAGGAACTCAAATCTAATCTTCAATATATTTAGCATGAAAGCAATAAAAAGCATTAATTCACTCCAGAAAGAGTGAAATACAGTCGGGTACTCAAAGGAAGAATCACCATGGAAACTGTTTTCTTGAGATTCTGTACTCTCCAGGCTCCAGGCACGACTAAGTGAAAAAAGAAAGGCGAAGGGAAGAGAAGAAATACCCTGCCCTTTCTGTTGTCACTAAAATGCTGCAGAGAAATTGCCATGAATTATTGATTGCATGAGTAGAGGTATATATGAATTAGAATTATTAAACTGTTGTCTTTTCAGTGAGTGTGTAAGAATGCGCAGAGAATGTGTACTTCACTGTTCTCCCTTCCTTGCTGTCAGATCCTATTGAGCAATCAAAGAGCTATCCTAAGGTCAAAAGTTGGCAGAGAAGCACAAGGAATTATGATTAAAGAATTCTGGGAGCCAGAAGTAAAGTACCACGATTTTGCATACAACTCCCACATACACTTGTCTTTATGTACCATTTCAGGATGGTTATGGTTTCAGAATTTCTCCAAGGATATTAAATATGTAAAGATCAGAGGCCAGCTCTGGCCTTTGGGACTGTGGTAATGGGATGTGATGGAATTTCCCAAAGGAATTTCTTTTGGATCAAATTCAGTCTGTGTTTATGTGCACATGTATGCATCTCACAATGTGCCCACTTTTCTTGCCTTCTCCAGTATTACCAGTCCAATTTTAACAGTCCCTGAAATTATACATCTCCATTTAATGGCTCTGGTAATAATATCTGCCATGTGTTCAATGTTTCCTGTGAGTCAGTCACCGGGCTGAATCCGTTGCCTGACACTCTTAAAAGCATGGACTTTTATTTGGGTAGGATTGTTCTTATTTAGCAAAATGACTAATTCAGTAAGTGTTCACTCATAAAAATCATTATGTTCTTATGTAATTCTCACACCAACCCTAATGAGAAAGTCCCCATTATACAGATGAGGAAGCAGAGATTTCATGATGACAGCTGAGTATACTCGATCACAGAGCCAGTGAGTTTCAAAACCTGGATTTGAAACCATGCGTGAATCCTAAGTCCATGGTTTTAACACCATCACTAAGGTTCATCCTAGAGGACACACACAACCTGTCTTTTTAATCTCTATACAAGCTAATAACTGCTGAGGGTCTGAGCACATAGATAGGCCCTCAATGTATTCATAACACGTGCATATTTAGAATCCACGATTGTACCCAGTACTATACTAAATATAAAAATTGGAAATAAGATAAAGTCTCTTCCTTCAAGTTCCTTACAGTCCTCGGGAAATGTTGCCATGTATGAATAACCAGACAAAGTAGTCAAGGGTTCAGAGACGAGGGAGATTAATGATATTCATGAAGGAAGATTCGTCCTGGTCCTTCCAGAATGGGAGGAGCTACCAAAAGGTCAAAAGAAAGGAAGAAAAATGAACAATTTGGGTAAGACAACGTGACTTTAAGCATAGAGGTGGGAGGGAGTGACGAGTTTGGGGACCTGTGTAATGATCAAGGTATGTGTTTTAGTGAAGAAAATTTGAACAAGGAAGTTGACAAGTGGGCCATGAGTGAAGAACCTTGAACTCTGGAGCAAAGAGGTCCAAATATTATCCTGTCAACACAGTGAGCTTTCAAGGGATCTGTTTATTTATACTAAAGTATTAATTACTTAGAGTAGAGCGTTGTTTACTCATGTTTAGCTCGAAGATTTTTACATCCCTATACACCAACATCACCATTACCAAGATCAAGGTATAGGACGCTTTGGGGACTCCATGCCCCCCCTCTGACTGAACTCCTCCCCATCCCCAAGATACCACTGTCTGACTTGTATATGAGTGTTCAAGGGAAGTAATAAAAAAACAGATGACATGATGGAGGTTTAAAGACCAGATTAATGACTTCTAGGATGTAGCATGGAGCATGAAGGTGAGAGATTTCAAAGAGAGAGACCAGCCAAGAGGGCGTTATAAGGTTCACAATCCCTCCATCCATCCATTCCATTCAGTATGTGTTGGACACCTGCTGTGTACCATACCCCTTACACTGGGACTACCATCGTAACTAACACACACACTCTCAGTGAGAAGACCAACAAACCGAGACACAGTTACCTTCTTCCCTTGTAGCAAGTGCTGAAATAGGAGGAAGCCCAGGCTGCACTTCAAATGGGCACCTAACCTAGAATAGGGAAGTCAAAGAAGACTTCCCGGAGGAACAGATGCCCAACCTGAGGCTTGAGGACAAATGGAGGTGAGCCATACCAAGGGAGGGATTGAGATGGAAATGGGTCCAAGTAGAGAAGGAGCATGTACAAAGGAACAAAAAAGACAGGTGGCCGTGTTGAGGTAGAGGCTTGGGCAAGAGGAGAATGGTCGCAGACAAGGGGCTTTTCAAGTGAGAGAAGTAGCCAGACCTATGGGGCGCCTGGGTGGCTCAGTCGTTAAGCGTCTGCCTTCGGCTCAGGTCATGATCCCGGAGTCCTGGGATTGAGCCCCGCATCGGGCTCCCTGCTCCACGGGAAGTCTGCTGCTCCCTTTCCCACTTCCCCTGCTTGTGTTCCCTCTCTCGCTGTGTCTCTCTCTGTCAAATAAATAAACAAAATCTTTAAAAAATAAAAAATAAAACAAAAAGTAGCCAGACCTAGTAAATGATCCTCTGTCACAGGAACCATGTCACAGGAACTCAACACCAGCATGTAATCTTGGCCACCTGATTGCACAACAGTCGGTATCTATCGTTCGGAACATTTCAGATGATTACTGTGGCACGCCTTTTCATTGTTGCTTTTATTGTAAGCAGCCCAGTAAGTTGTCCATCATTTCTCTTTGAAGTTGAGCCAGAAAAACCAGTCAGGCAAAGAGACTTCCAGCATCTTTCACCTCCCTCTTTAAGATGAAGTGACTTTCTTAGGTTTTGTACATTCTTTATCTCCTTTTTTCTGGAGTGGTCTAGGCTGTGCTGATTTGCCAGGCCACCCCTCTGCTCTGACTTGTAACCAGCAGTCTTCCTTGCACAGCCTTGAGCACACTACCCAGTACACACCACCCCTCTCCCTCTTGTCTAGGAGCAGGTGATGCAGTAGGCAGAACATGGCCTTTGTAGCCCTGCAGACCTGAGGGAAGTCCTGTTACCAACTCTCCTTGTGACCTTAGTAAGTTCATGTTTCCTGGCTTCAGCTTCCCTGTTTGGAAATAGTACTACCCACTGTATAGGATATGAGTGATGAAAATGTAATGCAGCAAATCCCCTAGGGCAGTGTCTAACACACAGTAGGTCTTCCAAAAATGTTACGCAGACCTAGTAAGGTGAAGTGGTTCAGAGCACAGGTAGACTTCCTATGTTCCAGGGCTCTGCCAAAGGCTGCTGGGTTACTCTGGGCAAGTCGTATAATCTCCCTGTGCCTCAGTACTCTTACCATAAAATGGGGATGATAATGACATCTGCCTCATGGTTTTATTGTGAGGGTTAAATGAGCTAATGCATATAAAGTGCTTCATATAGTGTCCAGTGTGTGTGTCTCTCCGTGTATCCCTTATTAGTAGTGTTGATATTAGTGTTAGTAATTGTTATTTTTGTATAGTACTTGGTCATATCTGTGAAAATGGGAGAACAATGTTTGCCTACCTTGTAGGGTTGTTGCCAAGAGCAGCTAACGAAGAGGTGCAATGGCTCAGTGCCAGACACAGTGGGCCCCCGATAATGTTTGTTGAATGAATGAGAGCAAAGTGCTTCTCTCTAAATGTCTTCTGTAAATGTTTCATCTTAATGATCAGCGGGAGCCTCCTCATGAAAGGAAGTGCCAAAGGGGTTCACAGGGTGGCAGCCTGGGCTTGGACTGGGTAGATTCTGATTATGTCAAACAGAATAGATTCAGATCAGTCTATTTGGCGCCATTGAAACTGTGCCAATGAGCAGCAAATTGTGATTTCATGTTGGGGGAGTGCCAGAATCCAGATTTACAAGTCAAAGCAAACCTACCTATTTCTAGTACCCTTTCTCTTCCCTCAATGGGTGTTGCTTACATCTGAAAGAGCTTCTGGATGTTTCACAAAATCAGGCCCCAGATGTTTGAAAGACTTTTGCAGACAAGGTAATCAATCCATTCGGTGGCCAGATGCTGTCTGAAAATTTTCCTGCTACAGCACTGTGAGTTTCTAAATTCATTAGAAACATAAATTAATTAAATCTAATCAACAGTGGGTGATGCAGAAGATTAAACAGTGAAAAACAAATACATTTCCAACTGGGTCGTATTAGATGCAGAGAAAAACACCCCACTTTGGAGGTGAAAGTCAAGTTAACCCTTTATGTGATAGTCTCAAAAAAACCTTGGCCAAACCTGAGACTCCAGGTGAGCCTGTGGTTCTTCCCATATAAGTCTGCCCTAGTGGGTTCAGTGACTTCTCAGTAAATAAACTGTGTATTTCTCCAAATGAGAAGGGTTCTCGAGTGGGCTTACTTTGTTAGGCATTCATAGGGGAAAATCTCCACCATGCTTTTATCATGAAGGGCCTCTGGAAGTTCTGCAGGTCACATACAATATGCATATAGCAGTATTTCCCAGGAACATTGTATAGTCAGGTAAATTTTAAAACAGAGTGAAGCATCCTTCTTCATTCCATGCTAGAGTAAGTTACTTGAGTTCAGCATTCTTGTTTATCAGTGCTGAATTCACAATATCGAAGAGTTTCTGGCACATAGTAGGTGCTCAGTAAATATCTGTTAAATGAATGAATTATGGATGAACTTGTTTCATATAGATTTCTGAGTTACTGATTTCCCCAGATGAGTCACCAAGATGTGAGATAAAGTGAGAGCTATTTCCCAAAAGTATTTTGACTTTTTTCACCTGTGGATCATAATCTTGAGGGACTGATAAACCCATAGGATATATTTTAGAAAATTCGGCTCTAAAGCATTGTTGTATAGCACCCCTAACCTTTGTCCCATGTCTTTTACCCTCAGTCTAAATGGAACTGGAGAAGACTTGGGGTGAGTAAATTGTGAATTTATGGGGCCAACTTTTGGGTGGGAGACTGTTCTTTGAGGATGTGCTCAGCTCCATGGAGAGGCCAGCCTTTAGCTGTGGAATTGACTCATTCTACATTTTGGTTTGCCGGTGTAGACAAATGGCCTCAGGTCCTGTGGAGAAAGGGGTTGCTTCCTTATTTGTAGCCTCATGGAGGTATCCATTTCCAGAGGATGCCAGCAAGTGCCCAAGACCAGCGACTGCTAACTCAGATGCCTACAGAAGCCAAGTAACATCGAAACTGAAGGCAGAGTGGCAGAGAACAACTTTAGGAGCACAAAGGGGAGCTGACAGTTGGCCTCAAGGTTGGGGAACGGTAGGGAGTGGTGGGAGATGAGGTCAATTCAAGACCTCACGTCCTTCTAAAGGAGGCAGCTACTTCCCAGCCCACGCCAGGAGTGGCTGTGTGGGAATGCCTGTCCAGTGGGACCAACCTGTTAGTTTCTAAAGAAACTGAAAATCTGCATTGTTTATACACAACTTCATAAGTTCTAAATGTAAGCATCTTGTTCCACAAATTGGAGGTCTTCATGTGGACTAACATTGCGGTGTCCAAGAAAACAACCCCTCTGACCAGATACGACCATATACTGCAGTTGTTCTCCGGACTGTTTGGTCCTGTGATGCCGAGTGGGGGGGGTGTGGGGCCTTGCTCTGCTTCTCTGGGATCCAAGGTAGTGATCCATGTGGAGAAATACATGATCCTATTTATCGAGTGCCTACGGTGTGCTAAGCATCATGCTCAGCTCCTTACCTTCCTTAGTTAATGCTCATAGCACTCCACCAAAGCGGTACCTGTATCATTTGATTTTACAGATAATGAAACTGAGATTCAGAGAATTCAGGTAACTTGTCCAGAGGCATGTCTGTTATAAATGGCGAAGCTGAATGGGGTCTCTCTGACATCTCAAGTGATGTTGTCCTCCACTCACTATATTACTTTTGGGTAAAGCATTATTCGAATTCTTATTTACTGCTTGTGTGGGTCCATGCTAAGTGCCTTGCATAAATTTACTCATTTCAGCCTCAGTATAATACCACCCCCATTGTACAGATTAGGTAAATAGTGGGGAGAAAGAAGAATTCTGCCCAGCAATGATGAATTGAAACTAGGTCTGGGAGACTGCTGTTGACTACCTCATAGTATTGCTTCTCAAAACCACACCCTGGATTAGGCACACAGAAGGTGCTTGGCAAATAGTTTTCCACTGACACCAAGCCTCATTTTCAGCTGTGTACACCAGGGATCCTGAGCCTAAGGGTGTGTCTGGTGCCTCTCGGTAGCCTGCTCTTTCACCTGTTATTCCATGTGACTCACCTGCACCTGTCACTCAAGCAGCCTTCCCTCTGTCACTTTGCTAACTGCAGGCATGCCGAGTGAAGACTGACATGTCCTAAAAACTGGCTAAGCCACTAATGAACTGTCTAATCTGGGAAGCCCTTCTCAGCAATCGGGCCATCCAATTCAAATTGCGTGTTTGACTGAAATAGTTCACTAGGTCAGACTTCTTGGCATAGAAAGATCTTCCCACCCAGTCTCTGGTGTTCTGTTCTCTTTCTTCCTGAAAATTGAACAGGGTGGAGACTGGTTTAGACAGGGCTAGAATTTAAGAATCAGAAGGGTGTGTATACATTTTATGGTGCATGAGTTTTCATGTGTATGATTAGCTTAGGAGAATAAGGCAAATGAAGATCTTAAAGAGAATGAGGAAGGTTTATTTGGTTTTTAAATTTTCATGATTGTACAGGTCTGCTACACCCAATTCAACTGAAAACCAAACGTGTGTATGGTGTGTGTATGCATGCATGCATGCGTGCAAGAACAATATTAGAGAATATGAACCCAAGTGATGAGGTAGTAACTATTAACAAATATACTAGAAAAACCAACTTTCACTGAACATCGATTATGTGTCAGAGATGGGGCTGCAGGCCAGGAATAGCGAGGTGAAAAAATCAGTTATGATCCCTGTCCTGGTGAACTTTATAGGCTTATAGTGGAGACAGACATTAACAATAAACACCCAAACAAATCTATAATGAGGAATTCTGGTAGATGCTTTCCAGGGAAAGAATAGGATGATATAGAGCAATGTAGAGTGACTCTAACACAGGCTATCAGAAAAGGTCTGTCTCAGGAAGTGCTGGTTAAGCTGAAATTTAAAAAATTAGTAGATGCTAGCCAAGGAGGAAGGAGGAAGGAGGAGGGAGAGTAGTTCAGGCAGAGAGCAGCATGTTTGCAGACCCCAGAGTGGGAGGAAGCATGGCATTTACGAGATCCTGAAAGCAAACTGGCGGGGCTAGAATATAGTGAGATGGGGAGTCAGGGAGCTGATTTAAGATGAGGTTTGAGTGGCAGGAAAAGGCCAGTTCCCAGCATTTCCCTAGTGATAAATTACCAAAAGGTTGTATTTCCCAATGGTTTCCTTAAAATGGCTTCCGGTACATTTTACTTTTGATTTAATTTCAGGTGGAGATTTGAGATTGTGGCCAGTGTTAAATCTATATCTTGAGTGTTTAACGGTTTTATTTTTTCTATGACCTGATAAAATATTGATGTTTAATTTCTTCCCCGGGACTTTGCAGGAAATAATCGATGCATCACAATCAAGGCTAAGAATCTGCTTTGGTATGTGTTGGATAGGAAGGAATTTTGCTACTGCATTTAACAGTTACTGGCTCTTTCGTGCCCTAAGCTTTTCCATACTCCCCAGGGGCAATAACTTAGGTTGTTGGAATCAGTATTTGAAATGTCCCCAAAAGTAGAGTACTTACAGACATGGAAATATGTTCCTATTTCCACTCTTCTACGTCTGCTGTGCTTAAAGGAAGTGCTTCTGAAAATGGACTTGGCACTTGATTTCTCAAGTACTGGTTTTATTTCAGAGATGTCCCAGGCCATGAACCTATAGTTCTGAACCATTTAAAACAACAACAATAAGCTGTAGACAGAAATGGAGCATGTGTGACTCTTTTTAGGGGAGAACTGTGATATGCATTACATAGGCCAACAATCAGCTGTCCCTGTTGAGAATATTAGAGCTCCAAGCGTGGACTATTTATATCATCTATGCTCTGAGATCTTAGATACTGTTAAAGATGTTATCTATTAAAGAAATAAATATGATTCTGTCTTCAGGGAACTTATCATCTAAAGAAACGTCACACACACGCAGAGGATACCGAAGCATTCTATTAACATTTGTACCATAATCCAACATGAGTCATGGCCCAATGAGAAGATGCTAAGTTAGTGAAGTTTTATATGGAATTTATTGGTAGAGCCAAAGATGAGTAAAATAGGAACTGTTCCCTTAATGAAATACATTTCATTAAGGAAAGAGAACAAGTACATTCTGTTATTCATGTACTTATTCACCTAAGTACATGTGAATAGTCCAGAGACCTGGGGGGAGCTGTGTGGAGGAAGGAATTATGTTCCAATCAGGGGAGCTCACGGAAGGCTTCATGGAGTAGGTGGCATTTGAGTTGGTCTTGAAGGATTCGTGTGTTCATTTTTTCATTCAGCCACTAAACAGGTATTTTGTACAAACCTCCTAAGTGCCAGTCCCTAGGCTGTGTCCGTAGACTAAAATAGTGAATAAGACCTTAGCCTCAAGGGGCATACATGTCAGCAGGCACAAGTAATAGAAAGAATGTCTTGGGAAAAATGAAATTGCTTCACAGGTGGTCATCACAGACTGTATCTGCATAGGGTCCAAGAGTTGATAAAATGCCAGGTGGGTGACAAGGAGTACAGCAGACTGATGGAAAAGTTAAGGCTGAACCCAGAAGATCCACTCTGCCATGTTAAGAAATAAAGCCTGTAAGTAACTATGAGTGAAAGATGAAGAAAGGATCGGGGAAAAAAATAAACGACCGACGAAAGGGAGGGGAATGAGAAATAATAGAAGGCAGAGGGAATAGAAGCGGGACTCAAAAGGCAGGTGGCAAACATGGGCTCTGGGACTAGAGCTGGGTACCAATCTCAGCTCCCCTATTAGCCTTCCATATGTGGGCCAGTTATTTCAGTTTTCTGAGCCATTTCCCCATCTGAAAAATGGAGGAAGAGACTGAAATCATGGAGTCTGAGTGACACTTAAATGACATCGTATAAAACACAAAGCACAGATCCTGGCCAAAGGAGGTGTTCAGTAAATGAGCCTAATAATAGAGATTGAGAAAGAGAGGTCAGGTAAAGGGTCTAGTACTATGCCTGGCACGCAGTAGGCCAGCTCAGGAAATCACTGTTTCAAAGAAAAATTGCGACAGTGGTATTTTTCTGAGGCTGAACTATCTCAAGGCCAGGCAAATAGCTAGTTAATTTCAGCAAATTTTTTGCATGACAGTTGTGATCCTCTCCCTGCAGTCACACCATAATAAAGGAATGTTCAGCTAGAGTTTTCCACTGAAGACTGACTTCCTGGCAGGGAGATCTACAAATCACTTGGAAAGTTCCTGGCACCATCACCTGGGTCTGGCTATTTGCAAAGTGTCTATAAATCTTCCACGAGGCCAGATGAGAATGTGGGTTTTTTCTTTCCCCTCTGACAGACTTGTCTCTTTCTATGCGATATTAGGAATGATGGTGAAAGTTACCCAAGAAAGGCCATGAGGAGGTCAGCCTACCCATGTGGGAGTGATCGTGTAGTAGACTTGGCATTTTAAAGTGTATGCAGGTGAGCAGCCTTCCATCCAGTCTGTCGACAGGAGGTAATGAACCTAGAGCTGCATAGCAGCAGAAGGAAGAGAGTCCTTTCTGCTGCTGGCCTCAGAAGAAAAAGGAAGGCGGGAGGGATAGAAAAAGGAAAAAGAGAGAAAGGGAAGGAAGGAAAGAAGAAAAAGACAGAAAGAGGAGCGGAGGACGAGCAGGAAGGGAAGAAGAAACAAAAAGGAAACCAAGAGATTTTTCTTTGATTCAGGGTGATCGCATGGACAGCTGATATGTTGGTCTGTAGGAAAAATTCTTGCAATACTAAATGCTTTGAGAATCCTGTTAAACCTTCTGTGAAGATAGGGTTTCCATAGCATTTTTCTTCCTAACCATCTTTTGGCATCTCTCAGGGGTGGACCAGTCCTGGGTACTGACTTGTTTATTCATGCATGCATGCATGCTTGCATTCAGAAGTTCCCCCTTCTCTCTTCGTCGCCATTCATTTTTCCCTAGCTGCTCAAACTTGTTCATCAGCATAGACACATGCTGCTTTTTCTATGATAAAAAAGGACGCTCTTTTGACCTGACTTCCCTTACCATCTTCTGCCTTGTTTCTTTGCTAGGCTTCTCAGCAAAACTCCCTGAGGAGAAGTGTCCACAGTCACTCCCTCTCATTCCCCTCCTCCCATTCACTCGGAAACCCATTCCGTGGTTCCACCAAACCCACCCCCACTGATCCGTAGAAACCGCACTTGACAAAGTCAAAAGTGACTTCCACGGTTCAAATCCAAAGGTCACTTGAAGGCTTTTACCTTGCAGATCAGCAGTGCTTGGCATGACTGATCACTCTCTTCTCTGCAATTCACTGGCATTCGTGACACTCAGCTTTTTGGATTTTCCACCTCTCTTACTGGCTGCTCCTTCTTCGTTTTTCCTGGTTCTTCTTTTTCTCCCAACCTTTTAGATGTTGGGAGTGCCCCAAAGTTCAGCCCTTGGCTTTCCTCTCATTTCATACACTCATTCCCTGAGATCTCATCCAATCCCATGGCTTTAAATATCATCTGAAATGCTAATGAACTCCCAAGTTTATATCCCCAACTCAGACCCCCTCCTGAACTCTAAACTCTTGTTTCTAATTATCTACTCAGTATCCTTACTTATAAATCCCTCATACTTCACACATCTGGAACAGAGTATCTGGTCTTCCCCCCCCAGATGCCTACTTCACCCACAGACTTCCCATCTCAGTGAAGGCAACTCCATCATACCAGCTGCTGAGGGCAGAAACCTTGGAATCATCCTGAATCCGGTCTTTCATACCTGTAACCAGTCCATCTGCAAATCCTGTGAAGTCGACTCAGTATGCATCTGGAATCTGACCACTGTCAGATTCACCCTCACTCTTCACCCTCACTACCAACACCTTGGGTGTGAGCCACCCTCACCTCTCACCTGGGTTATGGCCATACCCTTCCCGAGGCTCCTTCAGCCCTCTGCTGTCTGTCCCCAGTGATACTTACAGCACATCGGACCATCTCACTCCTCTGCTCAGTTCCCTCCAGCAGCCTTCCATTTCATTTTTCTCACTTTTTAAAAAATTGTGATCAGAGGATCATAACACAGAATTTACCATTTACCCATTGCTGTGCCCATTTCACTTTTAGTGAAAAGCCAGAGGGCTTGCTGTGGTCTACGAAGCTCTCCGTTACCTGAACCTCTCATTTGTCCGATCTCATTTTTCCCTTGTTTGCAGGGCTCTGGCTACACAGGTTTGCTGATGCATGCATGTTTCTCTCTGAGGATCTTCTCCCTGTCTGTTCCCTGTTGGAAGGAAGCCCTCTTCCTTCAGATACTCACATCGTGATCTCCCTCAATCACCCTATTTCAAATCTAAGCTTCCCATCTACCTCCAGAATTCTTAATGTCCCTTACCCAGTTATGTCTGTTTCCCAAAGTACATGACATACGATGCAATTTATTATACTCATTGACTATTATTTTTCCTCCATGAGTAGAATGTAAGTGCCATAAGGACAAATATTGTATCTATTTTATTAGCTGATGTATACTCAATACCTAGAGTAGTGTTCAACACATAATGTGTCACTGAATATTTTTTGAGTGAATAAATGGAATTATGAATAAATCTGTCAACACTTAGTATATCTTGATTTTTCTACATTTTATATTATTTGTTGATACCTATATTGCCACATGAACATGAAATCAAATATATCAAATATAATGGATCTTTTAAATATCTTTTAAATATCTTTTATAAATATACAGTTTTCAGAAGATATAAAAAAGCAGTAAAATATTCTTCGGCATTTGGCCGAAGAATATTTTTTAAGTTTTGGGTCATGCTGGTGATGGAAATCAACACTAGTTTATTTATGCTATCTTTTACTATTTACCTGCTATGTGTAAAGTATTGTATTCAGTGTTTTAAAATAAAGATACCCAAGAGACAGTAACTTTTTTAGAGGGGGGAGGGGCAGAAGGAAAAGGAGAGAGAATCTTAAGCAGGCTCCACGCCCAGCACAGAGCCCGATGTGGGGCTCAGTCTCACAACCCTGAGATCATGACCTGAACTGAAATCAAGAGTCAGACACTTAACCAACTGAACCACAGGTGCCTCAAGAGTAATATTTTTAAAGATTTTATTTTTAAGTAATCTCTATACCCAACGTGGGGCTCAGACTTACAACCCCAAGATCAAGAGTCGCATGCTCTACCAGCTGAGCCGGACAGGAGCCTTGGGAGTAATATTTTTTTATAATCTTCAAAACACCACAACTCCCAGCCATGGAGAGAGAGAGAGACAGAAGAATGGAGGGAGGGGGATGGGAAGAGGAGAGAGGGGATACAAGAGAAAGAAAAATACTGATTCATAGAATTGTAAATGGCACATTTGGCAATACTTTCTATTTTCTTTGTTAAAACCATTGAAAAATCATCATTGTATAATACCTTGTAACCTGTTAGCATCTTTATTGTGTTTGACATAGAAACTTCATGTTTTAGGAGGAAAAATCCAGATCTTGTCCTACTACATTCTTCTTTCATTCTTTAGGCCTATCTAGAATTTAGCACACAGACGTATTGTATTTATTGTTCAATTTGTCCCTTAGAGAAAATAAAGATTGTCTTTTTTTAATTAGAGTGTGCGTGCACACGAGTTGGGGGAGGGCAGAGGGAGAAGCAGACTCCCCACGGAGCAGGGAACCTGATGCAGGGCTCAATCCTAGGACCCTTGTATTGTGACCTGAGCTGACGGCAGCCGCCTAACCAACTGAGCCACCCAGGCACCCCTAGGAGATTTCTTGAGTGCAGGCATATGGATGACATGTGAGTTACCTTAAGTTTCAGTAATGACTTCCTCTTGCCTTCTAGGTCAAACATAGGGTTCTTACTCTCTGGCTCAAAGACTTCCATTATAGGGTGTTTGAACAACCTCTTTTCCAACGTTTTTTTTTTTTTTTTTTTTTTTTTACCATATCCCTATTTACACTGCTTCCCAGTCCTCTAGGATGAAAGCTTGAAGCTTTGAAGGCAAAGACCAGATGTGTTTTGTTCATAGCATATCCCTGGCACCCAGCCCAATGATGTGCACATAGTAGGTGTTCACTAAATAGATTCCTTGCATTTCAGACCTATTTGCTCCAAATCCACTTTGGGTGTGTCATTGCTACCTCCATGCCCTCTCCCATTACCCTCTCTTCACCAGCCCTTTTGGTGTTTTCTCTTCCTGTGATTCATAGGACCCTTAAATCCCTGCCAATATGACAAAGGCTTTTTAGGATGAAACCTGTTCTTTACTGATCAATCTGTGTGGTTCTAAAGTCATAAAATACTCATTCCAAAATAAGAACCTCCCATTGTCTCACATCCCTTCAAATACGTTTCTTACATTCTACCTGCATAAATGTTTTGTTTGTTGACACTTTGTTTAGGGTTATTCTCTGTATGGTGGCCCACAATGGTGTTGATTCTCTGTAGCTCTCATTCAGTGATAGGTAAAAGAAAAAAATGGAGAAGCATCCATCATATATTAAGACACTAAGCTTAGGGCGCCTGGGTGGCTCAGTTGTTAAGCGACTGCCTTCGGCTCGGGTCATGATCCTGGAGTCCCGGGATCGAGTCCCGCATCGGGCTCCCTGCTCTGCAGGGAGTCTGCTTCTCCCTCTGACCCTCTTCCCTCTCGTGCTCTCTCTCTCTCTCATTCTCTCTCTCTCAAATAAATAAATAAATCTTTAAAAAAAAAAAAGACTAAGCTTAAACTCGATGAATAAGTTCCTTATGGAGTTCATGGTTCAGAGGCTGAGAAAGGCATTTAAAATGGTCCTATTACTGTTGTAAGTGCTAATGGTAAGTGGTGAGGACTGTTATGAAGGAGAAGAATGGGGAGCCTGGAGCTGCCAAGTAAAGGAGGCTGTCTGGGTTTTGGGAGAAGTCATACAAGGCTTCCCAAAATACATACAATTAGAGCTGACACACACACATGTGGATGTTTAGCTCCCACAAGGCAGGTGCCATATCTTTGACTTGAGAGCCGCTGGCACAGCAAAATTTTTGACCAAAGACATGCCAAATAGATGCCACGTTATGTGAGTTTGGGTGGCACGATGCCTGCCCTAAATCTCCTATATGGACCCACAGTCGTGATTAACTTTCTTGTTTTGGACCCAGAGTCCCATTAACTTTGGGGTCCGTGCTAGATGACCCATGTTGTGAGATAATAGATCTGAATGACTGACAGAGTTTGCATTGTCTGAGCAGTTAATTACTCCTCTGCTTTCTGAAACAGTGAGTGACAGATGGTAGATACCTTGACAGCAGATTCCACTATAAACCAAGCAGCCTTGTAGGGAAGTCTGGACTGCTACCAATTTCCCACTGGATTTTTCTGTATTTGGAGGACTTAGATTTTTGAAAACTACTTTGCCGTTTGGGCAGGTTTTGTCCCAGTGACAGGAACATTCTTTCTTCTCAACTTCTGTGTGGTAGGAACTTATTTTGAATGAAAGGCAGTCTCCATCAACCCACACATCCTGAGTCGTCCCATACCCGTTAGTGCTGGGGATTTGGTCAGTGTGGGGAAGCTGTGTGCATTTTAATAGAAGTAACATGGCATTTGTTACTCACCAGCTTCCCACCATCTGGATTTTCACGGCTCAGCAAGCATGGTGGGCTCCCCAGACTTACCGGGAGAACTTGGCTCCTACAGAGAGCATGATTCGGTCCCTTTGAAGTCATAATTTTATGATGGACACCATGATAAACTGGGGGCGGGGGGATGCTTCTATCTCAGTAAGCTTCTTTCATATTTGAATGGTCGAACAAGTAATGTACCATTTCCACACAGGGGAAGGGGGTGAAACAAACCACCTCAGTGCTGGGAACTAAACAAGTATGAAGGAACACTGGTCATGTGATAAAGTGACATGAAAATGTGTGTGAGAGGTGGTGCACAGAGGCTGTGGGACCAAGAACCATTTTTTTTTTCCCAATTCAACTTATGTTAATAGTCTGGCCCTGTGCAAAGTGCTATGAGGAAAACAAAGATGGAAAGACATGTCTATTAGTATGCATTTAGATGCAAATAACAGAACATCTATCTAGCAGTGGCTTAAACCCCTTGGTATGTATTGTTTAACAAGTTCAGACATAGGCTTTTCCTGAGGTAGGTTTTTGCAATTCAGTGATGTCACCGAGGATATTGTCCCTTTCTTCCATCTGTCATGTTCCGCCTCTTGGCTTGTCACCTCTTGGTCACATGATGGCTGCTACAGCTTCATGTATCATGGCCATATAAAATCACATGGGAAAGCAGTAGTATGGGGGCGCCTGGGTGGCTCAGTCGGTTGAGCATCTGACTCTCGGTTTTGGCTCAGGTCATGATCTCAGGGTCGTGAGATCCAGCCCCATGTCAGGCTCCATACTCAGTGGGGAGTCTGCTTGAGATTCTCTCTCTTCCTCTGCCACTGCCCAACCCCTGCTTATGCTCTTTCTCTCTCTCAAATAAATAAATCTTAAAAAAGGAAAAAAAAAGCAGTAGTGTGCAAGGAGTATGTCCGTATAGCCAGAAGGCCACTCCTCACTTCCTTCCTTCCTTTTATTCAGGGAGAAAAACTTTTTCCCAGAATCTCTGCCTCCTTGCCCCCCAGCAGACTTTCCTGTGTGCCTCACAGGCCATATGTCAGTTCCATGGCCACCCCTACACACAAGGGAGGCTGGGAAGCAAGAATCTGGATTTTTCAGCCTCTATAGTGGAAACAGGCAAGGAGGAAAGCACTGGGTAGGAGTAGCTAACCGAGAGTATCTGTCACAACACATTACTTGCCCTTAATATGCCTGGTCTTCGCGGGCGGGCTGACATTGAAACCATGCCCATTTCCCAGCACTGTGCTTGCCGTTACATAGGAAGCAGCCCTTGCAAAAAGATCTTGGGAAGGGGGACTATTGGACCCTTCTACCTGCTTTCTTTCATGTAGGAGGAATACCAGCGCCAGATGGAAGTTAAAACCAAGATGCACAGAATTAATTACATTCAAATGAAAGGAAAAGGATTCTGTATCTAAATACCAGATACTGGTCGGGTGACAAAGGAATCAAGTCTGGATCAGTCAGTGAGTGTTTATGATACACAGAAGGATAGCAAGCACATGACATGTGTACTGGCTATTTCCATACCCGTGCCAGACGTAACCAATTGATCTCAACACTCTCCCCCCAAACCCAGCTATGATCTCAGAATCCTTCTCCCTGGGCAGCTCTTGCCAATAAACAAAATCGGCGGGCAAAATTAGATCCATTTGTTTTCACTGCTCAGCACTTGATATTTACTACTTCTGTCACTAGAACTGAGCTACAGAAACATGAGAAATAGTACCAAGAAGCTAATGCTACTCCTGAACTAAGGACTGAAGCATAGTCCTGTCCCATTACAAAGAAAACTTTGAATCCACAGGCAGAAAACCTCATGCATAAACCTAGTTTGTGATGCGGGCTAACAAAGCCATGCTGATGAGTTTAGTTTCCTGCCACTCTAAAAATTTAAACAGTGATATTATCTAAACAGTATGATTAAAAAAATAAAATCTTTGACTCTCACTAGTGAGAAATGAGCATTGGTTCCCAGCTGAACCGTATCTATAGAGACCAATAGTATTAAGCCTCTGTACTTACATAGCGTTTTTAACTTTTGGAAACCGTTCTATATCATGGTTGGGGGTAGTGGATACACCTCTGTGTGCATTGATCCAAACCCATAAAGCTATATGGCACGAAGAGTGAATTTTACTCTCTGGGAACTTAAAAAGAATTTTTTTAAAAAGTCTACAGAAGCACTGAGATAAATGCTAAAAATCTTGTATTCAGTTTGAAAACCAATTAAAATTGTTTACAAGTTAAAAATTGTTCAAGATGGATGGTCCTGATAAAAAAAAATTAGAAAATCCTGAAAAATTAGAAAAAGACTATAAGAAAATAAGTTAAATCATTCACATCCTACCAAAACATCATTTTGGACTCTGGCTGACAGTCTTTGGCCTGTGACTGTGTGTGTGTGTGTGTGTGTGTGTGTGTGTGTGTGTATACTTATAGGAGTTAATTATTATTTTCCGGGGAGTCAGATTGTAAGAGAAATTTCATTTTCTATTTTAAACATCATCTTGGTATTAAAGGGAGTTTTAATAAGTGTATATCGCTTTACCAGTGAAAAAAATATATTTTAAAATGAGAATACTTTTTAAAAATTGCAGTCATTGCACACCTACTGTTTTATTGCCTGATTTTTTTTTTAATTTTAGAGTGTATTAAAATTTTCCAAGAACTAGGCCATTTTGACCCAATCCCAGTAGCAGTAGTTGGGCATATCCTGTTTGGCCATAACCAGACCTCCTTTTATCCCCCTATTTTGATGGAAACTATACTCCAACACACTATTTATTTTTCAAAACTTAACAGAGAAAACCCTCTCCGAGAAAATGGATGCTGACTTTGGGACATGAACCAGAACCCAAGAAGGAGGCCACGGTTTTATGTAGATGGAAGGAGTAATTTTAATTCCCACCGGGAGCCTAAGACTCCCCTGTTTATTTAATGAGCTGCAAAGTCACTGTCAGTCTAGCTACAAGCCCCTATGCAGTGACCACAAAGGGTACACGCACTGCCCCCCATCCCTCACTGGGGAACACAGGGCCCATTGCCAATTAATCAGAGCACTTCCGCCTGCATGTGACCTCCCAAATCCTTCTCAACCCAAACCTTCCAACAACTACCCGTATTTCACCATTGTCATCCACTGTGACACCTATTTTCCATCTTGGCTGACCACCTCCTCATCCTCGCCAAAGAAGCAGACAAATCTGCGGAGGGGGAGACGAACCATGAGAGGTGATGGACTCTGAAAAACAAACTGAGGGTTCTAGAGGGGAGGGGGGTGGGGGATGGGTTAGCCTGGTGATGGGTATTAAAGAGGGCACGTTTTGCGTGGAGCACTGGGTGTTATGCACAAACAATGAATCGTGGAACACTACATCAAAAATTAATGATGTAATGTATGGTGATTAACATAACAATAAAAATTTAAATTAAAAAAAAAAAAAACAGACAAATCTGCCTAGAGCCAAACTTACCATGCAGAAGAAAGCCAAGTATTGAGTGGGCAGAGCTGGCCAGCTGATATAAGAAGAGTAAATGACTTTATAGTATTACCTCCCAAATGTTTCTTAGATGAAAGATAAAACATTTAATGGGCTCTGAAGGCTAAATTGCATTACCTTCTCATTTGAATCTCTGTGATTGATGCGGAGAGGCCAGTGCTCCTGACGCCTGGTCAGTAAGACCTTGTCCCACCAGAGGATTTGGGTTTAGGTCCTCTCCAGATTTAAACTGAGCCAGAATTTTATCAAAACGGTCACCCTGCTCTTTGGACTGTACATCGCCTAATCGTTGAGCTCAGCCCAGGCATTGTGTAGACTCCAGCCTAGCATGGTACAGTGAGAGACTAGGGCATGTGCTGGGGATTCCCTCCATTTCTTCAGCCTAATCACAGGCTTATAATGGCCAAGTCAGTTTCTATTATTCAGGTAAATGGAGACTTTATGTATGAATTTACTAGTCTGGAACCTTTGTAAGATGCAAAGATGGATTTTAGAAAAGAAAAACTCAGTCTTAGCAGTGCCTATTGAACTAGAAATGGGGTTACCAGGCCACCATCTTGTGAAAATTAAATCAGCCCAAATAAATGTGGAACAGGGCAAACGTTCTACCTCCCAGGGTTTCCTTTTAAAAAATCATGTTAACTACATTTGACCTCCATAACTGCTTTTGGCCTCTGGTTTTTGTTTTTAGTCAAAAACATGCACTTTATCCACATCTCTGCGGAACAGAGGGCAAACGCTCCAGTTTATAGCTTTTCATAAATGGCGCGATTCGGCTCGGCATTTGATAAAATGAGTTGTCATGTACACATGTCAGTTAAAGGTAAAAGTCGTCCCGAACCTGATGAATTGCTTTCTTTTGACCGTGATTCCAGATGAAGTCGTTGTCATAGGGCTGACGGTTGTTGCCATGTCTTCTCTATACTCAGCAAGAGTTCTTTTATCTTGAGCAGCATGGCTTTTCTGACTTCAAGTGCTCTACCAAGAGCCTGTTGCAAACAAGAGTATTTGTATCAGAAGTCTGGGTATCTTGAAATTGGAATGTGGGGTGATTCATGAGGTTTGCATCAATTATTAAACAGTCATAGATGAAGATCTGCAGAGATGGATGGGGCAGTAAAATATTCTGGTTACACCTACTGGCTTAGCCATGATAAATGAGTCTGGAAACGTGAAGGTTCAGAACAGGTATTAACTCGAGCTGCAGTGACCTGTGCTCTGAAGGGAGGTAGACAATAGCTGGATATAAACAAGCTAACATACACACCAAGTGAGTGGCAGGATTAGAATAAAGCTAAGGTCCTGGCTGGAGGACTAAAGAATGGGAGAATCCTGCCATGCCAATCACCCTTTGTCTTACAAGTTCTTGAGGAAGGCATAGCACAGATAATTATAACACTTGGAAAATAAATGGGGCATTTTTATTAGCGGGAGCCATGCCTGGATCCCTCATAACGCAGAGTTCTAGTAACACTAGCTTGGATCATGTGGCTCAGCTGTGAGCTTGAGTACTACCTTGTTTTGATCTGTGTACCCCTGAAAGGGAGAGTGGAGACATTTTCACAGAGAGTCTGGACAAAAGGACAAATGTGTATGTATGTCATCTCTGGGGGGAGTGAATTTTGTTTCCCTTGGAGTAACGTTTTCTTGGAGACTGAGACAGAGACTGACCTTGGAAAAGGTATACTTAACTCTTCCTTCTGATACCCAACTTCACTAAAAGGGAAGGCCCATCTTTTGGTTCCCAATGCACCTTCTAGAACTCTGGAGTCTGTGTCAACATTGCAGCTAAGAAGGGTGTAGACTACAGTTTAGCCAGTTGTTGGCCCTAAAGACATAAGTGTGACTCTGGTAACCTGTACACTCGGCTTCCCCACTGCTCTTTCCTTCTGGGGGATGTTTATGTCTTCAGTAATTTGAGAGCTTTGCCTCATACTGGGGTACCTGACAGAAGCCTGAAGTGAGAAGCAGCAGCCATGTCCGCTTTAGGTTCTGCGAAAGTCAGGAAGCTTCATGAATAACCCCGTTGCTAACCCCTCACTGAAAAGCCAGAAGCAGGAACTAGTGTTAGAAGTACATCCTAAGCGCTCAAGTGCTTTTCCCAGGGCATTCTGAGGCGGCTGCAAACATTGAACAGCCTCCTTCTCTCCTCTTTACGTGAAAGTGCTTTGCTAAGATACATAAACTCTAACAAAGGAAAGTGGTCTAAGAATTCACTTGTGATGCCGGCTTCCCAGCCTTGCTGGGCTTGCTTGCTCTGCAATGGGCACTTGTTACCGAAATGGGCTTCTGAACTTCCACCAGGAACTGAGTAACCACACAGCTTAGATTGTGTTTCCTTGAAGTCGTATTCATTTGGAGGAGTCTTCCTGAGTGGACAGACTAGATTTCTAGTTGAGATCATCAGTAAGGAATGGTGTGTCCTTTTCTGAAGAAAGACTTGGTAGAGCAGAAGTCATAAACTCGTGACTCACAAAACATTTTCAGCCCACAGACGAGATTATTTCTTTTAATGTCATGGCTTTGAAAAAAAAGTTGACAATATAGAAAATTGAAGAGATTTTGCATAAAATTCGCATTTCCAGCTTCTTATAAAAAAAATCTAGTAACACATGAAATATTTCATATCCACAATTGGCATAAGCTGAGTAGCCACTTACCCTTAAGAGGGGCCACAGGCTTTCTACTTCTTCACGCCCTGGCACCTCATGGCTCTGTAGGGCTTTGAATTTGCTGCCCCTGGGGCCAGACATCTAAGAGGCCAAAACAGGAAATCATGAAGTGTTTTAAATGTGACCTGCTTGAAAGTGGCTGTCACTTGTGCTTACTCTTTTCACTTGTGCACAAAGAACGACCATTAGAAGCGTTTTCGTATAGGGAACAGGACAGTTACATGCAAAGTGGAGAATTTTACACTACTTACCTGAATAAATCAGGCATACAAAGAAAATCCTGAAATGATGATATTAAAGTGAGATCTGAGATTTGAATTATGCAGGGGTAATTGCCTTAGTTTTCCACCTCACTGTTTCCCCTTTGCTTTCCTCACATGGACATAATCTTCAGAATGGTCCTCTGTCAAAGGCCACCATCATAATTCCCCTGCCTCTTTTTTTTTTTTTTCCCTCAAACTCATTTGCACTCTCGGTAGCAATTGTTGGAGCCCTGCAGGGGAATAATTGCAGAGGAATTAACTTCTGACATTTTTTCTAAAAATAGCCCTACTAAATCCAATCATAGGTAATTTACCTGTCCATGTTCCTCCGGGGTAACCAGGGTTGAAGAAAGACGTGGCAGACTGGCATTCCTTCAGCAATTATCTGTGATCTGGGTTCCTGGCGCCTGTGTATTTTCTTCGTTCTGAAATATGGAGTACAAATTGCCCTCTCCCCTCTAACCTCGTGACCCTGTTTCTCAGCACCTTGCTCCTGTGGTCGGAATAAGGCCGTGCTCTTCCAGAAGGGTGTGTTGGGCTCACCAGGAAAGAGGGAGCATGGGTCAAGCTGGAGCATTTGTGGGGTCCCTTCATTTTCCATGTCTGAGCTTCGAGACCCCCCTCCCCCCAGCCCTGGTGCATCACAGTCCTCAGCCGGCATCTGAATAGCCGTACTTGAAACCTGTTTGGAGAAGTTTCTCTGTGTAGAAGGAAGGAGAATGCAAAAGATCCTGGGTGGGTAAAATGTCTGGGGGTTGATAGAAATTCTCAAAAATAAAAAAAAAAATTGTGCCATTTCCTGGAGCCATTAAAGAAATGCGTTTTCTCTTGCCCCAAACAAAAGGGTCTGCATGTGTTTTCCCCTTTTGTTCTCTCCAGATGTTCCAAGAGCCCACCGTGCAGTGTGGGCATCTAGGAAATTGACTTTCTCAAATGCCACTTCTCGTGGCGCTTAAAATACAGAGCATCAAATCCTTGTAAATTCCACTGCAGAGACAAAGCCCAGAGCCCTTCAATGCACAGAAAAGTATATCTATTATCTATCGTTTCAAAGTAAGTGTGCAGTTACTTTAATTGCCTTTGTCTTCTCCTTTTCAGCTGACATTATCTCTACGGTAGAATTCAACCACACGGGAGAATTACTAGCGACAGGGGACAAGGGGGGTCGGGTTGTAATTTTTCAACGAGAGCAGGAGGTAAGTGGCAGTGAATGCAAAATGCCCATTTTCTTCTCTTTTTAAAGGAGGCCTCCTACTGTTCCTTAATCCTCATGTGTTGCCCTTAACCTTGCTGCTTTGCTAGCAAACTAAAAACTGCCAAAAAGTCATTAACATCAACAGTTCCACATTCAGGCTCCTAAAAGCACCTGATTAATAGAGCCTTTTCTGGGCAGGCCTAATCTTTCCCAACCTGGGTGTTGCACCTTCAAAACGACCTCACTTCCCATCTGACCTGCGAAATTCCATGGGTGTTTGTTGAGCAGAGAACTCCTTTTTGAGTGGGATTTCTCTTCCAGCCATTGAAATTAAGTCTCCCGGTTTCAGGTGCTCCTACGGAATACGTAGGAGGGGAAAAAAAAAATAGCTCTTTGCCAACAGATGTGAAAAGGACACCTGGGATCAGTAGAGAAGAAAGTGATAGCTCACCCCACCAAAGGGAGTGAAATCCCACAAAAAGACATCTCTGCGATGCATGTGGCCTGTGCTTTACTGTAGGTGTCGCAGAGGTCCCTGGAGCTCAGTGCTGTGTGCATTTTGAGCAGGAGTTTGAACTTCCAGTGAATTGAGTGTCAAAAAGCCCATTTCCTCCTGAGAATTGGGCTCCACTAGGAATTGTTTCTCTTTTTCATATAAATTGAGTTTTTTTGGTGTCTGCTTCTGTTTTGTCAGAACAGAATTACGGCCCAATCTGATTTCCTTGGACTCCCCTGGCATGGTCCTGGAGCTTCCAGCAGGCCCGTGTATGTTCTAGGACCTCTCCCATCTGTTACCGCCTGCCTCTGAGATTCACCAGGCCCAGCGCAGGGGGAGGCCCAGTGCAGGAGGAAGGATTCACAAGAGACTTCCCTAGCAATTGAAAGCCTGCTTTGTGCCTCAAAGCCATTTATGTTCCCCTCCCCCTCAAAAAAAGGAAAGCCTCATTTAGAGGTGATATATTTGGTAATTGCATATTATTTGCAATTAATTTCTATAAGGGCATCGTGATCCCTCGGGGTTCTGTATAAATTCAAGTGTTCAGCATTAAATCAGGCACCTGGCCTATTCCACTGGCCCTGGAAACACGAAAATGTGGTTGGCAAGTAGGAACTAAGAGCTCTTCGTGACCTGGAATTTTTCCTGCTTTTCCAGAGCTGCCTAGTGCTAATTGGTCTGGCACATACTACACACACTTGACAGTCTGATTTGGATGGTAGCAAATCAGAACTCTTATAAATTTATTGTTAAGGTGGACTGGCTGTCTCTGTAGTAAGCAGGATATCAGCATTTAAAGTCCTTTTAAAAGTGATTTTCAAACCTTCCTCCATTTTAAAAGAAAATCCAATTAGGTCCATAGTGATGATAAAGAAGAACCAGAGCCACTATTTAACATAAATTACCCAAGGCAGCATGTTGCTGGTCATAATCTGCTCCACGATTTCCGTTAGCTGTTTATAGGTTTCACCTGTTTTGACCGAAATATTTGAGAAGCCTGAGTCAGTGGAAGGGGGACACGTATTCCAAAGGAGGGTGGTTTTATTCAATAAAAAATAGATGTTGAGGAGAGGAGTTGAGTGTTCCACTTTGTGGCGAGGCTTCCGGTTGGAATGAACTCAAAGCCTGAGAAACAAAGCCAGGTGACAACATCTAAGGCTGGCTTCTGACTTCTGTGAGTGACTTCTCGGGAGGCACACTCCACTCCTGGACAATTTACTCCTAGGACCCTCACAAATATGCTCAACACAGGCCATCGGCACCATCGCCCATCAAATTGAGTAAATGGAGACTTGGGTTTGAATGTTCAATATCCATCCAGAAATATGATTTTTTTTTAATTGAGCCTTTTCTTCAGAGTCAAGCTTCTACGACACATGTTCAGTAAGACCTGAATTTGAATTTCTGAACACAGTTTTCCAAAGCCTGAATCTGGAAGCTCTTGGTAATAAGATCCTAAAACACCTGAAATAAAAACTCCCTTTTCTTTTTTCCCCTTCTCCTGTTTCTTTAACACCTTCTTTGTCCTCTCCGCCCTTCTTCTTGCCCTTGCCCCCTTCTGCAGATCCTTTAAGTTTCGTTCTAGCATCCTTAATGTAGTTCCTGCTCTGCGCACTGTGCTTACTGTGCATAACGGAGATGGGGGGACATGGGGGGGAGAGTCTGACAGTCCTCCCAGGGACTCCGGTGGCGTCTCTGCACTCATGTCCGTTTTGTCACTCGTGCCAGAAGAAAATGGGGGGAGGGAGAGATCTGATGTCCAAATCTGCTATGTATAAGCTGTGTGACCTTGGAGAGGTCATTTTAATACTTCTGAGCCTCTTTTGTCCATTTCCCTGCACTGCCGACCTCTCAGAGGTTCTCTGAGAATCTGGTGAGATTTTAAAAGGCCAGCGAAAGGTGCAGATGCCATAGCTTTGGAGTCTTTGTGAGGGATTAATAGACGTGTGGACTTCGGTGTGGGATGGCTCACTCTGAAGGGTGTCCAAGACATCCATTAGGATGTCCGAAGAAAAGATTAGAATTTCTATTTATATGTATTTTTAAGTTGTCCTATTTTAATACCTATTTCTATGTATATGCTAGGGACACCATATATTAGTGCAGAAGTTCCTGCATATAATTTATAAATAAATAGTTGCATATTGGAGGTGCCAGTATTGACCAATAAGGGTGCATGACCAATGCTGGGGAGGCCAGTAAGCTAAGGTAAACTTGTTGCCATGGTTCTGCCCTCATTCTACACTGACGTGCCCCGCCCATCCCACCCCAGTGAGTCTGCCCCAAAAAAGAAGGAATTGGTGAATTTGCAGTTGGCTTATGTGATTTCATCTTTCATGTGTGTTGTTTTTCCCTTCCTACAGAGTAAAAATCAGGTTCATCGTAGGGGTGAATACAATGTTTACAGCACATTCCAGAGCCATGAACCTGAGTTCGATTACCTGAAGAGTTTAGAAATAGAAGAAAAAATCAATAAAATAAGATGGCTCCCTCAGCAGAATGCAGCCTACTTCCTTCTGTCTACTAATGGTACGTAGAGGTGACTTTGCCTATTTGGTATTTGCAGAGATACAGTCAGCAAGCCATGTATTTGAGTCTCTCTTGCGCTCAGTTTTTCTTTTTACCTTGCGAGCTGTTTGAAAAACTTCCAAACTGCATTTGCAAGATGTCTACCAGAGTGCCTGGACCAGGGTAGGCCGTCCGTATATAGCACTTATCCTTTTTAAAAATAACAAATTTATGACCGAATTACGTGAGACCCATTATCCGTAGTTTTTGATTAATTCAGATGATTTCCAGGTGTTTTTAGAATCTGACTTCCTTTCTTAAGATTCACTAAGTGTTATTCTGGGAACACATTTCAGAAAACTCAACATGCCATCCCTATGAGTTTGGCATACTGAATAGAAATTATTAATCCCTGAATATATTTGGGGGTTTGTAAAGGAGGTGGCTATGTCTCTCTGATACCATCAAGTTCTTGGCCAGGAGCGCAGGTCAAGAAGAGAGGGGGACCTACCAAAAAAGAGACCAAGAAGTGATTTCTTTCTCTCTCTCTCCCTCCATACTCTTCCTATACCGTTTGTTGTTTTAGGGGGAAGTTGATAGAAATAGGTTGGAGAGAGGACATAGGGGGTTGGATAGAGAGCCAAATTCCATATTAATTTCGTAAAACCTTTACACAGTGGAATGACCTGCCCTTAAGGTTCATAAAACCCTTGCTGAAAGAAGCCATCTATGCTCAGAACAATTCAGAATAAAATCATAAACTAAAGGGTGCTAATTGAATAGCGTCACAATTAAGAGGGTTAGTGTATAAAAATTGAAAAACCTCTATCAAGCAAATAAGCTGGAGAGCGCTTCATTTCATCCCACGTGTGAGTCTGCCTAGGAGGAATATACATTTAAGTATAAGTCAAGAAGCCAGGGATTTGCTTTTTTGCCTATCACCAGCACTGACAAGGTATTGCTCACATGTATGTAATAGGATCAGACATACATTAGTGTTTTTGAAGACAGGAAACAGAAAGAAAGATTTATCATGATTAATTTTGGATCGTGCAAGTTGAGTGTCTTGTAGATTTGCTCCTTTTCTCATTTTTCCTAAGTCTTTACAGTGAATTTTATTTTACTCTTCTGAAAAGAGGAGGGAAAGTTTTTAACGCATATGAACCCAAACTCCCTTGATTATAAAGCCAGTGTACCAATCTAAACACTCACACTTCTGAAAAGGCCAGTCTGGGGCTATTCAAGCATGGCTTATCTCAACATGACCAGATCTCCACTCATTTTTCCAGATTCTCAGTAATTTAATTCTTTCTCAGAACTGTCTATATTGTTCACTTTACTTTTTTCAACGCTGATTTCTTAAAAGCCAGACCACATGAATGTTTTTTTGTTTGTTTCACTGGTGAAGTTTTACTTAAAGGCTCTGCATATCCAACCCTTTAGAATAAAAGATACTTCTAATGATGTTGACTTAATTATTGCCGGCAGAGGAAAAGTGTCTGATTATCTGCTATGGCTAGCTTACTTTATATTGTGAAATTTACTCTATTGATTTTTACTATAACATCCAAAGCCTTATTAACTGCTTTGTGGTGGTGGGGGGGGACCAAAATCATTGAAATGCAATGAAGATTAATTATATAGCATAATGTTCTCTTAATTGAGTTTTTAAATAGTTTTTTGATTAACAAGGATATTATCTTCCCATTTGGGATGCTATTTCATATGCCAACAGCATCTCAAAATGATTCTTAGAAGAAAAATTCCCATGTTCTTATGCAATTTTCTTTTTTGTACTAATATTGAGGTTGAGAATTCCCCTTAAGCCAAATAGGTTAACATGCAAAAATTAATGAAAGACAATTGGAATTACTGTACAAAAGAGAAAATGAAGATAGATGATAAGATTGTGTTTAAAAGCTGCCACAAGTAATGATAAACTACTCAGAGAGCCGGCCAGAAAAAAGAAAAAGTCATTACTCATAGTAACAGCCACATGTTCCTTAGACTTTTTTTATCCACAAAGCTTCAAGATACTAAGTCAAGAAAAATTGTGTGATAATAAAGTCGAGAATGACTCCAGGCAACCCAGCCATGGGGAATTGGATTGAATTCACCATCAATTATCTTAAAAAAAAAAAAAAGTGCTTTTCTCATTACAGTTGGGTGCAGTTTTTATGTTCTGCTGGCATATATTTTCAACTTTACCATTTTTCATGAAAAATAAAACCAACATTCCATTTTGAATCTAGACTGAAATTACTTGGCAGGTGAAAACACGTTGCTTTACCTTGCTTTCTACTTCTGTCTTAATTCTTACGATGAGAGGGAAAGGTATACTTGATTTGGTTTGCATGCTATGAAAGTAGTATGTGTTCATCATAAAAAAAAATTTAGAAAAAAACAGGGAAGCAAAATGAAGATAATAAAGTGTTTACACCCAGAGAGAACCAGTATTATTAATGTCTTTTAAAGAAAAAAGCAGACGTGGATAAATAGATAAATCTTTTTGCTTCTTAATGAAAATGGGACTAACCTATAAGCTGTTCTGCAACAAGATTCTTTTTACTTCAAAATATAATACTTAACAACAGGAGCATCTTCCTACTTGTTAAATATCCTTCTAAAATATCATCACCTTTTCAATGACTGCATAGCATTCCCTTGTATGAGTTTTCTATAATTTACTACTAAATCTCCCTTTATTTGACCTTTAATTATTAACAAATTCTTACTATTATAAATTAGATATTTATAGGAGTAGATGTTAGTATGGATAGATATGATTAGGAAAAACATATTATAAATTATTCATAGAATATTATATATATTAAAAAGTAATGTAATTGCACACAAAAATATAATGAAAGGATGTATACAAAATGTTCCTAATAGTTTTCTTTGTCTAGTGGAATTGAAGGAAATGTTAAATTTTTTTTTTAACTTTCTGGCTCATTTTCATTTTTTGCAATTATATTTACCACTTATGTAATAAAAGAAGGAAATAAAATATAAAATCTGTATATGCAGTATTACTATAGGTTTGTACCCCACCCCCCAAAAATGCAGAGAAAAAAATACCCCAAGTACCTCTGCAAAATGTTAACAAGGATTGTTCCTGACTAGAGGGATTGTAGTTGATTCTTACTTTTTATGTTCTACCTGTGGTTTCTCTATTTCTCTGTGTAGCAATGTATTGTTCATAATAAAAAAAAAAAAAATAGAAGAATCACCTTGCAAATGGGACAGGATATATTCCAAAGCCGAGCAATAGGAAATATTCGGTGTTAAATGTCTCTGATTTGTGTTGTTCTGAGTCACAGCTGACTGGTCACTAATCCAGCAACTGTATAAAACAGGACTTCTGCTTCATTTTCTCACCCTAAAATGCAGTGCATGCGGCAGCAGGGTATCCAGAGAGGGTAGGAGCAGAGGACTGTTGGCATACAGATAGGAAGTGCAGAATTCAACTCTGGGTCTGGGAAAGGCTTCCTTGTCTTCTGTCCCAGTACAGGCCAGGGGGAGCGCACGGTTCAGGGCGCGTACATCTTACACTGAGCAGCCTGGCCGGGTCTGCCAGCACACGTGACCAGCTGGAATCATCCCCAGATAATAGGAAACAGGGGCACTGACCTGTTAAAGTAGCCAAATGGTTGCTGAAAGCCGACTTCAGAATGGGGTGCATTTCAGATCTCTGAGGGCCAGGCCTTTGGCGAGGAGACATGGAGAAGGGAGATGAAGGGGCAAAGGCGAAAGAGAACCCTACTAGAGGCCGGGGCAGGGCCGGCTCTTCTCCCCACCGTATTACGGAGGAAACGGGATGTGCTGACATCACCGCGGGATGAAACTACCGCCGTCAGGGCAACATGTTATTATCAGAGAATAGTTGCCCCCTTTGCAAATTCTAACAGCTGCCCTTTGTCATCCATTATTGGCAGGCCACCCCTGTGTTCAGCACTATATGCCCAGTGTTCCATTTCATCCTCCTGAGAGCCCCGTGGGGAAGGCACTATTTGCCCCAACTGACAAATAAAGAAACCGAGGCATAGAGAAGTTAAGTGCCTTGATTTGTAAGGTTGAAATATGTGGGACATACTTATACTAAAAACTCCTTTGTTGTTTCTCTGAATTTCACATTGAATTGGGCGTTCTGTACTCTTTCTCCTGATAAATCTGGTACTCCCGCTTGTCACTTGAAGAAACGGGGCACCTACTACCTAGGAACCCCTGTCCTGAGCCACGTGGCTGGCTGGAGTGCGAGTGAAGGTATGGCCCAAGCTCGTCTGGTTCCCAAACCTACCCGATGCAGGCACAGAGGAAGAAGGCATTCCAGTCCCTGCCTTCCACAAGAAAAGCTAGAGGGAAAACAAATCATGAATGCAGGACCCGTTCCGGAACGCCTGCAGATGCACGTGGGCCACACATATGATCTGATTGGCCCAAACGTGTTTTCTTAAGAAAAGGGAAGGCCAGCCTACAGGTGGGGCATGCCATCTCCTGCCTCCCAGAGGCCCCCAGCCCCTCTCACTCGTCCCCCCGGCCTGCCTCACCCCTGTACACATTGGAGACCTTGCCCTGCTTTATTGCTAGGGAGAATGACAGGTGTCAGCCAGTGATGGAAAGTGCTGGAACACTACACAGGGAAGAAAAGTAGTTTCCAGCTAGGGATTCCAAGAAGACTGCAAGGGGAAAGGAGCGTTTGGATGAACATTCTTAGGATTTTATATCTCTGAGTATTGCTAGCAAGATGCACTGTATAGACGGGATTGATTCGTTCACGCACCCAACAGTTATTGAACATCCACTGTGTCCCAGGCACGGTTGTAGGTGCTAGATGTGTAGTGATGGGCAAGACAGAAATCCCTGCCTCCAGCGAGTTTACATTCTCAGGAGGGAGACGTAACAAAGCGTTGTCACATAGTGAGAAGTGGCAAGAGGAAACATTCAAGCAGGCGGAGCAGGCAAGAGAATGGTGGGGACGTTTTGATGCAGGTTGGTTAGGAAAGGCCCCTCTGGGGGGTGGGACACGAACAGAGCAAAGTGAAGGAGCAAGTCACCTGCAGAAGACGGCCGAGGGCTTTCGGGGAAAAGGCGCAGCTAGTGCGAAGCCCGAGGCAGGCGTGGGGACCACAACGTATACGGGGCGCTGTAGAGAAGCCACATGGCTGGAGCACAGGGCGAAGGGGGCAGGCGGCGAGATCGGAAAGGGTGAGGAAGTGCAGGTCACGGAGGGCCTTCCAGGTCACGGTCGGGGCCGTGCTTGCTGGGGTGGGACCCTGAAATGGGGATACCTATCTCTTGGGGTTATGGTGAGCATTAAATAAATTTTCCATGACAAGTGCTAATAACATAGTGACACAGCTAGTTCTGTATATGTGACTGCTCTTATTCAGTGTTCAATAAATATTTTTATTGAATGAACCAAAATAATATATAAGCTCCAGGTGTCATAGGCCATTGGTCTGGGCACGCTATTTGGTTTTGTGCTGAAACTTGAGCTCTGCCTCCAGATGACATAAGATTTATGCCCTGAATCCCTGACGTGAACAGCAGTCCCTTCCATCCTCAGCTCCACCTCCCCCTGCCTCCTGCCCCGCCACCTCTCCACACACAAAACTCCTTGACAAGATGGTTTTCACTGTAATCTTGATTTCCTCTGGTTGCCCTCCACAGATAAAACTGTGAAGCTGTGGAAAGTCAGCGAGCGTGATAAGAGGCCGGAAGGTTACAATCTGAAAGATGAGGAGGGCCGGCTCCGGGATCCTGCCACCATCACGACCTTGAGGGTGAGCCCAGGGGGGCAGCTTTGGCTCCCGTCTTTCGCTTCTCTTGGCCACTGGGTGCCGAGGAAGGGCTCCCCGGTGTGGCCACGGGCTGGGCGTGGCTTTAGGTTGCCACTGTCACGTGTGAGTGAAGGAGATGAAGCAGAGACTCGCTCTGAGTCTCTGACGGCAGAGGGAGGGGCGGGACGGGTCTGAGCTCTGACCACTACAAATGCGTGTCCTTCATTTATCCCAAGACTGGCCCACAAGGCCACTACCATGCATTACTACAATCTTAGCCTCTGCTCACAGTATCGAAAATGTTCTGAGCATCTTTTGTACTCAAGGTGCAAGGGATGGGAGTACCCAAGTGGCAAGTTGGGATCTTGTGATTTAGAACATTAACTTGTGAATCTAATGGGCCTGGGTTTGAATTCTGCCCCTCATCAGAATTTCATGTGGTCACTTAACCCTTTTGAACTTGAGTCATGCAAGTTATTTTTAGTTTCTCTGTCTGTAAAACAGTGAACCTATGACTTACTCAACCTAAAACCGTGAACCCCATACTTGACTAAACATGTGCTGGGGGTGGAAGGCCCTCCTTCCATGGCCGGTCCTCAATACGTGATCTCTGCTGTTAGTCTGAGCCCCTCCCTCCCTGCCCTCCGGAAATACACAGTCTGGTAGAGAAAGGATTTGTAGGTCTACTATAAAGATGCTTATGGCACTAAATAGAGTAAGAGAAATGCAGGGGGTGTCAGAGAGTTATAGTTTGATCAAAGGAGGAAGAAATGGTATTTGGCTCTGGGAGACCAGGAAAGGTCTCTTAGGAAAGTGGTGTTAAAAAGGGATTTCTAAAAGCAAACTTTTAAGGGAAGGCTCTCTGGATGCAGGTTAAAGTGGTTCAGGACTCAGTGGTGAGTTTGGTTTTGGATGTGTTTAACCTGAGTGGTAAAGCAGACACATGTTGAGACCAGCCCTAGCCCCAAGGGACTTCCCAAACTGTGTCAGATACGTGCTTTCAGATACCAGCCGCTCTACTAAAGACCGAAAACCGAGAAGGGGCACAGTGCAGTACATGTGGGGAGAAGAGGTGGTCACTCGAGGTTCAGAAGCAGCTACGGGAATTGAATGATTAGTGCCTGATTAGCCCACTTGTTTGTTTATTCATTAATTCATTTGTTCCTCTCTTTATTCAGCAGGTGCTTTTTTTTAAGATTTTATTTATTTATTTTAGAGCCTGAGCAGGGGGAAGGGCAGATGGAGAAGGAGAGAATCTCTCAAGCAGGCTCCCCGCTGAGTGCGGATCCCAATGTGGGGCTCAATCTCATGACCCTGAAGTCATGACCTGAGCTGAAACCAACAGTCGGACACTCAACTGACTGAGCCATCCAGAGGCCCCCCAGCAGGTGCTTTATGAACTCAGGCTCGTCGCCGGCCACAGTGCTAGGCTGTCGGGTACCCAGTAGTCCCGGGTACCTGGTCGTTGGTCTTCTGAGCAAATAAGCATTGGCTATTCTGTTTCCTCTTGTCAGCCTGTGCCTTCAGCCTGAAGAACTGCCGTGCAAGTCTTCCATATCAGGCTGGGCTGATGCTCTAAAGGCTCGGAGGTTTTGCAGAGCCGAGGGTAGAGTAGTGAAGAGTATGGACATTGAGTCAGTCAGTCTGTCCTGGGTTAGAACTGTGGCACCATTGCTTTCCACCTGGGGACCTTGGACATATTAATTAAAGTCCTTGTGCCTCCCAAGTCCCACGTGCATTACAAGGATTCACTGCTTTCTGGGATTTTTGTGAGAAATTCGTGCTATCTTGTGTGTGATGAAGTGCTTAACGTTGTCGTGTCTCATTCCCAGAAAGCACTCACTAATGTGTGTTCCCTGCTGTTGGTTTGGTATTATCTTCATCATTATCACAGCTGTTATTATTCCCTACTGACACAAGAAAGTTCATATTCTTTTCCTTTTCATATACTTTTTATACTGTTATATTCAGTCTACAAGCCATTCACTGATACCTAGTGAGCGGCAGGCGATCCACTGGCTGTCCAAGGGGAATAAGACAGTCTTTTGCTCTGTGGAACTCAGCAATCCTGTGGGGAAAACAGAGGGCTTAGGTGCCACTGGGGAGTTCACACCATGACCTTCTGCCCAGTTGTCATCTTGTCCTTGTTTGCTCTGTGGACGGACTTTCTCAGATGACGTCTGTAGTTCCCACAAAGAGTTCCTGGTGTCCCTGGCATTCTATGGGATTTCATATGACTTGTGGTTGGCCGCTCCGAGATGCCGCCCGCATGATGAAGAGAAGGCCTCTGTGTATGTTTCCATTACAGCGGAGATGCTGAAGTGGACTCGGTACCCATCAAACGCGGAAGGAGGCCTTGAGGTGTGGCTGCAAGTTAGAAAACCCCAATTCTGGTTCTTGCTTTCGTCTTAACAAGCTGTGTGACCCGGGGCCAGCAAATCACATTTCTTCTCTCCAGTCTTAGTTTCCGAGCTGCCACACAGAGGACTGAATAGTCTGTGCTGTTGCATCCACGGTGCGAGTTCCAGATTCCCGGGACCCGACCCCAGTGATTCCCTTCAGCAAATGGAGGTGATCCAGCGAAATCTACATGTTTAACACAAGCCCCTGGTGGTTGAGACAGAGGGTCTGTGGTCACTGGATTTTATCATCTCTAAGGCTCCCCCTGAGCTATCATTTTTTTATGAGCCTCTGCTACTTTTCAATCATTTCAACAATTACTACATCAACTAGAGAGACACATTTGCTATAATACTGTAAATACCCATATTTGATTTCACCCCATCTACTTTCCTAGGCTTTCCAATATCCTGTGTTTCAGTGTAATCATCCACGCTGCACCATTCTTTGGATGAAAACACTGAAAAGGCCAGCCTCCTTTCCGTTTTGATCCCAGTAGTAGAAGAAGGGAAAAACAAAAAACAAAAAACAAGCAACCCTGAAGACCATAGTTTCAGAACAATGACTCCAAACAGAGAATGAGCTGACGTGATATTAATCAGACTGTAATTTACTAACACGCTCCTCTCTCGAAATTTGCATTGCCAGCATTTGTGGCTTTTACCCCCTCCCTTGCCTTATGATTACCTCTTGCTCACTTTTCATACTTTCCAGTTCTGTGCGGATCTTGAGAGTGAGAACATTTAATAATACCTGACAGCTAATTAATCCTCACTGAGTAATGAACCTGTTCTGTTTCAGTGCTAGGAGGCTCAGCTTTTCAAAGCAAGAATGTAGCTATTTTCTTTTTTCACGGAAGAGATAGCCTTTTAAATCCAATCACTCATTACCCAGAGAGGCACCATATTGCCTGCTCTGTATATAACATCCAAAGCAAAAATCATAATGATAATTTAATAATAACACCTTATAGCTGTAAAGTGCCATTTATATCACCAGTTGTTTTCTTACCTAATCCCTTGATTCATCTTCAGAACAGCCAGTGGGAAGGCCAGGGAAAATGCTGGTACCTAGTATTATTATACCCCATGCACCATGCTGCACACTCTATCTGCATCAGCTACCACCTGCGGGACAGTTTGCTGTTAAATACCCATTGTACAGATGAGGCTCAGAGAGGTTAAGTAGTATGCCCAGGATCACGCAGGACTAAGAATCAAATCTTGATCTCCTTTGCTGTGGACCTGAGCCCTTAAACCTGGTGCAGTCTCAAAGAGAGAAGTGACTTGCCCAGTGCCTGCCAGCTGGTGATTCCAGAGCTGGGACTGAAAATGAAGAGCTATGGCTCTTACACTTGGACACGTACACTGGAGGATTTGAAATGGCTTTCAGTTAGTACCAGTATTATTCCAGATCAGGATGCCTGTCTCTCTCTCTCTCTCCCCACCCGCTCCACTTTTCTCTCTTCACCCCCACATTCATACACAGTGGGTTTTCAGATCCCTGACCTCAGAGTGCGGGAACAGTGACCCCAAGGTTTTCAGTAATTCAGCTTAGCAAGTTTCCCCTGGCCTTCCTGCCCAGCCTCCCAATAGCAAGGTGTAAGCAGCCCTCAGAACCCTTTCTAGTCAAAAGAAACTCATAGTTCTAGTGACTTCATCAGCCTGGGATGGAAGCTGGGTGGTGAGAAATCACACTTAGCATATTTCTCCCTGCAGGAGGAGCCTGGAGTTATTTGCCTCGTTATGGTTGGCTGCCAGTGCCCTGGGAACCTAGGCCAGATTGGAATTTGTTTTTTAACAAGTTATAAATGTAGATTTCAGAAGGTGTGATCTCCCACGCTGTGACTTTGCCATAACCGCCCCCCAAAATGAAGGGGCTGTAATGAATTCCAGTTTTCCAATGGATTTTAGCTAAAGCTTCCTTATAGCTAATATAAATAATAATAATAATAATAATAATCATGTGTATTAGGTGCTTACTCTATGTGAGATGCTGGATTTCATATCCTTCGATCATGTAGTTCTACCAGTAACTCTGCCAGGTACGTTCTCTTACTCTCTCTGTATCATCCAAAGCCTGCCTTCCTCAGAGAAGCTCTCCTAGAATTCCCTAGGGAAAAATCACACCCTCGGATCTTCCCCTTCACTTTTGGTGGCCTTACCCTGCCCCTTGTTTGCTAGCTTGTATCCTTACCTAAGATATCAACTGTCCATTTTCCGCTGCCCCTCCACCTCCTCTTAAACATAGCCTCCAAGAAAGCAGGAGCCACGCTGGGTTTCCTCCCATAGCCCCAGCACCTAGAACACGCAGCACATGGTAGGTCATGTATTTGTCAAATGAATGAATTTACACAGAAGTGGAAACAGAGTCTTAGTGAGGGCAAGGATTTTACCCAAGATCTCATGGCTAGCAAATGGCAGAACTGGGATGCAAACCTACTCTATCTGATCCCAAGTTTTCATTATGATTCCTTATAGTTTCTGCCTTCCTAAGAAGATATTAATTCATGATCAGAGACAGGGGAATTTCATTCTTTGTGTACCTTGGAATTCTTCAGCAGAGCTTTCTTAATGCATGAGCTTGACTTTGGTGGGGCAGCGGGAACAAGGAATGAGGACTGCAAAGGCTTTTCTGTCACAGGGTGGGCACACAGTGGATGCACTGTGTTTTAGAAAGATGAAATGACCTCCTGTTTTATACACGAGCCCTCTGCTGGTGACTGCCTCTGTCTTCCTCTCAGCCTCAGGACACGCACGCACACGTGATGTTCTGGACTAACATTTTCCCACATAGAGTGACCCTGATGTTTGCATATGTCATCAGTAGCTGCTTGGATACCTCTCCCCCCACCCCACCCCCGCCGCCATCTGAGACACCTTGGCCCGTCAGCATGAGCGTTTGCCAGCTCTGAACTCAGCAGGGGTCATCTTGAGGATTGTCGCTAACAGGTCACGAGGTTAGTAAGGTTGATTAAACAGACTAGCTCTTTTCCCGAAAGTGATCCTTTCAGTGAAACAACTAGTCCAGCTACCGGATCTGTTCTCTAAAGAACTGATTAAACAGACCAGGGGGTTAAGTGAAGCAACTGCATGTATTCAGCCTTTTCTAGGGACCGGCTCTGGGCTGAGCAGTGTGTAATGTATGTTTTGCAATTCTTTCTTCATTGCAGTCCTGTGACTTGGGCATCATGCCTGTTTTACGGGATGTGTAAACAGAAGCTCAGGGAGGTAAATACTGGCTTAAGGCCCCACAGATAATAAATGACAAAGGCAGGAATGGAGCCCAGGTCTGTCTGATCCCAGAGGTCCTGCCCTTCCCCATTATGCAGGACTTTGTATTGTGTGGCCCCTGATCGAGACAGCAGCAAGGGCGATAGCATCTGACACGTAGAACTCTTTACTGTATTTTTATCCTATTGAGTGCCTGCTGTGCGTCAGGCACTGTGCTAGGTATGTACTTCCAAGTGGATCTCCCACAGATGAGTGCAACGCACTCCCTTTCCTCAAGAGGAAGGTGGAAAGAAGATACAAGTGCCTGCAACCAGAAATTAATGGAAGCAATAGTTCTTAAACTTCAGAGTGCCTCATGGGCCCCTGGGAGGCTCTGTCGAGTACAGTCCCTTCTCACCAGGGATTCTGGCGTAGAAGGTCTGAGTTGCACCCAGTGAATCTTTGACAAGACCCCTCCTGGAAAACCCCCCGGTGATCCTGGTGCATGCGGTCCCTGGGCCACCCTTTGAGAAACGGCGGATAGGATAAGGGTCACGAGACCAGCACAGAAGATTGCCATATCAGAGGAAGAAACAGAAGGGAAGGAGGTACAGGACTAGGAAGGAGTTTCCAAGATGCATCTTGACGGATAGATGTTCTTTCATGCTGGGTATCTCATTTGATGCTCCCACGGATCGTGGGAGGCAAGCAGGACATGAACTGATATTTTCCTCTTTCTTACGGTATGGAGGTAATTATCCCCATTATATAAGGGGAAAACTGAGGCTCTGAGAAGCAGATATTTTCTGTCTAGACACAACCTTATGCTTTTTTGATGCCTCTATGGTACCCATAGAGGATGGAGGATGAGTAACCCCAGTTTCAGGGCAGACTACTGGGTGAGTCAAGATCGGCCAGCCCTGCCCAGGTTTTAATGTTGCCTTTATGCTTTGATACCCGAGGCCTCTTAGGACACAGATACAGCCTTCCCCTACCTATTTTTAATTTTTCTAGACTTCATTTTGTGATTTATTGCTGAGCCGGGGACTTAATATCCAATCCTTTTACAGTTTCATCTTTCCTTTCCTTATATTTGTTGCAAATAACAATGAAGTGTTTAGCTACTGCAGTGAAAAATCAATCAAGCCTGTTCCATATTCACAGGCTTGCAATGGCACCCGGATGGCCCCCTGGATTAGATTAACTTCCTGCATGTGTCACTGTGGTGTGGGTAATTTCTCAACCTTCGCTCCATCCCTCCCACTCCTGCGTCGGTGGATGGATATTGAGATTTCCCATTGATTGACTGCCCAGAAAGAGAACGCTGACGTGTGATGTGTGTAACTCAGCGGGACGCACATAGTCTGTGTTTATGAAAATAAATAATAATTTCTGTTATCATTATTGATTGCCATCATTATCTGATTGTATCTGTCTGTGTCATGGGGTTTCAGTTATGGGATCAGAAAGCACTCCACAGGAACCTCAGGCACAACCCTCCCCAACAAGCCTCTGCATTTTGATGTGTTTTGCCTCTTGAGGGTGAGGGTTAGGGATGTCTCCATCCTGTTCTTTGGCTAATGTTCGGTGAGACAATGTTAGTTGTGTTCAGTGTTAAGCAAAGGAACTTATTCTGTTGGAATAATAATAAGAGCAGCCAGCATTTATTGAGGATTTGCTGTGTTCCAGGGACAGTGTACATATATTGGCTGATTTAATCTTTGGGATAATTATAGCCTTTATGTAGGGACTGAGATAAACCTCATTTTAGAGATGTGATACCAGAAGTCAGAGAGGTTAAGCAATGTGCCTGAGGTCACACAGCTGCTAAGTGGCAGTGTTTGGACTTGAATTCATGTTTTTACTATCCTTCCTCTCATATCAAAATAGAATATCTGGTCTATTCATCTGAATAGTCCATGTAAACCACGCTCTGAGTCAGCAGGAACTAGAAGACAACCTATCAAGGAAGCTGTAGAAGCTGCTGGTGCCTTGGGCACGGGTGAGTTTTTCCATGTTGTTTTGGGGGAAGGAGGAGCAGAAAGGATGCATGGAACTAGGTCATGGCTTAACCAAACCTGGATGATGATGAGACTCTGGGAACGGCTTAAATCATTCCCAGCTCACTGACTCAGAATGTGCAGGAGCAGAGCCAAGGGATCTTCCCGTACCTCTCAGCTCTGTCCCAGTCCAGAAGACCACCTGGGTGTGAGCGGCATTGGCACGATGATGACCTGAAAGGTCCGGTCCAAGGTGAAGGTTCTCTGGTTTCATTGTTTAAGTTCTTTCTTTGACTTCTTCCTTCCTCCCACCTCAGGGTACTACATAGCATAATTTGAGGGCAACCTTATTATCAAAACGAAGTTGGTGCTATACTGAGTGATTTGATTTGGAGTAAGCTTCTGCAAGCCATCAAGGTTTAGGTTGTGTGTGAGTGGGTCTGCCCTTCAAGACTCAAGTTCTTTTCCCACCCTATTCCTTATGGAATCAGCGGGCAGCCCACCTGATGGCCAGTGTACTCTAAGAGATAACACTATTGCAGATACTCATTAAATACATACTGTGTGCCAGGCTTTCTGCTGGGTACATCACAAACGCCATTTCTTGCAGCCCTGTGGGGTGCGTACTCTTGTCATCCCCATTGTACAGATGAGGAACTTTATTTCAGAGCTGAAATGACTTACCCACAAGCTATAGCTGCTAAGTGGCAGTCACATTTTTAACCACGTTCTCACTGACTCTGGAGTCTCTGATCTTAACACCATACTGTGGGTCTCCAGGAAAGGGACCAGGGCTCTGGCCACATGCCAACCATCATCTATAAGATGGAGATCACCATGCTAACAGAGTAATATGCTGACAGTGTGTGGCATGATGCCTTGTGAACGGTGGATGATCAGCATTATTCCCTTTCTCCTTTCCCCTCCCCTCTTGTCTGTCATCTGGAGACCAGGAGTTTCAGGAAAGTCTGATGAATATAATTATAAAGGCTCAGTGCAGTGTGATGTCTGGGGCCCAGCAATCCATTGTGCCTGATTTTGAGTGTGTGTTTGTACTGACTCTCCAAAGCTGCCTCAGATTCACAGTGCATTCTCGGACTATAAAGTATTTTCTTTCATCTGAAAGCTACCTTTGTTCTGCTGCCTTTCCAGTGTAGTAATCAGACTCAATGTAAATGTAAATATAAGCAGAATCCTATACCTGGTTTAAGATCAAGTTCTTTTTGTCTCTTGCTCCTACCCCCTTTGAAGGCTACCATGGCTTCTTAAATGTGATAGGAACTGGTAAATGCCACTCCCCATATGTACACCTAATGGCAGTGGGAAGCTAAGAAGCCCACTAATATTAGAAAAAGAAAAGAATCATGTTAGTGAAGAAAATCTTGATGTTTCCATGGCCTCTGATGCAGTTTCTCTTGAGATTCCCTGGTCATGAGGCAGGACCATATGCTAGACTATGACCTGTTCTTTTCCCGACGTCGGTCATTAACTCGTGTGGGTTTCAGAGGTGTGGTAAGGTTGGCCAGGCCAGGCAGGCTGCTGGCCTTTGTTAGGCTCTGCAAGCAAGGATCTTGTCACTGTGTCAAACCTAATTCACGCTGACCCAGATGGATTTTTCTCAAAAGAGAAGTTATCAGTATAGTTTCACCCATCTTTTCCTTTCAAGAGCTCTCGGTATATTTTTACAGTAAGTGGAAAATCCAGGCACAACTGGTTGATTCAAGGAGAAAAGTGCCTCCAATTCCTGAATTATTCAGGTGGAGTTAACCTGAATTAGGAGTGTGATGGGAAAGACATTGTCCCCAGACCAGGTCCTGGCTCAGAAACAGGAGCTCACTGTTGCTGCAATGAGAGGTGTGAGTCCGATCCCCTGTAGTGACACCTGCTCAGGTATGAGTGTGCGGGCGTGCACAGCCCAAGAAACCTTAGAACGTCCACAAAGCCCCGAACGGATTCCTATTTGTCCGTTAGACTTACTTAACCAGAGATCAGAAATACGTGCCTAAATCCCTTCTGCTACCAGCTCATGCAAAGAACTAATTTGAAGCCACAGAAGAAATTCTAGGGCTCCTGCTCATTATACATAAGATTTTTGTAAAAAATAATTAACACAGGTGGGTTTAGAATCAAGTTCAGTAGAAGATAGGATCACTTTGATCCTCGTACATTGCAAACCAGGCTCTACCTGATGCTTTGATGTAGCATTTTAAATACCAGTCCTTACCTGAGAAAACGATTTTTTAAGTACTTCCCTAGAGGTTAATGTACAAGAAGATCCTTTTTTTTTTTTTTTTTTTTTTGGTGCAAAGGAACTGGTTGGAGGAAGACGTTTTATAAGGGCACTTCCATGTTAAAGGAGATTGTTATCAACAGAAATTCTTTGGATTCCTTAGAATGATTGAGCCGGGAGGAAAAGAACTTTCTACCTAAGGGTGTTAATTGGTATTTGCTTGAGGGGAGGAGAATGGGTCACACCCTTGTGATTTGTTGTGATCAGATGATCAGTTGCACTCGAGTCCTTCACCAGAAAATGTTAAGCAGTGATACACACACACACACACACACACACACACACACACACACACACTCACTCTCACAAATGTTTCTTGCTCAAGAGTATATGGGGAAACCCTCACTAAACACATTTAAACAAATGTATTTACTTCAGGGTTTCTCGGGACCTTTAATATACTGATAGAGGATATCAAACTTCAAGAAAGATATATGACATGTGATATTTTGCACCAAACTTAGCTGACCATGAAAAGCCCTTTGCTCGGCTCATGGAATCACTTTTCTTTATGCCATTCTCCTCGAAATGTGGTCTTTGGCCCAGTGCCAGTCTACAGATAAGGTACCAGAATATGAATCATCCCTCACTGAGCCACTGCCTTGTTCAGCTGATACTTTCATTTTCCATAGCAAGACTTTCTCAGCGAAGGAAGGAACGCATTGATTCTGTCTTAAGCTCCTTATCTTATCATCAACAATTAACAAATAGCTTGTGGGTCTGTTATTTCAAGCAGCACAGCTGTAGACCTCACCTGGGGAAATGCTGGCTGGAAGAATTGGGTCAGGGAAGAAGGAGTTCACCTGGTAGCATTTTCACTCTGCTCTTACTGCCTTGCCATCACAGAATCACGTTGATGGGGAAAGATTCTTCACTTTCAAGCTCATTAACATTAACTGAGCACTTAATAGTGTCTGGCACAGCACCAGGCACCTTGCGTACTTCCCCATTTAAGCTTCACCTCAACTCCGTGAGCTTAAAACTACTGTTGCCAGGGACACTTGGGTGGCTCAGTCGGTTAAGCGACCGACTCTTGGTTTCCACTCAGGTCGTGATTCTCCGTGTTGTGGGATCAAGCCCCACATCAGGCTCTGCGCTCCATACAGAGTCTCTTTAGAATTCTCACCCTCCCTCTGCTCCTCCCCCCGCTCCTCCCCCCACTCGCTCAGGCATGCGCTCCCTCTCCCTCTTTCTCTCTCTCCAAAAATTAGGTAAATAAAATCTTTAAAACAAAAACAAAAAACTATTGTTGCCATTTCAGATGAGGAAACTGCTCCACATGGAGAAAGCAGTTTGTGCAAGGTTGCTCACTAACAAGTGACAGAACCAGAGTTCATCCCTGGCTATCTGACTGTAGACTCCCCCTTCTTAGCCACCACGGTATCTGGCTTCCCAAAAGCCATGGCTTTCAACCCTCTGAGCCAATGGAGGTTTTATTCCCGCTGTCAGAGACCTCTTGAAGCAGGAACACCACATTAGCCAATCTGGAAACCAACCCTGTTCACAAATGTCTCCTTCTGTGTAGCTTAGCATCTCTTTAATCTACATTTATAAAGGGAAGGTTGCACATCTATAGTCCCAGATAGACGTGGCTGCCCTCATGGGTCTGACAAGGAGAAACTGGGTGGTTATGTGCTTTTGTCTAAAAACGGAATGGCACCAACTTGATGTGTCTGTGCCTGATGCTAATGCTCCTCAGCATTTGCTTCTCTGCTCTGTGATCCCACTTCCTCTCATTATTTCTGGGGCTTAGAGTTTTCTGCAACTTTGAATTAAATAAGGACATTGTCTATTTAAATGCCAAAATATCTAGACACAAGGGGAGCAAACTTCAATCATCCCATTGCAGTAGCAAACAAGCAGAATGTTTAGAAACATGTGAGAGCTTGATTTAAAAAAAACAACAAAAAAAATCATTTGCTCTCCAAATTCAAAGAGCATCCGAAAAAAGTATTCAGGGCAGGGGGTGAGGCAAGCAGGGGAACATAAGATTACCAATGAGTTCAGGAGTTGTGAGTTTAGGTATTGAGACGGAAGTGACAAAAGACAGCCATATTTGGTCCCATTGTTCTTTGCCACAATCAAGTCATCCCTGCACCTGAACCCACAGTTGACTGTCACATCAGTCCTGATTAGAGCCACCTTGGCCCTACGCAATGGTCAAATCAACTAAGAACAGATGCACCACCTGGATCTCACTCATTCTACAAGTATTTCTTGAGTCCCTACTGTAAGCCAGGCCCTGCGACGGGCCCTGGAGTGGCAGCAGTGAACAGGAATGACCACGTTCCTACCCTCATGGATCTAAGACTCTCTTTTGGTTGGAAAGGGCACGAATCAAATGCCGCCCCCCCCCCCCGCAGTGATACCAGGTGGGGGCTGCAGAAGACAGGCGGATGGTGCACAGGAAAACAGACGGGAGAATTTGATCCATTTGGGGAGAGCAGAGAATAAGTTCCTGAGCAACTATTAATTGAGCTGAGGCAGGAGGTAGGTGAGGAGAGGAATGGGAGGAACATTCCAGGCAGAGGAGATGCTGCGGGCCAAGGCCATGAGATAGGAAGTTGCACAGGTGAGCAGGGGATGGAACAAAGGTCAGAGTGGCCGGAATGCTGAGCACAAGGAAATGTGTGGTGACAGCAAGGTGCAGGTAACAAGGCAGGCGGGTCATGGGCAGACCATGCCCGGCATCACAGACCTTGCTAAGGAATCTGCTCTTTCCTCCCAAGAGCCGTGCAAGCCCTTTCTTCTCCACACTGGTCATTTTTGGAAACAGCTGTTATTTGCTCAGATAGCTAAATGTTCTGTACCCGGGACAGGAAATACACCACGGTAGAAGAGCTGTCGGCACAAACCAGGAAGTTATTGGCAGATACGAAGAGTTTAAATGGAGGAAGCCAATGGCATCTTGTCAAGGGGCCATGTCGCCCTCTGGCCCCTCGCCTGACACTGTTTTGATACATGTCAGGGCATGGCCTCCAAAGACCTTCTCCAATATGAAGGCATCCTCCCTCCAAGGTGAATCTTCCCGTGAGTGATTGAATTGTTTGGAGGGTCATAGAACCTGACAGCTCCCTATTACACAAAGGAAAAGATAAGTTTCCGATTAGTCCTGGGGCTGGAGGAAGCCAAGACAGAGTGCACCTGTCAGAACTGCTTACAACATATAAATCATTACCTCAATTTTCCATGCAAGAATTGGGCCAGAGAGAAAGAAGTGACTGAGTTTGGTTAGCAGTACAGAACCATTTTAAAGAGCTCTTGCCTGCCTCTGAAGCAGGATTTGCTCTGCTATCCATGCAGAGAGAATGGAGCCCCATGCCCAGAGGAATGACAGAGACAAATGCCCACTGGCTCCAGGAAAGGGCAATTTGTTTCTCTGGTGTTCACTGAGGGCCCTTACTGCTCATCTAACAAGAGCGGCCACCAAAATTTTCCCTGACTCCAAAGGGGAGCACATTTGGTATTGTGCTTGTTCTTTGTGAGGTCCTTGATTTCCCTATTGTGTAATCACCATAGTAATCATGGTTGTTGTCATCATTTTCCTTCTCTCGATCACCAAAAATCTCCAAGATAGCCAGGGACCATATGGGACTAACCTCCTGTCCCACAGTCCAGGATATCAAGGTGTATCTAGGGACAGAAAACAACCTAAAACTGAAAAAAAGGCTTGAGTGAAGGACAGCAAATCTGAAGATATTAAGTAAAAATTGAAAAGCCTAAATTGATTGGACAGTGCCCAAATATTCATTTCATTTTCATTCTATAAAATACCAAAGAGCTAGCAGAATGTGGGAGTCTGGAAGCCTCCAGTGGGAGAAGCTCCAGCACTGAGTAAACCCAAACTACCGACTTGTGTAGCAGACCCTAAGGAATGCTGCCTTGTGCATCTTCTGGGCTCCCCCTAGACTGAGGGGACACACCTGTGGGGGAACTCCTTCATTCTCCAGGACAGACGAGTTCCCCGGGCTTTTGAAAGGGGCTTTCATCACTGGCACTTGCATTAAAAGGGCTCCATGTTTTGTCCAGCTCGGATATTCCTGTTGCCAGTGATTGAGGAGCCTTTCTTCTTTTCCGCCTTCATGTATTTTAAAGAGAAGCATATCTTCAGAATCACAACACAGCCCAAAATGTGTTGGCTGCCAGTTAAAATTCCCTAGGACTAAGAAATGCAGTATATTTTCTGTGAACAAACCCAAAATATGAGTCAAGACAGTACACAGAGGGATGTGGGAGCTGAGTGAAGAAGTCACATGGATACTTTAAAATAAAACAGAATAATTGCTTGTTTGTTCAGAATGTGTGAGCAAAATGTTCTTATTGCCAGAAGAAATGTGAGGCCGACTTATTTCCACTTATCCTCTGGTAAGGGAGGGAAGCCCACAGTTGGAACTGTTGTGGGAGAGAGTCTAGTAGAGCAGTTACAGGAGTTTAGAGGAATAGCTCTGGATTCAAATCCTAGCTCTGTCTCTGTATGGCTTTCGGCCTTTTTATTTTATTTTATATTTGAGAGAGAGAGTGTGTGCAAGCAGACCGAGGAGGGGGCAGGGGCAGAAGGAGAGGGAGAGAGAATCCTCAAGCAGACTCCCTGCTGGGCACAGAGCCCGACGCAGGGGTCAATGCCAGGACCCTGAGATCATGACCTGAGCCAAAATCAAGAGTTAGACGTTTAATGAACTGAGCCACCCAGGCACCCCCGGCTTTGGGCCTTTTATTTAAGCTTTCAAAGTATTGATTTTATCATCAAGAAAGACCTACATCGGGATGCATAGGTGGCTCAGTCAGTTAAGCATCTGCCTTCGGCTCGGGTCATGATCCCGGGGTCCTGGGGTCAAGTCCCGCATTGGGCTCCCTGCTCAGCAGGGAGTCGGCTTCTCCCTCTGACCCTCCCCCTTCTCGTGGGCTTTCTCTCTCTCATTCTCTCATTCTCTCTCTCTCTCTCAAATAAATAAATAAAATCTTTTAAAAAGGGGGGGGCCTACATCATAGTACTTAGCAGCATAGCATCTGGCTTCTGGTATTAACCAGTAACAGGTAGCTAGCTTCAGGTTGGGAATTAGGAATGCTCGGTACAGAGAGATCATCTGTAGACCCAGTTGTTGCTTTTAGATGGAAACATACAGTTCTGAGGACAGGTGGGAAAGGAAAGACTTCTAACTTGATCAAATGGCCAAAGTTCATTTGCCTAAGCCACATCAACCTCAATATTTAAGTCTCTTCAGTGAATGTTCATATCACTGGCCTAAAGGACATTCCAATTAAAGATACATAAATATATGAATACATACAGACAGACTCTAATTGGGAAGGAAAAAAAAAAAACCTGTGAGTGAAGATAAGGAGATAACAGAATATAAGTCATCAGTTTGAGTCTCTGGATAAATCGAGGTATGTTCCCATGCTGTATCACCCTTTTTTGGGAGACCAGTGAACTTTTAAGTTCTCACTGAGCTAGGAAAATTTCCATGATTTGTAGTAACTTCTTCGTAGACAAGAAGCTTCAGCCCTTTGATGCGAGTGGCCTCTGGGATAATAGCACCGATAATTCCCTGAAAGGTTGTTAAAAGTTGGCTCAGGACTCGGGTGGCAAGTCTTCTTTTAGATTCTCTGCCTCAGCCTCCAGCCATCAGTCAGCAAAAGTGCAGAATTCTTTACCCAGGTCAAAGGATCCACTCTCAGATGTTAGACCTTCTGTCTTTATTTTGTTGACATTGAAGAAAACCTTCTCCTCACTTTCCCTTAAAAAAACAAAAACAAACAAAAAACTTCTCTTGCTGTTTTCTCCTGGTCTTGACCACTGAGAAAAGAATCCTTTTTTTTCCTCCCAGCACAAGCTCATTATTAATCTATTTCACGTTCACAAATTCAAATTCAACATTGGACATTGAAACTGGCCTAGCAGAAATTTCCCTCTTAATTGGACCACTTTTTTATAGAAACCATCCTGCCAGCATCTGTGGTAAGATGTGTTCTGGAAAAACAAATGATCAGGTGGAATTAGATTGCTCTCTCTTTCTGTTTGCTAACAACGCTATGCCTTTGCATAATTCTTACTGATTATCAGAAGGGAAAAAGCTATAATTCAGGAAGAGATGAGCTTTATTGGCGTTGGGCCCTCCTAGGGAAGAAAAAAATATATATATGTGAGCAGAAGCATTTGCAAGTGCCTTATATGTTGAGAGATTGAAATTCCAAACAGTCTGTAAACTTAGCTTGCCTAAATCTGCAACCTTAAAAAATGAAAATGTCTCCCTATATTTGGTATCATAACTCTCAAGAGCTGGGTTTATCTCCTTCTCTATAATTAAAAGAAAAAAATATATATACCTATAAATAAATCTAGAAGAGAATGTCATTTGAAATGAAGGAGTTCTCATGAAGGAAAAATAAATAGTTGGGGAGAGCCCAGGAGTCGGATGCCTTCAAAGACTTAGAAACCCACTCCAGCCTGAACAGCTGCAGGTTGTCCTTGTAAACGGGGAGAGGTGTGTCCCCCACCTTTGTTTACATTCTGAACCATACTATGGTTCCATTTTCCCTAGCAGTCCTTAGGCATCTCCATTTCTGCTAGTAACTTCCCCTGTCAAGACAGATCATGTAACTTTCATCTGTAATGTTTGGACAAACTCTGCTTATGCTGTCTGGCTTTGGAGGCATCCCCCACTCCAGCACGCTCCTTGTTGAGAAGCTGTTCCTTTGCCTCCAGTTTTAGATTTTCCTCCTTTCTGTGGGAGAGTCCATAGAAACCCATTGAGTCTATTCCCTGAGTGAATCTAGGTCTCCTTTGACCCTGTCATTATGAGACGGAGGGATAATTAGTCCCAGTTTCTTATATTCCGAACAGTTTCAGGTGTCTGTCAGCATCAAGGCCAGCTGTGTGGGTTGATGGTTTGATGCTTGTTTGTCAACAACACCAAGGCTATTAAAAAAAAAAAAAGCAGTGTTTTCCTTTGGAGGACTTGAAGAATCTTACTTCATAATCTTCTCCCCTGGGAAATTTACATCTTTTGCCTCTTTGGACACATCTCCCATTGTGAAAACTGCAGCAAATAATTTTCCTCCTCTATGTCTTTCTTTTGGGCACATGCTTACTCGTTGATCAATAAATTACCCCCTGCCAAGCTCCAGCAGCCTGGCTTCCTTCTTCAGTGCTTACATTCTCCTTTTGTGTTTAAAAAAGAGCTCATTATTTTTCTCTTAACTTCCAGTGAAATCTTCTCTTGATTCTCTTCCTTTATCTTGCTTATCATTTCATTTAATTCTCAGTCCAACTGTCCTCATCTGCACCTGCCTCAATTCTCCGCATTTTCCCTTCTAATAACCCGAAGTTAATGAGACTACCATTGGAGTCACACGCTCCTTTTCTGATCACACCACGATAAGGAAACGGGGTTTAATGGCAGTAGCCCGTGATACAATAGAAGGAAAGCCATAGTAGGGTCATCGTCAGGTGGGTGGTTTTGTGTTCACTGGGACAGTTGGGGCCCCGTGTAGGAGCTGTGTGAGGGTTAGCCCTTACATATTGTCCTTGTTTCCTATGGTGGTAGTGAGGATTACATGAGATAAATCATGTCATGTGCTTGATGGAGTGGCATATGGCAAGCCCCCCACCCCATAAGCCTAATAATTAGGGTACTACTGGGTTCTAGAAAGCAAGTGTAAGAGACAATATCTCACACCTTCCTGGGTTTGGAATCCACAGCTAAACATGGCCAGCAGGGGTACTGGCTCTCAGTTTGTTTATGCAAATAGCTCATCACATGATTATATGGGAAATAGCACTTCCCAACTGTGTAAAGGCACATAAAGTAGCATTGAGCCACATGAAGGCAGAGACCATCTTGTTGTTGTCCCGTTCCAAAGATCCGGTGTTGTGCCTAACACAAAGTACACTACATATAAATATTTGACATCAATATATATCAGTCCCCTAACATGTCCCCAGCACTGTGCTGGTCACTGTCAAATATCGCTCTGTTGTCTGAAGCCTAGGCTATGTATTTCTTTTGGGACAAGACACAGCTTTAAGAAATACTGAATCGCCTAACGCAAGAAATTTTTCCTTTCTTGTGTCTATTTTAAAATCATTCTGATTATATCAAGCCCAAAGCCCCACTTTGATATAAATATTTTTTAGCCCCTCTAAATCTTGATTTTTTAAGATTGAGAGGTAGCTAAGTCTTTCCAGGTGACCCATCTGGCCAGAATTTAAGAACAGTCTTTTCATCTTGAAAAGTGCCCTCCTTAATCCCCATCACCTATGTCCCCCATCCTCCCGCCCACTTCCCCTCGGGTAACCATCAGTGTGTTCTCTATGTCTGTTCTAGGTTTGGCTGTCTCTCTCTTTTTTCCTCTTTGCTCGTTTGTTTTGTTTGTTAAATTTCATGTATGAGTTAAATCATATGATATTTGTCTTTTCCCTGACTGACTTCGCTTAGCATTATACTCTCTTGCCCTGTGCATGTTGCTGCAGTTGGCAAGATTTTGTTTCCTTTTTATGGGTGAATAATATTTCACATCTTCTTTATACATTCATTTATCAGTAGACACTTGGGCTTCTTCCATAGTTTGGCTATTAAAAAAATAATGCTGCTATAAATATAGGGGTCATGTATCCCCTTGAATTAGTGTTTTTGTATTTTTGGGGGTAAATACTCAGTAGTGTGATTACTGGATTGTAGGGTAGCTCTATTTTTAGTTTTTTGAGGAATCTCCATGCTATTTTCCACAGTGACTGCACCCGTTTGCATTCCCACCAACAGTGCAAGAGGGTTCCCCTTTCTCCACATACTCACCACTTGTTGTTTCTTATGTTTTTGATTTTAGCCATTGTGACAGGTGTGAGGTGATACCTCATTGTAATTTTGATTTGCATTTTCCTAATGATGAGCATCTTTTCTGTGTCTGGTGGATATCGGCGTGTCTTCTTTGGACAAATGTCTGTTCATGTCTTTTGCCCATCTTTAACTGGATTGTTTTTTGGGTGTTGAGCTGTGTCAGTACTTTTAAGTATTTTGGATAGTAACCCTTTATCAGATATGTCATTTGCAAATATCTTCTCCCATTTATTAGTTTGTCTTTTAGTTTTGTTGGTTATTTCCTTCACTGTGCAGAAACTTTTTATTTTGATGTAGTCCCAATAGTTTATTTTCGCTTTTATTTCTCTTGCCTCGGGAGACACATCTAGAAAAGTATTGCCATGATTGATACCAAAGAAATTACTGCCTATGCCCTTTTCTAGAATTTTTATGGTTTCAGGTCTCACATTTAGGTCTTCAGCCCATTGTGCATTTATTTTTGTATATGGTGAAAGGAAGTGGTCCAGTTTCATTGTTTTGCATGTAGCTGTCCGGTTTTCCCAACACCATTTGTTGAAGAGACTGTCTTTTTTCCCATTGTATATTCATTCTTCCTTTGTCAAAGATTAATTGACCATATACTTGTAGTTTTATTTCTGGGTTTTCTTTTCTATTGATGATGTGTCTATTTTAATTACTACCACTTTGTAATATAACTTCATGTCTAGAATTATCGTATTTCCAGTTTTTTTTCTTTTTCAAGACTGGTTTGGCTATTTTAGGTCTTTTGTTTTTTCTAGCTCTGTGAAAAATGCTGTTGGTATTTTGATAGAGATTACATTAAATCTGTAGATTTTAACATTTGTTTTCCTAACCCATGAGCATGGAATGTCTTTCCATTTCTTTGTGTCATCTTGAATTTCTTTCATCGGTGTTTTATAGTCTTCAGAATAGGTCTTTTATTTCCCCAGTTGAGTTTATTCCTATATATTTTATTGTTTTGGGTACAATTGTAAATGTACCCAAAACAATAAATTTTCTTAATTTCGCTTTCTGCTGCTTTATTATTAGTGTATAGGACTACAACAGATTTCTGTACATTGATTTTGTATCCTGAATTCATTTATCAGTGCTAGTAGTTTTTTGTTGGACTCTTTAGGGTTTTCTATATATAGTATCATGTCACCTACAAACAGCAAGAGTTTTTCTTCTTCCTTACCAATGAAGATGCCTTTTATTTCTTTTTGTTGTTTGATTGCTGTGGCTGGGACTTAGAGTACTATGTTGAATAGCAGTGGTGGGAGTGGACATCCTTGTTTTGTTCCTGACCTTAGGGGAAAGGCTCTCAGTTTTTCCCCATTGAGTATGATATTGGCTGTGAGTTTTTCATAAATGGCCTTTATTATGTTGAGGTGTATTCCCTCTAGACTTGCCTTGTAGAGGGGTTTTTATGATGAATGGATGTTGTACTTTGTCAAATGCTTTTTCTACATCTATTGAAATGATCATATGGTTTTTATGCTTTCTCTTTGTGATGTAATGTATCGTGTTAATTGTTTTGTGAATATTGATCCACCCTTGCATCCCTGGATTAAATCCCATTTGATCATGGTCTGTGTTTTTTTTTTTTTTTTTGTAATTTATTTTTGGATTTGGTTTGCTAATATTTTGTTGAGGATTTTTCCATCTGGATTCAGCAGGGATATTGGCCTGTAGTTGTCTTTTTTGGTAATGTTTTTATCTGGTTTTGGTATCAGGGTGATACTGGCCTCATAGGATGAATTTGGGTTTTCCTACCTCTTCTATTTTTGGAATAGTTTAAGGAGACTAGGTATTAACTCTTTTTTAAATGTTTGGTAGAATTTGTCTGTGAAGCTGCCTGGTCCTAGACTTTTATTTTTGGGGAGTTCTTTGTTTACTGACTCAATTTCAGTGGGGTATTTGGTCTGTTCAAATTTTCTATTTCTTCCTGCTTTACTTTTGGTAGGTTAAGAACAGTTTTTTTTTTTTATAGCGTTTATTTTTATAACATTCTTCTACGTTTTTTTGTTTTGTTTTAGCAATTCACAGAAAACTATTTTTTCATGTATTGCTATGATGTAACGTTCTCTACCAAAATTAATTTAGTTAGCTAAAAAGCAGATTCATTCAAAGAAAATGTTAAGCAAGTAATAGTCTGGGTAAAGCTGATAAGGTTTAAAAAAAAATGAAGAGGAAGCTTTTTCAGAATGAAAAAATAATAAATACCCCAAGCCAAATGAATTTGAGTCTAAAAAAAAAAAAAAAAAAAAAAACTTACTCCAAGCCAAATGAATTTGAGTCTCAAAGTGTGGATATGAACGATCTGTACTTTCTATTTCACTTTAAGACACATGAAGTGGTTGTTAAAAAATCAGTTTAGGAATCTCTGAATGAGAAAATCTCCAATTTTCTTTATGTAAAATTTTTTTCATTCGGTCAACAAACATTTGCTCAGTACCTACTGTGTGTAATGCCATATTTCCTGGATGCTGAGAATAAAATGGAAAACAATATAGAAGTAGACCCTGCCTCCATGGAGCTTACATTCTAGTAGAAGCTCATAAATATTGTGTTCCCTGATTTTTTGCCTGCCATACATTTTTGCTTCTATGCCAAATCACAGCCTGAAGGCATATGAAGTTGTCATAACTTTGTGGACCTGATTGTGTTTCTGGCATTGAGTTTCCTGTAGAGGGAAGTCTGAAGCCAGTCTTTATTTTTACTTCTCATACTTGACTCATTTTAAAGATCTTCATAACCCACAGATATTCTTTTTTTATTTTTTATTGTTATGTTAATCACCATACATTACATCATTAGTTTTTGATGTAGTGTTCCATGATTCATTGTTTGTGTGTAACACCCAGTGCTCCATGCAGAATGTACCCTCTTTAATACCCATCACCAGGCTAACCCATCCTCCCATCCCCCTCCCCTCTAGAACCCTCAGTTTGTTTTTTAGAGTCCACAGTCTCTCATGGTTCGTCTCCCCCTCCGATTCCCCCCCCATTCTTCCCCTCCTGCTATCTTCTTTTTTTTTTAATATATTGTATTATTTGTTTCAGAGGTACAGATCTGTGATTCAACAGTCTTGCACAATTCACAGCACTCACCATAGCACATACCCTCCCCAATGTCTATCACCCAGCCACCTCATCCCCCCCACCCCCCCCCACTCCAGCAACCCTCAGTTTGTTTCCTGAGATTAAGAATTCCTCATATCAGTGAGGTCATATGATACATGTCTTTCTCTGATTGACTTATTTCACTCAGCATAACACCCTTCAGTTCCATCCATGTCGTTGCAAATGGCAAGATCTCATTCCTTTTGATGGCTGCATAATATTCCATTGTATATGTATACCACATCTTCTTTATCCATTCATCTGTCGATGGACATCTTGGCTCTCTCCACAGTTTGGCTCTTGTGGACATTGCTGCTATAAACATCGGGGTGCACGTACCCCTTCGGATCCCTACATTTGTATCTTTGGGGTAAATACCCAGTAGTGCAATTGCTAGATCGTATGGTAGCTTTATTTTCAACTGTTTGAGGAACCTCCCTACTGTTTTCCAGAGTGGCTGCACCAGCTTGCATTCCCACCAAGGAGTAACCCACAGATATTCTTTATGCTTACAGTAACCTAACTTCACTAGGGTATGCCTTGGTATTAAACTTTCTCTGTTTGGTTTTTTTGCTTGTTTGTTTGTTTGGTTTTTTTTGGATTACTATACCCTTTCCATCTTTTCAATCTTGGATTTGAGTCTTTATTTCACAGAATTTTTATAAATACATTTTAATCTTTTTTTTTTTGAGTCACTTCTTTTGATCTTTTCATAACCAACTAATTATACATACATTGGATCCTCTTTGTTTTGTGTATATACAATCTGTTCTTCATTGACTTTTATATCTTTGTACTTTTTTCTTTTTTTATTTTATTTTATTATGTTAGTCACCATACAGTACATCATTAGTTTTTTGATGTAGTGTTCCATGGTTCATGGTTTGCGTATAACACCCTCATTTTGTTTTGTGTCATTTCCTCAGGCCTATAAACCATGTTGATAAGTCTGATTTCCACTTTTTCTCTGTTTTACTGTGGTTGCTTCAAGGCAGCTTATATCTGTAACTGTTCTATTTTCTCTTTCATTACCTTTCTCTGTTCTGCTAATTTGTTTCTAACCTATACCCATCGCTTCCTTGTTAAAAAGCCTCCCAATTGTTATTCCTACATTCACTCACCCTCCATGCCCGACCCCCACCAACAATCTGATAACCACAAAAGTACTTAGAAGGAGGTTTTAAAAATGCAAATAAGGTCGCTCGCTCCCCTTTTAACAGCCTCCGTTGGTTTCCCTTATCACTTAGAATGAATTCCAAAGTCGTTATCATGACTTACCGGTGCCCTGTTACTGGCTCCTTCCTACAAATTATTTGATGATTTTCTTGTATTATTTGACTCTGTTTTATCCTCTCAGTTTCTGAGCCACTTTTGGAAAAAGATTATTCCATAGCTATCGTATACTAATAGCACCTTACATTTAGTAAGTGCTCAACAAATATTGCCTACAAATAGTTATATTAACTTTTTTAAGTATTTAGAACATCATACACTATGTAGTCCCTGACAAAAGAAGATAGAATACCCCTAGTATAAGCCAATGAAGAGCTTGAAATGTATCAAGATTTTAGAGTCCCTGACATAGTAGAAAAGTATGGTCCATGAATTCAGATTATGTTTGAATCCTGTCTCTGCTGATCGTAACTGAATGACCTCATGACTTATTTCATTTAACTTCAGAGAACCTCAGTTCTTTAAATATCTGTAAAATATTTATAAAACAGTATCAACCATGTGGGATTTTTGTGAAGCTTAAAGGAGGTAATGGCATATGGGAAATGGTAGTATTTTATAAAAGGGTCAATAAAGTGGCAGTTTTGAAGAGGCTGGGTTCCAAAGTCATCCCCTAATGGAAGAGTCACGTTTGTTGAAAAGTATCCCTGAAAAATCCCTTAAATCACCCATAAGATATACTTTACATAGTTTTTGTAATCTCTGTACAAAATAATAAATATATATAAATACGCACCATATAAAGATTAATGTACACTAGAGAGCTATATAAAAAAATCTGAAAGGCCATTTATGAAAAATAGACTGCTTTTTTTTTTTTTTAAGAGAGGGGCTTAGGTGGAGAGGCAGGGGGAGAGGGAGAGAGAGAATCTTAAGCAGGCTCTGTACCCAGTGTGGAGCCCGACACAGGGCTCCATCTCACAACCCTGAGATCACGACCTGAGCCAAAACCATAAGTCGGCCACTTAACTGACTGAGCCACCCAGGCACCCCAAGACTGCTTTAAACCTTAGTAGCTCATTCAGTATATCAAGATGCTAGGAGATAAGATCCACAGTCAGCCAGTCTGAGGAAAGAGCAGATTGACTCCCCCCATCTCATACTTATGCAGGGCTTCTCTCCACTGAGTAGAATGCAGTTGCAATAGTCAACGTTATTTAAGTTTGTTTCCTTCTTTCATTTTTCTGTTTTATGCTAAGCATATATAGTTGAATCCACATATTAATGCAATTCAGTATATAATTATTATTCCCAGATTAGATGCAAAATGGGTTCTCAGTAGAATGTGAAAGAAGTGGAAGTCAGGTGGAGTAATTTGGTGTTCAACTGCAGTGATTTTCAATGAACTGCATATTTGTCCTGTTTTCCATCTGTATGATTAGTTTTCCCTTCCTTTTAACTGTTAGCCTCAGAGATTTATGGTTTTTAAAGGGGTCCCCTGCTTTGGCTACTGGAGAAAGTAATTTGTATTCCTCCCTTCAGGAAGAAAAGAAAATTAATAGTTTATAGTCCTATGAGTCATCCTCGAAGGCTATAAGCTCCATCCTTGCACCCTCCCTCCTGCTCTTTGCCATTGTATAGGCTCACATTTTGCAAAACTTGGGGACAAAGAAGAGGTCAGGAATGAATAAGGAAATGGATGGCCACCTTACAAACTTGAGGGGAACAGATAGGATGCAGAGTTCTAAAAGGGCAAAGCATAGTGCTGGTGCAAACAGAGAGAAAATCCTACCATTCATGTGTAGAATGTGAAAAGAGGAAGTGAGTGTGTGGAAAAAAAAACATCACAGGGTCTCAGTGAATAATAACATAAAAGTGTTAGGTAGAACCAGACCAGGCATAATTCATCCAAAATAGTATGTTGTTCTAGAAGAAGTAATTACCAAATTTTACTCAGGATGAACTCTTATTCTAATACACTGTAACAATCTACTCTAAAAAAGTATGTGATTGCCACGGACAAGTCACAACTTGTAAGATTGTTAGGGAATTGAGGGAAAATGTTGAGAGAGAGTTAAAGAAATGGGTTCATTGCCTGAAGAAGATTGAAGGGCAGTTATAACAGCATTCCAAACACAATAAATTTTCTATCCAGGGAGGAGTGGCCAATTGTGTTTTGCTCTTGAACAAGAGACCCTTAGAAGTCTGAATTATAATACTAGGAGCTTTAGTCAGGAAATGATTCCAAGAAGACTGTCAAAATAGTGCCAGGTTGAAAGAGGAAGCTAGAAAATTCATCCTTTTCTACAGGAGTCTTAAAATTCCACTGGATTGAGTACATACATGGCATGAGGAATGGGGGGAGTTCTATTAACTGGCACAGTCAGGCTGTGGGAGGACTTAAGGAAAGAAAGAGGTCATTGGAAGTGAGGTATGGAGGTGATGATGAATGTGATATATACAAGGGAAGAGGTGAGATTTCCTTATAAGGATTTGACTTTTCCATTCTTCCTACTTTGTTCCCTTCTCTCCTTTGCAATAGTGATGAGCACTCGGTTTGAAAGTGTAATGGAGATAGGACTAAAGGGGCCATTGGAAGCCACAGTCAGACTCATAAACAGATAGAGTTAACTTTTGTTGGTGAGGAGAAGAGAAAGAGCCAGAAATCCAGGAGAAGCAGGATAAGAGACTAGGCAGCCCCAGAGGCGCCTGGGTGGCTCAGTCAATTGAGTGTCCAACTCTTGGTTTCGGCTCAGGTCATGATCTGAGGTTCGTGGGGTCGAGTCCTGCGTTGGGTTCCACGCTCAGTGGAGAGTCTGCTTGAGAATTTCTCTCCCTCTGCTCCTCACCCGACTCACGCGGGAGGGGGTGGGGGTGCTCTCTCTCTAAAAAAAAATAAATAAATAAACGTTAAAAAAGAGAGAGAGACCAGATGGCCCGAGAGAGACACAGAGACAGAAAGACAAAGCATAGTTCCCAGGTCCCTAAGAGCATGCCACATCCCTATTCTGTCTCACATGCTGCATCTCCAGTCCTGATAAGCCCCACGGTTTTTCTGTCCTACAGTAATCCTCTTGTTTTTTGTTTTATAGGAGTTTTTTTTTTTAATGTAAGTTTGAGGTGGTTTCTGTTTCTTGACATCTAAACAGTCCACTCTCAATGATGTCCTGCCCCTCACCGCCCCTCCCGCTTTCTTCTCTTTCCCCATTCCTATTTCGGAGGCTTACCATTCCTTTTCTCTTGAAGTCCTATGTGCTGCTGCTTTTCTCAGACACCCTCTTCTCTCTCTGGTCCCACTCCTTCACCTCCGTTCTTTGCCTCTCCCTGCTCTCTCTCCTTGGATCTAGCAAAACTTCTCCTACAGAGCTATCTCTTCCCTCACCCACTTGATGTAATGGTTTATTTTCCAGGATTATTACATTTCAAATTCAGCCCTGCCCTTGGGGAATGGAAGATCTCAGGTACCTCCCACTCTGCAGCCAAACTACAGGACGCTCTCCTGTGTTCTCTGCCTTCCGAACTCATTCACCCATCTTCTTCATGATACAGAAAAATCTGATTATCCAGAATCCATAATTCATTAATTTCATACACTCACACACATACCATTTCCCCACCGCTGTATTTCACTTTTAAGAGAAAGGGGTAAATCCTGGAGGAGTTGGGGGAGAATTTAGGAAATCATATTCAAGTTAAAAAAACTCAAGTAGTCTAGAAGACATTTGACTTGACGTTCATTTATTTGAAATAAAGACCTGGGAATTTTAATTGAGCACATGACATGGACTATGAGGGAGGTAAATCAGTTTTAAACTACCTAAGGGGGAAAAAACACATGTCTTGTGTAGAAGAATACAGGTCCCTCTATGGTCAGAACTGGTGGATGTGTTCAGTAAAGCAAAGCTTCGGCAGAGGTGAAGCAGCCCTGACCATTGGTGGGGTATGAAGATTGGGGTCTTGGTATAATTTATTTAATGAGGCATAGGATGGGCTGAGAGCTGGCCTCAAATATCTCAAGTGCTTTTGTGTGGAGGAAGGGGCTGGACTGGCTATTTGATGACCTAAGGAACTAATAGGTAGACAGTTCAAGAAAGCAGATCTGAGCTGGTAAGAATGAGGAAGTTGTGCTCGATAGAGCCACTTCAGTTTTCCCAGGAAGAGTCTGGTGCAGACTGAAGAATCCTAAGAATCCTGCACTGGCAGGACATTAGACATTGGGATCTTGCTTTTTCTTTTATGCTCCAAAATTAATGCATGGTTACAGCAACAAGTGGAATAATACTAAATTGTGGACCCACATCTCAGTGTAATTCATGTTACTAGTTTGGTATGTGTCTTTCCATACCTTTCTCTTTGCCTACACAAGCACATATTAACATTAGGGGATGGATAGGATTTTGTTTTGTTTTTACAAAATTGAGACCATACTATACACATTACTCTGCTCAGTAATATTAGCATCTCCTCAGAGTCAGTTCTTCTTTGAAATAATGGCAGATATTTTAAAGTATGGGTGTACTAGTTGTTGATAGATATTTGGGTTGTTTCTAGACTTTGCTATAATGCAATTATAACTAACAATGCTGCAATAAATGTTCATAAACATATATTATCACAAGCTAATTTTTTGTTTTTGTAATTTCCATTAAAGTAGGATTTGTTTAATTAAAGGATGTGTACATTATTTTGTTTTAATAGCTACTTAGGTCACCTTCTGAAATTTTGTTGCCATTCATAATCTAACCAGCAAGTGCCCATTTCCTCCTGCCATTTCCAGGATAGAGTATTATTAGTCATTGTAATCTTTGCCCATCCAAGTAGGGGTACTACGGATAAGGGAGTGTAGTGTAGTTGTTAAGGGTAAGGATGCCCTTGCTAGAATACAGAAGTACCTGTCTCAGCTCTAGCACATGCTTCCTGTGCAAGTTTAAGCGAGACACATAACTGCTTTATGTCTGTTATCCTCCTTTGTAAAGAGATATGATATGAATACCTACCTCATAAAGTTGTGCGTATTAATGAATTAATAGTGATAAAGACTTAGAACAGTGACTGGCATACAGTAAAATTTTTATAAGTAAAAATTAAAGATTAATAAGATTAATAAAGATTCAAAACTTTAACTTGCATCTCCTTGACAACTAATAAAGTTGGGCATATTTCTATATATTTCCTGGTGGTTTGGGTTTCCCTTTCTCTCAATTTTCTACTCATATCCTTTGCCCATATTTTTACTGAGTTGTCTTTTTATCAATTTTTAGGAACTCTTTATTTCGAATAGTAATTTTTGCTATCATTTTTGCTGTCATTTTTGTCTTCCATAAATGATTTCCTTCGTACTTGATTATTTAAAACATCAGAGTGTTTTCTTAAAGTTAACATAAAAACCTCAGTCAGTACAGAACTATAAAAATAATTTTAAACTCAGGGTACCTGGGTGAGTCAGTCATTAAGCTCTGCCTTCAGCTCAGGTCATGATCCCAGGGTCCTGGGATCGAGTTCCGCAACTGGCTCCCTGCTCAGCGAGGAGTCTGCTTCTTCCTCTGCCCTTCCCCCTGCTCGTGATGTCTGTCTCTCTCTAACTCTCTCTCAAACAAATAAATAAAATCTTAATAATAATAATAATTTAAACTCATATAATCTCATACCACAAAAGATAACCATTGTTATAAGTTTCTCATATGGAAACCCTTCCATCTGTGCCCTCAGATTCATTGGCTCTCAGCCATGGCTCTCTATATATTGGCAGTTAGGGGGCTTTTGAAATACCAGTACCTGGGTTCCACCTCACAGGTATTCTGATTTAACTGTTCATTGGTCAGGCCCAGGCATCAGTTTTTAATAAGAAGCCTCATTTGCTTCTAATATGCAACCAGGAATGGAAACCAGAGGATGCAGTTCTGAAAGGTGATTAAGTCAACCGTGTACCTAAATCATGGTGTCATTGGTAATCACTACCGCCATCTGTTGGCGGGAGGCAGAACTGACACCGTTTAGCTATTTGTATAGCTTTGTGCGTATCTCTGAAAGGCCATGTTTCAAGGTTCTTTGTACACCACCACGTCTTTTCAGTGTCATGACTTCTCAGATGTAACTTCCAACTCTACAATTCTTGAGGTAAATGTCAGATTTGTATTGGTTCTGTATATTCTGCAGTAATAAATGACAGAATGTAGTATGATGCTCCTGAGGTGGTGTCAGTATTGGCCATCAAAGACTCAGTGATATTTATGCTAATCACTGATAGGAGAAAGTGTGTGGATAGATTTTTAGAAATAATCTTATCAAGAGCAGTTGAAAAACAAAACAAACACAGTTTTGTGATTAATCTAACTGAACTAATCAGAAATTACACCACTGCCTCTTCCCATCCCATCTCCTTCCCCACCTATAAGTGTTAATTGAAATTTTCCCCTACTGGGATATTTTAAGATGTCTCCTTTTTTTCCTGTGGAATTACACAATGTGAAACATCAAGGGAAATAACAGGAAAGGCAATGAACAGGGAAACATGCTTTGAGAAATAGCAATGTTGGCAGAAAATGGAAGTGTCTGGGAGAAAAAAAAAAAGATAAAACTGGCAGAATTACAGGCTGCTGCATGGACTGGTAATTAGATAGTGAGTTTATCTTCTGAAGGAAAGATATTTTTCCTGTCTTTTCCATAGAGAGGCCAAAAGAAGTCAAAGACACTAAGAGCATGAAATTGTTTGTCTGCCATAAAAACTATCTTTGATGCATTGGGTTTAAAATATATATATTAATTCCTCAGGCAGTTTTTATGGGTTGTGGGTCGTTCTTATAGTTGGCAATAGAAGATAAGTCTTTCATGTACATAAAAGTATATAGGTATATATGTATATAATATATACTTGTATATACATATGTATATGAGTATTTATACATGAGTGTGTGTGTGTATATATATATATACACACACACACACTTTTAATTTCCAAACATCTCTGTGAACAGAAACTCTTTGCTACCTATTGTGCAAGGTAATACTAGGTTTCTTTTCTCTATCCTAGATTTAGACATTGTGTCTGATGGGTTTCCTTAGGAGCTGGGTTTCTCAACCTCAGAACTGTTAGTTTGGGGGACAGATAATGATTTGTTGCTGGGGGCTATCCTGTACATCATAGAACATTTAGCATCGTCCTTGGCCTCCACCTACTAGATGCCAGTAGCATACACCTGGCTATGACAACCAAAAATATCTCCAGACTTGCCAAACGGTAAAATTAGCCACTGATTTAGAGGATGCTATGGCCCTGCTTTTGGGAGTTGAGTTTTTACTAACCTGAAAACAATTTACCGAATTCCCCAACCTAAATTAAAGCCCCTATTTTTTTTTTAATAAAGCACTATTTTTCCCCTCTCTTGAAACACAATACATCTCCTTATTGCATCAGTGACAATTGAGGACAGGATTATCTACCTTGAGACCTTAATGTCTTTCTTCTCTATTCAAATTTGCCACAAATAAGCTGTTTTGTTCACTCTCTACATGTTCCACCTAGAGCAGTGATTGGCACTTCATAAATGTTTGTCAAATGAAAGAATATAATTCTCAGATATTTAAGAACCTGAAGCACAAAGCCTAACTTGGTCCAAAGGGGTTTTTCTTCTAAGGCTTATTTCAATCTACATGACAAAGCCAGTAAAAGAAATCAGGGACATATTGAGGCTGTTGAAGGGTGTGATCAGGGAAATCTAAAAATTATATTATTTGGATAGGATTCCCTGGGGGTTTTGGCGGACTGCTCTGTAGTGGCAGTTTCATTCTGGAAACAACTCTGATATGTCGCTGTAAGCCAGAGCCAACCTGTCGCTCTTGCTTTTTGAACTCCGTCCACCACTGGTCCATGGAGGAAACAAGTTTTTTGACCAGGGTGAGGCTTAATGCTTCATTAATTCTCTGAAAGAACATGCCCCAGGACCAGGAAAGATGTGCCTGTGGAAAATAAACGTCAGTGCAGACAGCACAAGAGACCTTCACATGCTGCTTTTCATGTTTTTAAAAAATGGAATTAAGATGCATACTTTTTAAAATGAAAAATGGCATCTTCCCCCTGAAAATGGGAAGTAATTTAATTTGTTAGTGGTTTATTTTATTTGACAGTCTTTGTACATACTCGATTTGCTTTGTTACACTGAATTACCCTTTAATAATGGGTACACATAATGCCAGACTCTGCCCCCCAGGTTGGTTTGATAATTGGATTGAACGACCATATTGTTCCAGGGTTTTCATGACAATGTGGACAGAAGCTATTTGGAAAACTCCTAACCAGAAAAGCCTTTAGCTATTTTTTCCCGCCCAATGAAGTTAATTGCTAACCAGTGAATAATCATCCCACTAGCCACTTTTCCTGAGCAATGCTGAGTTCTGTAATCATGACTGAATTCCCTGGGTGGATAGAAGGGATGCCTAAGCCCCATAGCCAATAGAAAAAGTCCTAAAGTCTTCCCTCAGCAGTCTCTCAAAATGGACCATATTTCTCCAATAGGAAATTAATGGTAAGAATTCTAATAATAGCAATCATAGAGGCTGAAGTGAGACTGCCAAGTTCAAGGGCACCTTCACAGCTTAAGCTAGCATTATGACCTCCTTTGCTTCAGCATCCACATCTGGATAGTGGGAACATACCAGCACCTACCTCTTAAGGTCATAGTGAAGGTTCAGTAACAGGGTATGCATAGAGCATAATCCTGGCCAAAGTAAATTCTCCATCAATGTTTCTTCCTTATTAGATGGTATACATCGGGCCCTGTGCTAAGTTTTCTAAAAACTACTGAGAGAGTTGCTATCTCTAACATTATGGAAGGGACCATTAACATGGCAAAAGGTGAAGTAATGCCCCAAGGCCATGTGACTGGTAAATGGCTCACCCAGAATTCAAGCCCAATTCTACTTCCAAAATTTTCTTCACCATACAACTTTAGATTTGGTGTTCGTGTACCCCCTAGAAGAAGTTTGAAAACTTGTGTACCTTTCTGAGCATTTATAACTAGATGACTAAGCATTTTCCATCATAATGGTAAATAATTACAGAAGATGAGTTCAGGAGTATTTTGAACATAGGCAGTTTAAAATAAAACCATTATATCACCTTTTTAATGCATCCACTGGAATTTAAATACCATCTTAACTGGATACCCACCAATATCCACTAAAAGAATATGTGAACAAGTTCTTTAAAAGTCAGAACTTTATGTTGCTTTTCTTCTTGAAACATGTATTTTCACTTCCCCCAAATAAATGTTAAAAGCCTTTTTTGATCATTTCTGCAACAAAAATAGGTTCCCCTCCTCCCCATGAATGTATGACTGTAAGGGTTTAAAATTCTCTTGTGGATATAATTGCTTCTAAAATTATTAATAGAAAAAAATAAAATTATTAATAGAATACAGCTGATCTGAACAACATAAGCATATAATTCTGACAAATAAAAAGTAAAACTATTAGAAATTCATACTATATTGAGCTGGGGCTGGTGATAATTGTGGGGCATTGATTAAAGGCATCATCCAGTTATCACTCCCAGAAGTGTTTATACCTTGGATAGTACACCACAGTAAGATTGAAGATGGGTGAATGTATGTCTTCTGTGTTTTTCTTTTGCAAAGAGAAAGAGACTTAGACTGTGGGCATCTCCTGCGGTGATTTGGTTTCAGAAAGGAAAATATATGGAAGTTCGATATGGGGAAATGGTTGCCTTTTTTTTTTTAGAGTGGGGGAGGGGCGTGGGGCGAGGGTGAGAGAGAATCTCAAGCAGGCTCCACACCCATCATGGAGCTTGAACTCACAACCCTCAGATCATGACCTGAACTGAAATCAAGAGTCGGACACTTAACTGACTGAGCCACCCAGGCGCCCCAAAATGGTTGCCTTTAAAGCTGTTCCATATAGTTGTTGGGAAGCCATCAACTTACTGCCTCCAGTAAGATTCCTAAAGATACTCTGTGTGGTAACTGCCTAGCATGTCATAAATGCTCAATACAGGTTTATTGAAGGTTTTATCTGGGGCCATTATGTGGTCATAACATTGCTCTATGTCCTTCCTAAGTGAGGACATGGAGACCACCTGACCCATGACTGTACTATACCCTCTTAGTCCCAATATGAAGAATTGGTATCTCAGTATCTCAACTATTAGGAGCGTTGTGGGGAGCATCTGTTGAACAATGAGAAGGAGCTATGGAGCAAACATGGATTTAAGCTGATAGCAATTTTCTCAAAAGGCCTCATAATGTCAATTATGTTATTTGTACTTAACAACCAACGGTATTCAAATGTGTGTCTGCTGAACTCAAACATATTTGACCCAGGGTTACCGATCAGCTAAATCCATTCACATCCTTCTATGCCTGACCCTCTCTCTCTCTCTTCCTTCCCCATGACTCCATCTTCTTTCTGTTCTTTAGCTTCTAGCGGGCCATCTCTGCTTTCTGAGCCTTGCCTTGAGTCTGTCAGCTTGCTGGGGCACCGGAGGTTGCCATGGTAAACACAGCTGTTTTTTCTCTGTGAAGAGTCGGTGCATGAAGGCATTTGAGTCCTCACCTCTAGCCTCTTCCTGCTGTGCATTTTCACAGATGTTGTTTCAAGTGGGGGCCGCAAGGGCTTCAGGATTCTGCACAGCTTTCCTTGTGTGTCTCTGAAGGGGGGCTTTGTGACCTGCTGACGCCCGCTTAGGTGCTGTGGAAGATTGTGAAGAATCGCCCACATGGTCGCCAAATAAGCCCAATGACAGCAACATTCATTTTGTTAGTAAATGGATTCTGGGGACTGAAAGATCTTGTATGTTCCAAGAGGAGAGACAGGAAAGATAATGAGAAAGGAGCCGAGGCAGGCAGACTGAAGGCGGGGTGGGGAGAGACAGAAGGAGTGGTGAGAGAGGGAGAGTGAGCCAGGAGTTTCTAAACAGGAAGGCAAGTGTGTGTTGGACAGCTACCTGAATCTTCCTTACCCTCCCAGTCACGTCTGTGATCCAGCACTGACTACTGGTCCTGCATCTGCTGCTACTGTTCACTTACAAACTCCTCTCCAGCCGCAAAGATTCCTTGCTGTTCCTCCTAAACTGTAACCTCAAGTTCCAACATCACGCTCCACCCTCACATGCTCCAACTTTTGCACTCTTCTCTCTGCCAGGAATGCTTTTCCCGAGACAGCCATCAGCCTCCCTCCCTCACTGCCTTCAGGTCTCCACTCAAAAGTCATTCCCTGAAAGAGGCCTTCCTAAACACCACACCTCAGTTGCACCCCATCCATGTCTATCTCCTTCCCCAATTCAGGCTTTCTTCATGTCTGATACAGAGTGCGGACTTAAGCATTTGTTGAGCCAATAGTGAAGTCATGGCCACCTTCCCCCAGAAATATGTGGAGTCACACACTTGCACACATGTTCTTTGTTCTCTCCTGTCTGAGCTTTTGCATGTGCTGGTCCCTTTGACTAGAGCATAGCCCCCTCTCCTCTCCACCCCCCACTCTGCCTGATGGAGTCCTGCAAACCTTTGGCACCCTGCCTGGTTTCATAACCCTCTCCTTTCGAGGTCTCCCTTGACCTCCCCAGGTGGACACAGAGCCCGTTTGGCCAACACAGCCTGAGCTGTGCCTAGCAACCTCCATCACAGCACAGATCCCCTGCATTGAAATGTCTCTTTACTTGTCTCTGTCCCACACACCCCAGTGAGTCTTCCAGGGCCCAGAATAGAGCTCAACCGAGGGCTTAGACTCCAGAGTCAAGAGTGCCAGACATGTGTACAAGCTGTGTGACTTGACACAAATTACTTAAGCTTTCTGGGCTCAGTTGCCTCATCTGTGCAACAGAGATCATAATATCTACCAAGCTAAGTCATAGAATACTGATGAGAGGGCGCCTGGGTGGCTCAGTCGGTTAGGCGACTGCCTTCGGCTCAGGTCATGGTCCTGGAGTCCCGGGATGGAGTCCCACATCGGGCTCCCTGCTCGGCGGGGAGTCTGCTTCTCCCTCTGACCCTCTCCCCTCTCGTGCGCTCTCTCTATCTCATTCTCTCTCTCAAATAAAATCTAAAAAAAAAAAAAAAAAGAATACTGATGAGAATTCACTGATGAATTGCTGAAATGTTTAAAACCTGCTAAGCAGTCAGCTGGGTAAGAGGATAGTGAGCGGAGGGTGCACTATTTGAGGTGGGGTGGGCATGGAAGGCCTCTCTCAGGGGGTGATAATTGAACAAAGACCTCAGTGATGAGAAAGAGGCAGCCATGTGGTTCTCTGGGCTCTTTGCAGCCCACTGATATTACAGGTGAGAGCTATCTCTGTAAGCTTTTGGCCGGTTAGACTCTGAGACTGTTCTCTTGGGATGTGAGACCTTACCTGGCCGATTTTCTAACACAATGCTGATTGTCTTGCTGACTGGGCTCGTGTGTTTCTCCTTTGAAACCAGGCTCAAGGGGATGAGGGGAAACTGAATCCAGGTGCGGAGAATAGGAAGCATCTGAGGGAGGGACGTGAGGGAAGTCCAGCAGCACACTGCGGACCCACTTGCACCCTCTGAGGGCCAAGGATGCTCTTCTCATTACAAGCACAATGCAGCAGAGGCCTGGTCTCAGAGTTGATTTTAGCCTCATCCACCACTGCCAACATGGCTCAGAAAAGAGGCTTTGAACTACAAACTAAAAGGTCCTGGCTTGAACCTGAGTTTTGTCCAGTTTTCCTTCTGACTTTTGGCAGGAAGGGGGTTCTGGTCCTGTGGAGAATGGTTCAGGCACATGTTTGGGGGCAGAGGAAGCTGTAGAATGGAAGATAGAAACCCAGACTGTGCTGGCAGCCCTTACCTGGGTGACTGGACAAGGCATTTCACCCCTGCAGGTCTTGAGTCCCTCATCTGCACATTGTAGGTACTGCTTGGGCCAGTTGTTTTTAAACTTTCCTTATTCACAGAAAAAATTTATTTAAGCAAGATATGATTGAGAATCCCAATGTACTGCCAAGAGTGATGAAGGAGGTAAAACCTAGCCAGTCACAGCCTCTCATTAAATTCCCATCCCCATCACACCCACTCACGCACGTATGCACCCGTATGCACACGTGCGCACACACACAGAATGGTCCTTGAGAAAGGCTCTAAGAGTCTTTCCAAGATTCATTGTTCCATGAGTCAGTGTCACATCTCCATAGCACAGAGTTCTTCCAAAGTATTAGGCTGAACCGTATGCAATTATGGAGATTTGATGATTTTTGACCTGCAAAAATGGCAATTTCATATTTCCTTCTAATAGTTTCATCTGCAGTGGTGTGCTCACTCAGGAACCAAATTGCCTCAGTTCAGCCCCTCGGCTTACTCTCCGTGTGACCGTGGACAGGATACTTCACCTCCCTGAACCTCCCCTAAGAAGTGGGCAGACAGAAGAATCTTCCCCAGGCCTTTGCCCTGAGAAGGCCGAGGGCTGAATGAAGCAGAGTCCTGGACTCAGGGCAGGGGGGCTCTAACACAGTAACAGGCACAGGGCACAGAAGCCCTCCATGAATGCCATACAGAGAAAGACCTAATGAGTGCCGGTGGGCCCAACTCAGAGCATGGTGTCCCACCCTTCTCCCTGCCTGGCCCAGAAGGCAGTAGGTAGGTAGCCAGAGCAGTTGCCAAATACAGTCCCAGCTGGGCTTCCTGATCCGTCATGCTGTCCAGCTTGAACCAGACCTCTTCCTGTGAGGGGCATCATTAGGCAGTGGACAGGCCTTGACCTGGGCATGGAATGGTGCTGGACTGGCGTGAATAACATTCATCCCTCTGCCTTATCTGGGGAAAGCGTTAGAGGCTCCCTCCACAGACACCTCCACGGAGCCTTCCCCATTAAGTGGTACATCATGGAATATGTCAGCCTGAATTAGCAGGCAGGCCCATCACGTTAAGCTGACGCTCTGGGCTGGCAGTTCCCACTTTGTAATGCCTCTTGATCCTGGCTGTCATGCTCCCTCCCTGTCACCACAGCCATGGGAAGCCTCTGCAGACGGTGTGCAGTAATGAAGGAGGCTCAGGGAGGAGTGTAGAAGGAGCCCCAGGAAGTCCTTGCAGATTGCACTTCTTCTGTGGCCCTGGGGAGCCCCTGGGTAGCTCTGCTACCTCTGGGGGGGGGGACAGAGGAAGCACAGGTAGCCCTCAAAAGCACCAGGTGGGGAGTTCCTTTATGACAGACTACAAAAGCGTGGCATGTGTTTTTAAAAGCACACAGAGGAGTCCCCCCATTCAAATACCAGGACACCTACAACACCTAATAGAGGTTTCTAGAGGCAGCTTAACTACCACTAGTTGTTATTATCAGTAATACTATCAGTTCCCTAAATACTAGTGCAGTTTATTCATGTCACAAATGGAGCATTTATCACTTCCTGCCATGTATGATATAGGAGTGTGGTGGGAGACAGTGGAAGGAGCACCAGCTTTGCAGTCAGGTAGGCTCTCGTATTAAATTCTGACGATGCCTCAGAGCCCAGATAAACCTTTCCCTTCCTTGAAAGGGAAATAGCTTTTTTCAGACAGCCTCCTGAGCTGGGCAGCCCTGGGCCAGTGACTGAGCCTCTCTGAACCTGAGCTTTCTCTTTGTAATAGTATTCACATTAGTACCTATTTCACGGAGCTGTTGAAACAATTCCCAGAGACGATGTATGAAGAATGATTGACACAGAGGAGTAAATGCCCAATAAATATTTGCGGGGAGAATTCCCAAGAGCAGAGACACTTTTTCTTTTTTTAATCCATTACAAAGTCTTGACTCAAATGCACCCTTCATTGGTGTTCGATAGTGTATCAACCTTCCTTTCCAAATTTTTACTTCATTTGTCCTCTAACCTGTACTCCACTGTACATCAGGAATGATCTCGTCAAAACTTTGGTCATACCACAGTCATTGAAAATCGTTTTATTTCGGCCCATTTCTCTAAGGATAATGGCAAAAATCTTTTGTTGGTGGGGCTTGTGTATGACCTATCCTGTTACTTCATCTCTTAACCATGGTTCCCATCCCTCCTTCTGTCTCACCCACACTGACCTATCAGCCCTCCGTTCTTGCCCTACCCCCACCATAGGACCTTTGCACGTGCTATTTTCTCCAACTGGAACATTCTTCCCTCCCCCTCCCGGACCAGTAAACATCTTTTCATCCTTCACAGTCATCCATCCCATACTTCTCAGCAACAGCTCTCTAGGACTCCCTGACCATGTTGAATCCCCCCTTGCACGATATCCTCTCCTTTGGGGCACTTACTGCATTTTATTATGACATGGCTTCATGTCTACCTCCTCCATCTAGACCAGCTGGTTGAAGGCAGGAAATACCTTGTTTTGCTCACCAATTGGATCCTCCCCAGACCTTGCAGTCAAATGCTCTACCACTGCCCCAGAACCTTGTATATAGCCCAATAAATGTTTCTGAAAGGACGAGAAGGAGGGTGAACCAGAGGACATACTATCTCCACAGATCCCAACTACCCTTCCTGATAACGAGGGCACAGTGGGTTTCACTGGTTTTTCAGATAGTATCCCGAGAGCCCAGAGGGGAAGGTTAATCACCCATGGTCACACAGCCTTTATGTATGTCATGAGTCTGTGATGAGAACCCAGGTCTTGCAGTTCTTGCCATCCCTGCGCTTATGCTCTAAAACCATTATCCATACAATTATGGATGGGGTGGAGAGCTCACAAAGACTTTCCCTCCCATCCCTTTCCTGGTGTTCAGAGGATCCCTGGTTCTTCCTACATTCACATCACCTATCTGGTGCCACAGCAATTCAGTACTCTGATTCTTCTGAATTATTTAACTTAAAACCTCTCAAAAGTTTGAGGGAGCTAAGCTCCTTCAAGACGAACTAGGAGAGGGGCGCCTGGGTGGCTCAGTCGTGAAGCGTCTGCCTTCAGCTCAGGTCACGGTCCCAGGGTCCTGGGATCGAGCCCCGCATCGGGCTCCCTGCTCGGCGGGAAGCCTGCTTCTCCCTCTCCCACTCCCCCTGCTTGTGTTCCCTCTCTCACTGTGTCTCTCTCTGTCACATAAATAAATAAAATCTTAAAAAAAAAAAGACTAAACTGGGAGAATTCTGTTTTATAAGAGGTTATACTGTTGAGATGAGTATACTTCACATGTATACAAATGTAACCTTTGTTTCTGCCCTCTTCCCATCACCCCCTGGGTTAAAACAAATCTAGAAGTTGAAGTCTTAATCGACCACCTGGAAGCAAATCAGTCAGCAAGTCAGCTCAGTTGCAAGAGATGACTTCCTTAAAAGGGAAATAGCTTTTGGTCCTTTTATTTTCTTGTTTCTGGTAAAGGACCACATCTGTGTTTTGGGTTTGTTTTGTTTTTAGTCTGTCCCCTGTCAGGCAGGCATTGGTGTTCTTTCTCACTTTCTCAGGAGCCACTTCACCCAGGTGTAGTCAGAAGTGCCCTTGAATTCAAAGAGGGCATCAAAAGAGTGGTGGGTCTTTGTTCATGTTTGCCAAGAAGAGCTTCGTGTGTGGGAATCGATTTTCACTGCCTGATTCTTTGACCCGTGGGGAAGAAAACATTTGCTCAAATATTCTTATTTACTCATTCAACAAATAATCACTGATATATCACACTTTATATATCAATAAGATAACCATATACTTTATTGTCCAAACTAGGACAGTTTTGATGTGAAAGTGGATATTATGTGGTTGGTACACGAAGACAACAGGTATAAACCAAGATTTTCCCAGGTAAAACAGGATATCAGTGAGTACCCTATGTACTAACGGCTGAATTTGGGCTCTTAGAATCTTGGGTGGTTATATATTTTCCCAAAATGCCCTTAAAGATTGAAGAAAAAGCCTGGATGGGGTCTAGACCTCCTAAGCCCTGCAGTATAAATGTAGTAGGTCAAAGTTGAACTAGATATTTCTAAAATTTGCCCACAACTTCGTTTTTAAACTATACTTCTTGTTTAAAACAAACAAGCAAGCTGCCTGGAACCAACAGCTCTGGAAGCTAATGACAGCACAGTAGATTCTAAGTTCAGTTTCCCCAGGATGAGGCCACCTCAAAGAGGAAAAAAAGTTCAGAGTCTATAAAGGATGAAATTGCCCATGAGGGCTAAGTGATGGTGACATCTTTTGAGAAGGAAGTAAAACTGGAAGGAATAGACAAAAAAATAAAATAAAACTAAAAGGAACAGAGGAGACAGGAACATGGGATTTATCAGTCTACTTCTCTAACTTCAAGCTTTTTAACTATGGTTATGATTTTGTGTCTGATGGTGAAGGACATAAACATGCACACTTCTTCCCTGGTGAAGAGCTTTGGTTCTGAAGTGATTTGTTTCTCTTCCATCCCAGGTGCCTGTCCTGAGACCCATGGACCTGATGGTGGAGGCCACCCCGCGAAGAGTGTTTGCCAATGCACACACATATCACATCAACTCTATATCAGTCAACAGCGACTATGAGACCTACATGTCAGCTGATGACCTGAGGATTAACCTCTGGAACTTTGAAATAACCAATCAAAGTTTTAGTATCCTTTCCTGGGGGCGAATAGCCAGTTGGCTTGAATCATAAGTATTCAGGTATGAGCAGACTTGGGGGGGTGTAGAAGAGAAAGAAGCCATCGCTACCACAACTCCTAGTGCTTGTGGAGGACTGTTCCCTTTTAAATTATGTTGACATCCATCCTTCATCCTAACAAACTTAGAGAATCACTTATTGACGTAGTGGTCCAGGACTACCTCTGGGCTGGAACTCGGAGTCAGTTCATTTGCACAGAGGCATTTGTGTGTCATGGAGTCAAGTCAGTTGCAACTGTATCAACTATAAGATAAGACCCCAGAATTCAGTTAGGGTTCCTTCCTCTGGTGAAGGGATTTGTAAATGGCCTATATGGGCAGCATGGACCGCAGGTACACATGAGATGGTTTTCATTGTATCAGCATGGTGAAAATAATACTGGCTGCCATTTATTGAATTCCAAGCACTACAACAGGAACTTCATGCATTGAATCTCATTTTGAGAAGTACACATATCATAATTTTACAGCTTGATGAATTTCCACAAAGCACATCTGTGTAACCAGCATCCAGATCAAGAAACCAAACTTTATTAGCAATCCTCACATCCCCATAATGCTTCCTTCTAGTCCCCATACACCAAAGGTATATTTGATATAACAACCCCCCTAATGTAAATATTACTAATAGCTAGAAATCCAGCGACATCAAGAAAATTATTGAATGAGTGTCTGAGCCAACATTCTAATTCCATTATAATGACCCTCTGTTTCATAATACAGATGGGTCATTTATTCACTACCTCTCCTGACTCCTCACTTGAATTCCCATTCTCAGGTAATGAGTTCTCTACCCAGGCAGCTGAGCACCTGACCTAGGAGTCAGTATGGATTTTTTTCTCTCACTCACCAGCCTCCCTACCCCCGACCCAGTCTATGAGCCCCACTAATGCTTAGTCTGAAGTGTATCTCGAATCAGCTCCTTGCTCTCTCTTCCTCTCCACTCCTGCTACCCTACACAAGCATAGGCCACTGTCCCCTCATCCGCATGACTGCAATAATCTGCTTAGTCTCCCTTTTTTCTTGATCTTCTACATAGTTCATGTTCCCATAACAGAGTGGACCTTTCCGTATTTAATTTAGTTTTCATTCTTCCCCTGCTTAAGACACTCTCGTAGCTTCCCAATGAATTTAGAATAAAATCCAAGTTCTTTACCTTGAACTATAAGATTCTCCACAATCTGGGCCCTTCCTTCCTCTTTGATATCCTATCATATCACTCTCCCTGAAGTCACTCTGCTTCAGCTGACTCACCTCTTTATCTGTTCCTAGATAAACCTTGTTCTTATGTCTCTTCTTTATATTTGCTGTCCCCTCTTTCTGGAATACTCTGTCCCCGGAGTTCACATGGCTAAATACATGTCATCATTCAAACTTCAATGTAATGTCACCTCCTCAGAGGCCATTTTCCCATTAACTGCCAAGTAGCCACCAATAGCCCTCTAGCCCTCTTATCTTCACAGCGCGTATCACTATTTGAAATTTTGTGTGTGTGTATTTTAGATTTCCCCATATTCAAATGTAAATTCTATGAGAGAAGGGACTTTGTATGACCCATTCTTGTATCTGAGTACCTAGAACATTCTGAGATACAGAAAATACCAATTTGGTTAGGCAGGTCAAGTTTGAAGTGCGATAGATCACTGAAGTGGAACTATCCAGTAGACAATTGATCATGAAATTCTTTTTATAAGATTTATTTATTTAATGAGAGAGAGAGAATGAAGTGGGGGAGGGGCAGAGGGAGAGGAACAAGTAGACTCCCTACTGAGCGGGGAGTCTGACACAGGGCTCAATCTCACAACCCCGAGATCATGACCTGAGCCAAAACCAAGAGTCGGATGCTTAACCAACTGAGCCACCGAGGTGCCCCAGTGATCATGAAATCTAAGCAGGAAATTTCACTTAAAGAGTACATTGGTTATAGTAAAGCTCTGAATGTTTTGTTAAAAATAGACCACCTAGTGGCTCAAACACATAAAAGATGATTTCTATTATTATAAAGTCCAGTATGATGATCCCCACCAGCAAGCAACCTCCTCCAAACTGTGAATCAGAGAAATAGGTCCTTCCATCCTGCAGCTCCCCACTGTCACCAACCTTACCTGCAGTCAGGACAGCAAAAGGAAAGATTGTAGAGAACCACACACAGGAGGCTCTTTTAGGCCAGGCCCTAAAATAGCATGAATTCCATTGGTTAGAAGTCAGTCACATGGCTACGTCTAACTGCAAAACAGGCTGGGAGACATAGTATAGTTATGCATGTTAAAAAAAAAATTTGACCTGGTTTTGGTACACAGCTAGCTCGTCTCCACCAAGAAGAGTGCTTGATAGTTGCCAAGGCTTTTTTTTTTTTTTAAGTTTGTATTTAAATTCCAGTTAGTTAACTTACAGTATAATATTAGTTTCAGATGTACAATATGGTGATTCAGCACTTCCATACAACACCCAGTGCTCATCAGAAGTGCGCTCCTTAATTCCCGTCACCTATTTCACCCATCCCACACCCACTTCCCCTCCAGTAACCATTACTTTTTTCTCTGTACCTAAGAGTCTATTTCTTGGTTTGCCAAGGCATTCTAAGGAAGGCAGCTTTAAGCAAGCAATGGCAGTGATCGAGGCACTAAGACCTCACCCTCAGGACCATGACTGGCACCTCTTGTTGTTCACAGAGCAGACTCTACCTACTAACTGAGCCTCGGAGAACCTGCCTACAGATTTTGCCTGGAAGTACAGCTGCTAATAGAATGAATATGGGTTGTGGTTCCCTATCTCCCTTTATATCTTTTCCAAGAGCCAGGAATCTGTTCAGTCTCAGCTGCTGTCACTCTGAGCACCTGCTGTCCCCAGTCTAGGTGACATGTTTTCTGGATTTGCCTCTAGGCCTTCAAGAGGGAGGGGGGTTTCTTTAGGCATTTTGGGAGACAGATGCCTTGGGGAGAATGCAAAGCGGAAATATTAATAGCACAATTTAGGTTATATTCTGCAGATGTGTGACAGCCTGCCAGATGCTGGCATACAAATGAGACTGTGCCATTCACCCTTAAAGCAGCCATATGTAAAATAATCATTGTCATCATGAGAATGATGATCACTGATACCAATATAGTTCTTTTCAACCAAACTGCCTTAAGCACTGAACTGATGGTACAAACTGGGACCCTTTTGCCTCTTGTCACTGAAGTGTAGCCACCTCTGGGGTAGGAAGCGGCCAGCTTTCAAAACACCCTCAGAAAAACACCAACCAGCAGGCAGCTCTTATTAAATCATACATTGTTTAGTTCCATTTCTATAATGCCTCTTATCCACTACGAAGACTGAAAAACATGGTTCAGGATAGAATAATGTGGGGCTCCCAGAGCATGGTAGGCACACCACTGGGGTGGTAGTCAAGGTGCTTCTAAGCACTATGTGGATTTTTTTCACTTCCAAAATTAGTTATGTATGATCATGACTACTAGAAAATACAACTATCATATCAATCTGATGATTTCATAGATACTGAGAAATCCACTTAAGTTACAAAGTAAGTATATGTAAAGAAAAGTAAATAGTAGGACAAGTGGTCTTGCAGTCTGGTTAAAAAGTAAGTCATGACTTCCACTGCCTGGCATTTGGTGTGGCACTGGCATTATGGTTGAGAACACAGGCTGTAGAGTCCTGAAAGTTCTAGTACTCTGAGAGTCCTAAAGTTCACACTCAGTTCTACACTTGCTGAGTTATGTAAGCTTTAACATGGTTCTTAATTTATCCCCTGTTTCATGATCTTTAGAGAGGAGCTTTATCAAAGAGGATTGTGAGAATTTTTTAAAAGATTATATTTTGTATATTCATATTTAAAAGATTTATATTTTAATATGTATATGTGGATAAATCTCATATATACAATTGACCCTTGGACAGCATGGGTTTGAACTACATGGGTCCACTTACATGCAGATTTTTTTTCGATAAATGCAATACAGTACTATAAATGTATTTGTCTCTTCCTTATGATATTCTTAACAGTGTTTTCTCTAGCTAAATTTATTGTAAGAATACAGTGTATAATATATATAGCATACAAAATATGCGTTAATCAACTTATGTTATCAGTAAGGTTTCTGGTCAACAGTAAGGTATTAGTCATTAAGACTTAAGGGAGCCAAAAGTTATATGTGGATTTTTGACTGCATGGGGTTCACTGACTCTAGTCCCCACATTGTTCAAGGGTCAACTGCATATAAGATATATCCATATATATGTACATACATGTACATATACACACATAAACATATATGCTTAGGCCAATACTCTGCTAAATGAATGACAAACAGATTTCAAAACAAGAATGATTATCATGGAAAGGACAAGGAAACTAAAAAAGTTGAATGTTTGTGTAGTGGATTCTATTCTGCTGAATTCATTATCTGGGTCATCTTCTCCATTCTAGACTCCTCCTCTGGTTTTGCAGTTGGGTGCTCTTTTCACAATGTTGTTCATTATACTCTAGTTACCACATATTTGCAGGGGCTCTGAAGTCCAGGGCCTTGTGTTTAACACCAGATCAGATTGAAGCTTTCCTGGCCTCCTGACACCTTGAATCCTCTCCCTTCCCTCCATAGCCAGTCTGTCCTTGTCTTACGTAACACATTCTGTCTTGAAGTGGTCGAACTTCGGCCTTAATGGGTTAACCACATTCGGACAATAACAACTCATTTCTAGATTAGTGATTTTCTAGGGCAAGAAGCAGCCCTAACTTTTCAAATTAGTTTTCTATGGTATACTTAGGATCCTTTGAACTCTCTTTTCAGGACCAAGAATAAGTTGACCTGGGCCCTTACCTAGTGCAATATGGGACCAATTAATAGGCTCCTGTCAAGTAAAAGTAAAGATCCAGCCCTCAACAACTGTATACTGAGTACCTAGTTTGTGCCAGGCACTGCACTAAAGCCATGGGAATGCAAAAGTGAAAAGAAATTTTCTGCTTTCAGAATGACATTCATCAAATATTCATACTAATGAGCATATAATTACAGAAGCCCTGTAAGGAAAGGAGAAACAGTTGTGTGAATGCTGCTTTTTTGAAATCTGATTCAGATGAGGGAATAAAAGAAGACTTTGCAGAGGAATTGATTATTAAGTTGAGATCTGAAAGAGTATGAGCTAACTTGGCAAAGAGGTGGGAGGAGATTGGTCTAGTATGTACAAAGGGCATGTGGCAGGAGGGAGGATGACAATGTTGAGGGAACTCTAAAAAGGCTACTGTGACTGGAGCCCAGAGAATGTGGTGGAGCATGGTGTAAGCAAGGCTAAAAATGTCAGCAGAAGCCACATCTTACAATCTGGTCTCTGGGCGTGAGACAGAGCATCTTTCTGAGAGAAGACATCTGGACTCACCGTGTGCTTCATTACTGACCTTGGTCTTAGCAGCCCTGTGCATCAGTTTCATTTGTCAACTGAGCTGAGGCCCTTTTGGGCTTGATTCCCTGATCAGGGAACCATACAACCTCAACTCTTGTCTCTCTGTAGTACCATGGACAGCGGCCTGCCTTTTAATTTGGTGGGATTCTACTGGGAAGGCTTTGAAGGAAAACTGTGGAGCCCGATACCAGTTCATCTCCCTTGTTGCTGCTCTGGCTTCCATCCACAACTCAACATATCACTCTGAGACTGGCATTTAGTGTAAAAGGAGAGCACTCCAGTGACACCTCTAGCACACTGGCCCATGTGTGCTGGGGCGGCCTCCTCCTTCCTGTATTAAACGCAGCCCTGGTGGGTTTTCGGGGGCCTGGTGCTTTGCATGTGTGGCTGCTGACCCTCTGTCTTTGCCATACCTAGGGCTTTATGAGACAAGGGATTTCCCCTGCACGGGGAAAGCCCGTAGGACCTCATGTTGTCAGGAGAGAGGGCAAGAATGCAGCTAGGCAGACTTCTTGGGCTTTTTGAGCTTCCTCAGAGCAGTACAGCTTAGTATGTTAGGAATGCTTAGTAGTTAGTAGTAGTTAGCTTAGTAGTTAGACTCAGGAGTCACATTCACTGGATTTGAATCCAGTTTAATCCCCTATAATCTGTGTGACCTTGACAAATTGACAAGTTGCAAGATGTTAACATCTCTCTGACCCTCCATTTCCTCATCAGTTAATGAAGATAATAATACCAGGTATCTTATAAGGTGGTTGTGGTATTAAATGAGATCATCATGTCAATTTCTTAGCCATGTGCCTGGCACAGAGAGGAGGCTTAATAAATCGTAGCTATTATTATCTGTAACATTTCCCCAGCCCCCTATTCTTCTAATCTTGTTGCCTGGATCCCATTCTTTCCTAAGAAAACCACAAGCTAAATGATTTACAGTATCCAGGCCTGGCATCTTGACCTATTATTGACCTACTATGGATTTTCTGCATTTTAAAAAACTATGCCTAGAGAAGGTGGCTAAGTCACAATGAATTAAAGTCCATAAACATTTATTGAACACTTACTATGTGTACTGGAAATGCCAAGATGAATAAAACTCCATCCCTGATAATACGGCTCTTCTAATCTGAAGGGTAGATGAATCAGAGTTCAACCAGAGAAGCAAAACTCTGAGGGGAGCAGTGTGTGTATGTGTTTGTCTGTCTACAGAAAGGAGAGGAGGGAGAGGGAGAGAGACTGACTGATTATAATGAATTAGCCTTGCAGTTGTGTGGCTGGCCAAGCTAGTCTAGGATCTATAAGGCAATCAGTCAGGAATGGAAAATCACAAGTAGGCTGGAAGAGCATGAGGGTGATTTGAAGCTTGTCCACACATCATGGTCAGGAAGAGAGAATAACTGCAGACCCAGCAGCCTTTTGGAGTCTCTTCCTCAGGGAAGGCCTAAGCTTTCCTTTAAATATCTTCCAACTGATTAATTCAGGCCCACCTAGGATAATCTTCCTTTGCTGAACTTAAAGTCAACCTGTTGGGGCCTTTAATCACATCTGCAGAATTTCTTATAGCAGATTCCCTTATAATAACACTTGGATTTGTGTTTGATTGAAAAGTGGGAGAAGGTGTGTGTGTGTATGTGTGATACACTACAGCTGCTTCCTCCCTTCTGTCCTCCAACCCTCCTGAGCCCATGTTAGCCCACCATAACCAGAAACATCCTACAAAGGGAACACTAAGGATTCAGCCTAACCAGGTTAACATATCACAAAACCAGCAAAGCTAGTATGTGGACAGAGGGAGAGACATGTCACCATACTACAGAAGATGAGGCTAACAATTTTTGGAGCCTGTATTAAGTACCAGGGATGTTCTACACATCATCTATTGTAGTTTTTTTTAAGATTTGATTGATTGATTGATTGATTGATTGATTGATTTGACAGGGAACACAAGCAGGGGGAGTGGGAGAGGGAGAAGCAGGCTTCCCGGCCGAGCAGGGAGCCCGATGAGGGGCTCGATCTCAGGACCCTGAGATCATGACCTGAGCTGAAGGCAGACGCTTAACGACTGAGCCACCTGGGCGCCCCCATCTATTATAGTTTTCTGCCTCTTTTTATAGATGAGTTGACACATTTAAAGGCTTTCAAGATTATGTAACTGGTCACAGACTTGGGGATTAAAATCTCAGTCACTCTTACGCCATACTCCAGTGAAATATACTCTATCTCACTGTCTCAAAGTACTCAATTAGTACTAATAAAATGGATTAAGTGTTAGATATATTCAGGGTGCTGTGGATGCACAGGAGAGGGAGAATCATGAAGGAAAGGCTAGAATGCATCATAAAGAAAGAAACATCTGAATTGACCTTGGAAGGAAATACTGGGTGTTTCCTAATGGTGGAATTCAAGCTCTATGTCACGTGAATAGTAAAGAGTCTGTGGTTATGGGATTTTCAAGTACCCCTCCCCCAAATCATGAAGATCATCTCAGCCCAGTGTCTTTTGTAGCTCAGTACATACTTAGAAGCAGTAACTAATATGGCACCATGTGTCTCTTTGTCGGTCTCTCATATAGAGCTTAACAATTGGCAAACCCTCCATAAATATTTGCACATTGGCTTTTTTTAAGCTGTTAAAAGAGGAATATCCCTTAGAGTCCTCTTCAGAGATTGTCAGTGTCTTATCATCAAGTAACACATCCGTTCAGCTAACAAGATCTGGATGCTTTGTAATCAGTACTTAATATCCAAAGATTACATTCAGACTTTGGAAAGAAAAAAAAAAAAACCGCAAAGCAATTCATGTCCCCTAAAAGGAAATCCAACTCTATTGTGGTTAAGGCTATTCTCCACCTTCAGTACTGGCAGGCTGTAACTACAGCGACATGAAAAGCTTCAACTGCTCTTGAACATGGGTGTCTTTCCCACGCAAATATAGACTCCACTCTCCAGCCTGACCTACAGATAAGCCTCCTGTTTGGTTTTCCTGCCCTTGATTGGCTTAGGCAGGGCTTAGAAAGGAAATGAAACAAAACAAAAACAAAAAAAAGAATCTTGTCATTATCAGCAAAATCAGCACTGATAAAGACAGAAGCATGCAAGGACATCAGCTTAAAAAGCCCACAAAACTAATGCAAAGAAAGCTATCTATGGAAAAATAAATGGTCAGGTTTGGTTTTGGTTTTGGTTTTGAGAGGTGGGATTATTCAGTCTACTAAAAAGCCATTTAATAACTTTCTCCATGAAATTATTTCATAATCAAAATTCTCAGGTTATTGGAATAAATAGGTCTATGCCCATTCAAAGGTGAAAAAATGGAAACCCAGAGAGAGAAAATGACTTTCCCATGTTCTGAGAGCAAAACAGACTTGGAATCAAAATTGAATCCCAATCTCTTGACCCAGTTTTGTTACAATCATGATATTTATCACAGTATCATCTTGAACTTTACCCATGGTGATAAGGCTCCTGGTTTCTCACCTCTCTCATAGATGGTTCTAACACTAGGAAACGACTTTTTTATGTTTCTTGTTTAAAAATAAGTATTTATTGTGGAGATTATTAGAATCACCTATAATCTCACCGATTAGCTGTGGTTGTACATACAGGGGTTTTACATCAAAATCTTAATATCATGCTAGCTAATTCAACTACAAGGGCTGAGAAAAACAAATAAATAATAAAAGGGAAAAAAATCTTAACTCTATCCAGAAAGCCTTCTCCTGTTCAGTCTAGGACATACACACACCTGTCCACTCACACACGTACCATTTCTCTCTCTTTTCCCTGCTTTTTCTGCTTAGCAGTTATTACAGTCTAGTATAATATATATTATATTTATCTGCCTTGCTTTGTGACCATGTGCCCTGCTAGGATATAGGCTCCACAGATCAGGCGGATTTTTGGTCTATTTTGGTCATGGCTGTATCCCCTATACCCAGAAAAGTACTAGCAGGTTCTTTGTAAACATCTGTAGATTTTCATGAAGGAATGAATGAATGAGCCAATGGTAAAGGTAAGTTACCTTTGTAAACTAGAGTTACTAAAGGGTAACTTACATGCTAACCTTCCATCTAATCCCTGTAAGATACTAACCACATTTCCTTCCATTCTGTATTCTCTCTGTCTCTCTCTCATTTTTTTACATGACTCTGGTCAGACTGTGTGTGTGTGTGTGTGTGTATAACTTCTCTCACCTAATTTTATACATATATATATTATATATATCTTTTATATAAATATAAAATACCTTGTCTTTTTCTGTCCTGAAATATTACTTGATTAAAAGAAAATGTTGAAATGATAACTGATAATTGAAAATTCATAGACCCACCCAGATAGAACTATTACTCACATTTAGTATCTTGCCTTTTAGCCCATCATTTTCAGATTGTAAGTTTTAAGTGACTATGGTCATGCTATAGATACAATGTTTCATGGCTGTTAACAGACTTGGAATTACATTGTAAAAACAATTTAGTGAGGTAGATTAAAATTTTCTAAATTGTTTCCCTATTTCTGTATATACAGTTTATTGTCAGTCTCTTTCTTTTATCATGTTGCAGTAGACTTTTTTTTTTTTTTTGGTATAAAGCTTTTTCCAAATTGGTGATGAAGGAAATGACTTTTGAATGGCCCCCGTGCTACCCCTTAGTGTCCTGCCATTATCCTCTCCATCCCCTCACCCCACTGGTGATGTAATTTATGACTCTGACTTCTTATTTGTTTGAAGCCAATCCCTTAAGGGGTGACCTCCCAGTGTCTTCAATTATTACTTTAAATGATGCCTTAGGCCCTGCCTGGCACAGTGATGCCCTCACCTTCCCTCCTTCTGCCTTCCAAGCGTGGAGCTCAGCTGCCAAACTAGCCGTGCCCCCTCCTGTCCTCAGAGCTGCCTCCAGAGTCCCGACAGAGAAGCAGATTAACCCCTTTTGTTAGCAGAGGTAATTTGTCTGGGCTCAGCATTAATAAGGAATGCCATAAGCAGTTGGGGTCAGGAAGAACAGATCTGTCAAGCCCCAGGGTTAATTTAATAGCAATCTGTTGGCTTTCTGCCTTGTATATTAGCTGTGAATCCAGTGTTATGTTTTGCTTTTGCCATTTAGTGCTTTGGGACAACAGGGAAATAATTTGGATAGAGAGCTCTAAAGCATAGGGAAGAGAAAATTGACTGTCAAAATGCGTCATTCTGTTTTCAAGATAATACAGGAAGCCACGCACTGCTTATCTCTTTTCTCTTTCCCTCCCAACCTGAATGGCAAAACCACATATGCTGACGGTGTGCATCTCCCTTTAGAACAGAGTAAGAGGAAAGGCCTGGGTTTCTGGATGATGCAGATATGAAATACCCTGTCCCACCATCCCTATCAGCCACTGAATTTTTGGTAACTAGTCCCCTCCCACATGTTTTTAGAACTCAGCAAATCCTCCATCAGTGAACAGTTCAAGAAATCCCATATGTTTCTGTCCCAGTCTGTGGTTCAAAAAAAGAAAAAAATAAATATCACATCATAGGACACAGGAATCCCGAGTCAGATGCTGTGTCCAAATTCTGATTCTGAAAAATGTGGCCACCAAAGTGGTCAGTGAATTAGAATAACACAGACTGCCCTCTGGGATTAGCCAGAGGGAGTTTCAAGAGAGCCAGAATTACTGTGGTCGGAATGGCTATTTCTGGAAGGGCCCTTCCTCAGGGGAGGGAGAGTAGCCTGTGGTCAAGAATCCAGGCTCTGAAGTCAGACAGACTGGGTTCGAATCCCAGCTCCGCCCCCTGCTAGTCCTGTGACCTTGGTTACTTCTCCTCAGCTACTGCTTCTTCCACTGGAGAACAGTCCTGTTAATAGTACTGACCTCATAAGGCTGAGAAGAAGGTCACATGAGACAATGCATGGCAGTCGGTAAACATTCACTGTTGGTTATTATCCTCTTGTTGTTCTTGTCATTGCAGTTATTAAAGAGAGGATTCGAGTCATCCCTGAACCACGTAGAGTCAGACATTCTAGTCCAAAGGGCGATGCTTGGGGATGAGGGATGACGGGGAGGCTTAGAAGTCCAGCTTGGGTGGAAGGGAGGAAGCGAGGGAGTGCGGGAAGGAGGGAGCATGGATCCAGAGGAAGCAGCCCTCAGCAGAGTCCATGCGCACGTCCCCGTGATGCTGTTCTGGATGCTGGGGGATGTTCCTGCTTTCATAGATATCTTTAAGCACTTCATTTTCACACATTCTGACTTTGGGGCTTTATTTTTAGGTAAGAAAGAAATAACAGTAGACGCGGCACCTCCCCCTCCCACACAGCAAAGATCCCTTCCAGTTAAGCTTGTTTTTAGAGCTCTACTGGTAGAGGTTGAGAAAGCTGACACCAGATTTTCTTGCCCTATTTTTAGGAAAAGAGAAACATGCTCCCTGGCACAGTAGGCTATGGAGGCTCTTTCCGGAAGGCGATGAGATCTGACAGCAACTACACACTAAGCTCTGCTTACCAAGCCCGGGGCAGGGGACAGGAGAGAGAACATCGGAGATGCAGCCTGGGGCCTCCTGGGGGGCTCAGCCTCCTGCTGCCCAGCGGGTGGTGCTAACTGCACCCATATTTATAACTCTGGCAGCAGTTGAGTTGAAAGGTAGTATTTTGTGAATCCAGGGGACCCGCATGCTCTGGAGACCCAAGTAATATTTGCATCTGGGTTGGGTGGGGGAAATTGTAGTAAAATGTAGTGTTAGTTGAGTCTCAAACTAATTTTGGAAAACCTCGACAAGGCTTGTAAGAGATAATTGAAGGGGAAAGAGGCACAACCAACTGCGGAGCCATACTGGGCCAGATTGCATGCTGGAGCATAGGTGATGTGCGGGAACAGATGACTATGTCGGCGCTGGTGTGACTAAAAATACAAGCGCGTTTACTTGTACCTCAGGTATACTCTAAGGAGGGGACTGTGCTACTAACTTTATGAAAAGCAGAAAGGGTTCTTCTCCGTCCCAGCCTAATAGCAGAGTCTGTGTCACGTTACTTCTTGTTGAATCAATGCGCTGTTTCCCAAAACAGGATAACCAGCTCCCGGCACAGACATAAACATTTTTATTTTAATTGATATGCATTTATTTCACGTATAGTATTTAAAATGTAACTAGCTCCTTAAACTCATGACTTTATGAATACTGGCTTACAGCTTAGACAAGGCTAAAGAAACAAAGGGAGTCGATAGAAGCCAATCAGAAGGACACATGGTAAGCAGATACCAGCTGGTGATGTCCACGTGGGGCGCAGTCACAAAGGTGGCTCAAGAGTGGTGGAGTCTAGGGCGCCTGGGTGGCTCAGTTGGTTAAGCGACTGCCTTCGGCTCAGGTCATGATCCTGGAGTCCCAGGATCGAGTCCCGCAACAGGCTCCCTGCTCAGCAGGGAGTCTGCCTCTCCCTCTGACCTCTTTCCCTCTCATGCTCTCTCTCTACCATTCTCTCTCTCTCTCAATAAATAAATAAAAAATTTAAAAAAAAAAAAAAAGTAATGTGGAGTCTAGGAAAAGTGGGAATCGCTTTGGTCAGCTTTCCCATGTGACAGCGTCCATGTCACAAGGCCCGTTCCTTTGCAGGAAGTTTCAGGTCCTCAGACAGCACCTCAGCCACATGCCCCCCAACCTGCACACACGTCCCCCAAGCTCCGGGGTGGCACAGACCCCTTCCCTCCCACATGCCAGACGTCCTCCTGAAGGTCCTTCTGCTCACTGAGGCACCTCCATAATTCAAAGGCCCAATGTTTCATTTCAATATACAAGGATGTGGTTTTAAAAAATAGAGTTACAATAATTCTTGATCAGGAAGGAAAATACTGAGAAAGAAAAAACAGATGATAAAACAAAGGTATATTCCATGGGAGGCTGAAACTCCCGCCATACACTGGAGGGCTTTTTTTTCAGGTGCTTAAACTCCCAGCCAAGCTCTAAGGCAAATCACAGCTTATGGAGGCTTGAGGTCCTATGTATCTTTGGTGAGAGACATTTTGCATAATTCCTCGAGAGCGCAAGTTTTGCACCTGGGAGGAAATCCTGGTGCTGCCCCTCTAGCCATGGGACACAGGGCAGGGCCCCCTCTCCACCCCTGACAAACAGGGACAAGGAAAGGACTGGTTCTAGAGCTGTTCTAAGGATTAACTGAACTCAAGTACATGATCTGCTTGGCGCAGCAATGGGCCTATTGTCAGTGCCACCACTATTCTCACCCGTGTGTTATTAGGGAAGATCTCAGGGATTTCATGGGAGAGGATTCACAGTCTACCGTGGATATCATTTATCAGCCCGGGAGTCTGGGGGACGATGCAGGTAAACTGAATAATTTAGCTGGAATGGGGCTATCTTCTTCACCACTGTTGTCCAGTGAGAAATAAAGTCTTTGCAGCTCAGCACATTCTAGTGTGATAGCGAGGGCAGATAACTCTGACGGTCGATGGGACATGTTCTCCGTGTTGTGGAGGATGAAATGCTCCTAAGGGGCCACGGAGGCCTGAGTTCTAACAATGCCTCGGAGCCCTGGGCATCCCTGGGCCTTGGCTGCCAAGACCAGGAAGCCCCGCCTGTGTGCTCACGGGGTTACTCTGAGGATCCCCCGCAGGTTACACTAGTTCCAGGCACTACTGCTGCTCATCACCCCTGGGGTCCTGTGTGCTCATGCCGGTCCCATCCTTGACCCGCCTGTGCCAGATATCGTCGACATTAAGCCGGCCAACATGGAGGAGCTCACAGAGGTGATCACAGCGGCCGAGTTCCACCCGCATCACTGCAACAGCTTCGTGTACAGCAGCAGCAAAGGGACTATCCGGCTGTGCGACATGAGGGCATCGGCCTTGTGTGACAGGCACAGCAAATGTGAGTAGCCAGCCACGCACTGTGGATGGGGTGCCCACGGTGGGCGGGCCCCGGGCCCCAGACCTGTGGGAGGGGGAGGGGAGAGCCTAGAGGACTCGGGGCCCCCTCCCCATCTGAGATGCCCTGGCAGCCAAGTCCAGGTGTTGGCTGGACTCAGGAGTCTGCTCCACGTCTGGTGTTTTGGTACATATGAACCTTCACGTTCCATTCCACAAATGGCCGCTTAAGGCCATGGAATCCAGAGGTGAAGGAGTCGCGAGCCCAGTCACCACACCTCGTGACCCGATGCGAAGTATGTTTTAACATCACCCTGGCTACTGTGGGAAGAATGAGTCTGAGGAGTTCCCTGAAGGGAGACCAGTTTGGGGATCACTGTGATATGCTGGCTGGGGGTTAGGAGGATGAGCGTGGCCTGGACAGGGGTGCTGGTGTGCAGGTGGAGAGGGGCTGGTGGCTTCTGGACAGATCTTGGCGGTTAACAGGGCCTCCTGGACCGTGGGAGAGGCTGAGAGTATGCAGGCAATCACGAATGGCAGCTGGGGATGGTGACTAGGTTAATCATACTCTACTGCATATTTAAAAGTTGCTACGAGGGTAGATCTTAAAAAGTTCCCTTTGCCAGAAAAAGAATTTGTAACTCTCTGCGGTGATGAATGTTAACTAGGCTTACTGGTGATTATTTTGCGATGTAAATATACATCAAATCATTATGTCGTATACCTGAAACTAATATAAGTGTCCTGTTTCAATTATGTATCAATTAAAAAAAAACCTGCGGGAAGGGGTTAGTGCCTTCCTGGAGAGGGTACGGCTTTGGGAACCAGAACTCTGGAAGTCCCAGTGGCCCTAGTGGGCACCAGGGAAAAGCTTCAGAGTAAGGGGATGGGTTAGATAAGTAGCAGCCAGACTCAGGCCACGGTCATGCTGGTTTTCAAGGCATTGATGGAGAGAAGTAGCTCCCAGCTAGTGGGGACTGAGTGCTTAGAAGCCAAAGGCTGTAAGACCCCTGTGAGCAAGTGAAGCCTGCTGGCACTGACAGTGAGTGCTGTGGTGGACCGGATGGGCCTGGAACTTTCTAGAAAAGAAACTGCTCCCAGGGAAGTAGTGCCCGAAGGCGGTGATAATCCATGTCTCGTGTCAGGCTAAGTAACATGCAGCTGCCAAGATGTTTGGGGGGGGACCAGAGCTCTTTTTGTCCCCCATCACCTGCTCAGTGCTTTTTAGCCCTATACAGTTGGCTGTGGAGACCCAGAAATTAGGACTTTGTCTCCCACAATCCGTTTCCAATTTCAGTCCCTGTCTGACATGACTGATAGGATGACTGTGTCAGTGTACGGCCAGGAAAGGGGTGAATGTCTGCGTCATTTTGATCATTTTTGCTTGCTCTTTTGGCACGGGAAGTATCGCACGAGGGAGCTGGTGTGCAGTGTGGTGGTGTGTAGACTGTGGGTTCTGGAGCTGTGCAGACCCAGGTCAGAGCCAGGCGTCACCCCTTCTCAGCTGCCTGACTTTGTCCAACTATCCCTAACCTCTCTGAGCCTGTTTTCTCATATGCAAAATGGGTAAAACAGTAACTTCCACCTCATGAGTTTGCCATGGGGCCTAGGTGAGAGAACTATTAACAATTGTGTGTTCTATGCTTGTGGCAGATTTCAGGTCAGATTATCTACACTTCGCATGCTCAGTAGCCACGTGTGGCTCATAGCTCTCATAACAGGACCGATTTAGGACATTTCCATCACAGCAGGAAGTTCTATTGGAGAGTGCCTTTCTAGACTTTTAGCTCTTTGGACCTATTCTGTCTTGTTCATAGCTGTTTCCCCAGCACCTAAACCAGGGCCTGGCACTTGATAGATGATTAATAAACATTTGCTCCTGTGGGTGTTGGCACTGATCTTTGAACAGTACTTACTTACATAAGCCGACAAGAGGAAACATGTTCAAGGCAGAAGGATCAGCATGTGCAAAGGTGCTGAGGCACGAAAGATCATAACGTATGCCAAACTGCAGGGTGAGTGATAAGGCTGGTACGTAGGGAGTGACTTGGAGAAGGAAATGAGTTGAAGCTCAGGAGGGATGCCGGAGCCCGATCATATGGCCGTCATGAAGAACTTGAATGTTTTCTCAAAGTCGGTGAACAGCCACTGACGTAACCAGGGGAGTGATGTGATCAGGATTTCTCCCAGTCAGAGGTTGGGTTCTAAGTGGGAGAAAAAAGAGACAAGGAAACAAGTGCCAAAGATATTCTAATGCAGACAGGGGTTTCTAACAGCAGCAGTATTGAATTTGGGGCACATAGTTCTTAGGGGAAGGGTGCTGTCCTATGTACTGTAGGATGTTTAGCAGCATCCCTGGACTCTCCCCACTGGTTGTGAGTGGCCAAAGCAAGCTGGGACAACCAAAACTATCTCCTGATGTGCAATACTGTGGGTTGGGGAGGAGAAAATTGCTCCTGGTTGAGAACTACATGTCTAGACTAAAATTCCTTGTCAGTCCTTCAGCATGATTTTCTTGTATCTGTGATGTGTCTTTTACTATTGAGAACTCTGAGGGGCCCATTGCAAAGGGAAGTCATCTCCTACATTGGCTGCATTTAAAATTTGGTTCATGACCTAAGATGTACCCAGGGAACATTTCAGGAACGGTGTGTAAGGCAGCGTGTTAACACCCAAATGAGTGGTGGAGATGGGTTTGGGATGTTCAGGGGAGGGTGGGACATTTGGGATAGACATCACGGGGAAAGCAGCGGCTGAGTAGTCCTGTTGAACACACATAGGGTCTGGTTAGGTGGGAAAGCGGGGAGGGGGCAGGTTGTGTTCTGGGCAGTGCACACAGAATGGGCAAAAGCCTGAAGTTAGGAAGTTACGTGGAACCTTCAAAGAATCAGGTTTGGGGAAACAAATATCAAAGGAAGAGGTGAAAGAGGGGTGATGGTTCGTATCAAGTTGGTCCTTGAAGATCAAAGTCAAACGCATATGCCTTCATGTATTCATTCATTCATTCATGCATTTGTTCGTTCATTCATTGAGTACCAACTCCATACTCAGAGTCTGGCTCCTGTGGCAGCCAATGCTTCTTAAGCTTTTCCCCCGAGGATATACAGCACGCAGGTCAGGCCGGGAGCCTGGCTGCAGTGGAAGAAGGGCATCCAGCAGCAGTCCAACCTCTCCTGTGGGCCCTGAGTGGCCCCGCCCACCCACACAGACAAAACAGCAGAGGCCAGAGACCCTGGGGGAGGTGCCAACCAACCACAGATTTTCTTTGAAGTCTTATTTTTCTATCCTGAAATTTCACATGAATTGTGCATTTTACTCCCATAAAATGTCTATTTTAGGTTTAATAATCACATTTTACCCCACTCCCAGATTTCAAGCAAAATTGATGTTCCCAAAAGATGCAGTGTGTATCCCATGGTTTTCTGTACTGCCTGGTGCATCCCCATATCTTCAGACGTGTACGTGTGGCCCAGTTTGAGAAACACAGTCCCTAGTATGTGGAGAGTGATTTGAGATCATTTGGCTGAAGAACAGAATGGTAGAATTTATGTTTTATGGAAGATGAACACGGTGGTGGCGGGAAGAAAGGAGAATTAGAACATTTTGCTTTTGTCTCAATACAAAGGAAACTCATAGCCTACGTAAGGATGGTGGCTATGGAAATCAGAAGGAAGAGAAGTGGAAAAGGAACATTTGTTAGAAAATAACCATGGGTGGGCACCTGGGTGGCTCAGTTGGTTAAGTGACTGCCTTCGGCTCAGGTCATGATCCTGGAATCCCTGGATTGAGTCCCGCATCGGGCTCCCTGCTCAGCAGAGGAGCCTGCTTTTCCCTCTAACCCTCCCCCCTCTCATGTACTCTCTCTCTCTCTTTCATTCTCGCACTCTCAAATAAATAAATAAATCTTTAAAAAAAAAACAACCATGGGTGACGACATAAGCAGTATCAGAGTTTGGCATTCATTGCACATGGATACTAGTTGTTCATTGGCCTTCCCCTCTAGACCACAAACCCTCTGAGGAAGAACTAAATCTGTTTTACTCGCATCACATTGCCAACTCCTGGCACATAAGTGGGTGCTCAGTAAATACTTATTCAATAAATGCATAAATGCCTGAGGGTTGACGTAAATGGTGTGTAGAACAGGGACCGGTGAGAAGCCACACTGGGGCAGAGTAGAGGGTTGGGATTCAGTGGGGGACATGCTTTGTGTGGGGTGACATGAGCGACCTCAGGGGGCAGGCCTCTCTGGTGAGTGAAGGCAGAACCGGCCGGTAGGGCCACCGACCCACAGTGGATGTGGGAGATGGCGGGAGGGGCCCCGGTGTCCTCACAGCCCAGTGTGGCTGACATGAGCCTGGGCTTTGGAGTCAGACCAGGATATTGAGGAATAAACCCACTGGGAGGTTTGATAAACCCTGAACCCTGAAGGGTGGAAAAGACAAGGCCTTGGAAACTCCCAGAGCTATAAAGGTTTCGAGCAGAAGCTTTGGAATCAGAGCTCCACTCTGACGTTCAATTACTATGTGACCTCGGGCAAGTTATTTAATCCTTCTGAGCCCCACGTTCCTCATTTGAAAGTAGAAAGCATGAGGATGGCCTCATCAGGCTGGTTGTTCATGAGAAGTAAATGTCATCATGTGTGTAAGAACGTGGCATCTGCTGGGCACGCAGGAGGCAGTAAGGGGCACAGAGGACCTGAATTCCCCATTCCAGGCCTGCAGCTGGGGCACAGTGCTAAAGCCTCAAACCTTTTTCCAGATATATGAAGCCCCATTAGTCATTTGTTTAAGTAGTTTTTGTTGAGCACATACTATGTACATCAGGTATTTTACCAGACTGGAGACACAATGGTGAGTGAAACCATACCTGGTTTCCTCCCTCTTAGAGCTTCCTGTCTTTGTTAATGAGGGTTCTGCAGACAAACAGAACCAATAGGAGGTAGATAATAGATAGTAGGTAGGTAGGTAGATATCTCATATATATGTATACATGTATGCGTATGAGAGAGATTTATTAGAAGTATTTGGCTTATGGGGGGGGTGGCGCCTGGGTGGCTCCGTCGGTTAAGCATCTGCTTTTGGCTCAGGTCATGGTCCCAGGGTCCTGGGATCGAGCCCCGCATCAGGCTCCCTGCTCCACGGGAAGCCTGCTTCTCCCTCTCCCCCGGCCCCCCCCCCCCCGCTTGTGTTTCCTCTCTCGCTGTGTCTCTGTCATATAAATAAAAATCTTAAAAAAAAATAAAAAAAGAAGTATTTGGCTTATGGCATTATAGTTCAAAGACCAGCAGGCCTGTGACCCAAGAAGAACCAGTGTTCTTGAACTTCAGTTCAAGTGCAAAGCCAGGAAAAAATGAATGCCCCAGGTCAAAGGAGTCAGGCAGAAGAATTCCCTCTTATTTGGGGAGGGTTGTCAGCCTTTTGTTCTAGTCAGACCTTCAACTGATTGGATGAGACCCACCCACATTAGGGAGGGCAATCTGCTTTACGTGGTCTATCAATTTAAATGTTGAAGCCATCCAAAAACACTTTCACAGAAACACCTAGAATAATGCTTGACCAAGTATCTGGGGCACCCCAGGGCCCAGTCAGGCTGATACATAAAATTAACCCTCACATGAAGGAAGAAAGATCCATTCATCAGAGAATGACAAACAGGTATGACATTGCAACTGTCAAAAGTAGTATGAAAGAGAGGCCCATGGTGCTAGGAGGGCATGAGACAAGGAGCCGACACCCCAGGCAGTAACCTCCGAGCTGTGACCTGACCCCTGAGAAGTTCCCTGCGAGAGAACAGGGAAGAGTTATCGGGTGCATAGAAGCAGGAGGCTTGCTCAGCCACACACCCAGGGCTCCCTAGGGACTGCTACTCCCTGCAGCCTGGGCCACCCAGCCCTAGAGAGGCAGAGCCTGGGGACAGTCCCCAGAGCAGCCCGGGAGCTAGTTAGCAGCCCGTGGGCCTCTGCCGCAGCCCTGCCTCCCCACGCTCCACCCCGACACTGACAGCAGCAGGGCTCAGAGCTGCCAGCCGCCAGCCTCCTAACCTAATGAAGAGGTGAACAAAATTCATTTTCCTGACTCGTCCGAAGTGCCGACCTTCTTCAGTGCACTCCCTGCCTTTGTTCGGCTGTAGCGGCTGCGGTGGCCCTGGCTCCTGCCGGCCAGGAAAACGAGCTGTGTCTGACCTCCCGCCTGACATTTCATATTGATTTTCTGCATCCTCCTCAAACACCAGCCTCCAGCAGACGACAGCTCAGCCAAGGTGTGTGAACAGAATTGAGACAGTTCATCAGAGTTCAGAATGAAAAGCAACATTGGCTTTCGGAGATGAGCTCTGAGAAGGAGAGTATTTAATAACCGTCGGCGTTTAATCAAAATGCCGAGGAGATCCATGTGATCAGAGCAGCATATATTAATTTCCATATGGCCCTCACTCTGCATACTCAGCAGGGGTTGGAAGGGATGATTCGCTCCCTCGTCTCTCTGTTTTTTTCCTAGCCCTTCTGGCGGTAGTGACAAGGGTTGCGTTTGCAGTTTGAGATTTTAATGTCTGAAACAATAGGGTGTGGACGGCAGTACCAGTCAGCTGGGCTGAACCATGCTTTTCCTTCTCGATGCATGACTGTTGGCAGGTGAGGGGAGAAACTGGCCAGGTGGGACGAATGACAACCTAGGAAATGAAAGAGAAATGACATCTGAACTCCTTCCCAGTACACTGCATGAATCTGGTCCCTGCCCACCTCTCCGACCTCAGCTCCCCATAGTCTGGCCACACAGGCCTGCTTCCTGCACCTCTAACACACCCCGGCCTTTCCTGCCTTGGGACCTTTGCACGGGCTAGCACGGGCTAGTCCTCTGTCTAGAATGCTCTCACGGCATGTTTCCACTTGTCTGGACTGTCCTCATTTTTTTAGGACTCTGGGAAAATCTCACCTCCTCAGAGAGGACTTTCCTTTTTACCTCATTTGTACCCTATGTATATCTCATCACCCTGTTTTATTTCTTTAGTTTTTCATAGCATTCGTCTCTAGATGTTTGCTTTTCCTTTTCTGTCCCCCCAGCTAGAATGTAATCTCCATGAGGGCAGGGACTGTATCTTAGCAACCACTGAATTACCAGTACTTCGTGTAGTGCCAGCTACAGTAGGGCTTCACTGAACATCTGTGGCAGAAAGGCAGGCAGATGGGAAAAGTCAGGTGAAAGACGGTAGATTCGTTTACTAGGGTTCCTGTAGCAAAGTACCACAAGCTGGGTGGCTTAAACCCCCAAACCCAATTATCTCTAGTTCTGGCACCAGAAGTCCTATATCAGAGCATTAACAGAGTTTACTGCTTTTTTTTTTTTTTAAGATTTTATTTATTTGAAAGAGAGAGAGAGAGAACACAAGCTGGGGAAGAGGCAGAGGGAGGGAGAAGCAGACTCCCTGCTGAGCAGGGGGCCCGGCAGGGGACTCGATCCCAGGACACTGGGATCATGACCTGAGCCGAAGGCAGATGCTTAACCGACTGAGCCACCCAGGTGCCCCTAGAGTTCGCTTCTTCTGAGTGCTGTGCAGAAAGGATCTATTCTAGGCCCTTCTCCCTGGCTTATTGATGACTGTTTTCTCCCTGTGTCCTCACATCATTTTTGCTTGGCACATGTCTGTATCTAAAACTCCCCTTCTGCTAAGGATACCGGTAGTATTGGACTTGGGTCCACCCTAGTGATGTCATTTAATTTAATTACCTCTTCAAAGGCCCTGTGCCCAAATACAGTTACATTCTGACATACTGGGAGTTAGGGCTTCAACATAAGAATTCGGGCAGGGAGGGACACAATTGAGCGCCTAACAGAAGACATGAACATAATCGGGAGCACGGGCAGTGATAGGTGTGGATCCCAGGCTCAGTTGCTGTGATTGAGAAAAGAGGCAGGCGAAATCCTCAAATGGAAATGGAGAAGGGGGGGGTGGGGCCCTGAAGGGCACTAGAGATTGAACTTGCCAACAACCTGTGGACGCGGTTCAAGATGGAGCAAGTGGGCGGTGATTAGGATCAACGTGAAGGCGGGCTGCGGGTAGAGACCCCCCCCCCAGGAATGCAGCAACGTGAGGGGAGTAGGGGTAGATGGAGGCTGGAAGGCAGGAATGAGGTCAGAATCCCGAGATGCAGGCACCTTGCGTGTCTTCCACATCCCCCCAGGGCTGTATTTGTACTTCTCTGATTTGATGTCCGTGGATAACAGAAGAGCCCTGCGGGGATGCCTTCGCTCCAGAATGGAAACAGAGGGTTCCCTCTACACACACCCTCGGACAGCACCTGTCTTAGGTACTGGGATGCGCGGGGCCGTGCACAGCCCAGCAGGATGTTGCTTGTCTTCATCCATTTAAGCTGCTGTGATAGAATACAGACTAGGGGGCTGGAACACCCCACATTTATGTCTCTCAGTTCTGGAGGCTGCAAGTCCAAGATCAAGACCCCGGCAGACTCAGTGTCTGGTGGGGACCTACCTCCTGGTTCAGAGACAGCTGTCACCGTGCTGTGTCCTCACATGGGACTCTGTTTTATAAAGGCACTGTTCCCATGCGTGAGGATGGGAACTCGAGACCTAGTCACCTCCCCAAGGCCCCACTTACATACCATCGCACTGGGGATGAGGATTCAACATGTGAATTTGGCACGGGGGACACAAACATTCAGTCCATAGCTTTCCCTGTGAGCATGGGCCAGAACGCTGTTGCTTTGTTTCATGCCTTCTTCCAGACTAAACTGACAGTAGCGTGTGAGCTCCGAGACAGCGCCGGTGTCAGGGAGGGAAGTCAGTCCGGTGTCCACTGTTAGTCTGCGCCCATGGCCTGACTGGGTGACCTGGAACAGGTTACTTAACCTCTCTGCGCCTCCATTTCCTCGTCTATAAAATAGGACTGGTGGGAATGCATGCCTTCTAGGATGCTTGTGAGGCTGACAGGAGAAAGCACCATAAAGCCTTAGAACAGCACCCAGCCCATGTGAGCCCCATGTCAGATGCGGTTGGGATGCTGGTGCTTTCCTGCTTCCCTTCCACTCTTTTAAGAGTGGGAACAGGAACAGCGGCAGCAACAGCCGTCGATGGAGTAATGTCAGGGGCCACTACCACCGCTGACTTCTAGAACATGTTACGATGTCCGGGAAGTAAGCCAAGGTGCAGGCTCACTCAGACCCCCTGACAGCCTTGTGATGTGCGTAGCATCATGAGTCACATTTTACAGACAACCAAGAGGGGAGATGATACTCTGATGGCCACCAAGTGTTCTTCTTGCGACAGAACACCAAACGCTCCCCAGCAACAGAGCTGGGGTTTGAGACAGACCTGTACCCCTTAACCAGGACACCAGCAATCACTTACTCAGCTACGATTTATTCAACACCTAGTCACTCCTGTCCTGACGGAGCTCACATGCCAGTGGGGGGGAGGGGAGCAGGAAATATGCCAGTGTACAAATGAACGCGTTCATTTCACCCAGTGACAAAAGCTGTAGGATTAAACAGGATTAAGGAGTAGCTGGGTGGAGGTATTTGCATACGGTGTTGGGGCAAAGCCTTTGAACTGAGACTTGAATTGTCAGAAGCAGACAAACAGAGATTAACATCGATGTATGAAGGCCCTCACAGGTGAACAACCTTGTGTGTTGGAAGAATAGAAGAAATAACAATGGATGGAGGCTGGTGGGTGGAGCCGTGGAGCGGAGGATGAGGCAGAAAAGGCAGGTGGAGGCCAGAGGAGGTCGTCTGGTAGACCAGGCGGAACAGCTCAATTCTGTTTAAAGTGAGGTGGAAGCCAGTAGACGGTTCTAAGCAGAGAAGTGGCTAGTACTCTGTTTATAGCCATAAAAGAGTTCTCAAAGAAAAGGGGGTGGCAAGCCTGGAAGCAGAGAGACCGGTTAGCAGGCTCTCACCTCAGCCTAAGCAAGAAATGATAGTGACTCTGACCAGGGTGGGGGCACACAAGGGGTGGTAAGTGGACAGACAGATGCAGAATCTCCTGAGGAGGCAGAATTCAGAGGAGCCATTGAGAGGCCAGCATGGAGAGGTCTAGAGATGAGCCTAAGATAACTCGTAGGTTTTCTTCTGGAGCAACAGAGGGCATGGTGGTGACATACAGAGAGACTGAGGATATTGAGGCAGGAATGGGTTGATGTGGAAAGACCAAGCATTGTCTTTGGGATGTGCCAGATTGAGGTGTCTCTGACCCGCCCGTGTAGGGAAGTCTGCAACACGAGGACACCTGAGTGTGGATGTCAGGAGAGAGGTGTGGGCTGAAGAGAGAATTTACAAGTCATGAGCTGCTAGGATATTTAAAGCCCTGGGATGGGGTGAAGTGGCTTAAGGGAGAGGGTGTCAGTGGGGAGGAGCGGACAGTCCAGGATAGAGGCCTAGGGCAGAGCAGCATTCACCAGTGGGGCGGGGTGGGGGGGAAGGAGGCGGTCTTTGACAGGAGGCTGAGTATGAGCCGCCTGAGAAGTAAGAGGAAAATGGGGGCTGGGGGAGAGAGAGGGGTGGGGAGCAGTGGTGTGTAAGCCAAGAGAGGAGAGAAGGCCAGGGTGAGGGGCCAGGGCTGTTGTGGGCAGCAGGGACGGGGGACTCTGCAGCACCAGGCCCCTTCCTGGCTGCACTGGTGAGTCTGCTGCATACAGTCATTCTCTTTCAGCCACCAGGCCCTTCTGCACTGGCAGCTCAAGCTGTGACCACCGAGACTCCCTCATCCAGGGGAGACCAAGGCAGGCCGCCTGGATAGGGACAGTCAGCACCAACCCTGCAGTGTGCTTACGTCTACAGTCATGGGGCTGGTGTGAAGATGATCTGACTTTTTCATGTCTTGGGGGGAAAGGTAGAAGCACTTGAGGCCATCAGGTCTGAGATGTTTTAGTGAATAGTGGAGTCATTGGGAAACAGCCTGGTTCTATTGCAGACGGGGTACGGTTTGGTGCCCAGCCGAACAATCCAAATCAGAAATTCCGTTTTCCTCCAGAAGTGTGTGTAGTAGAGGGGGATGGCTCTTCTGCATTTGGTGGAAGCCTCACAGCAACCCATGAAGATTGGTTCTGATAACTCCTGTTTACAGATGAGGCACAGAGAGGGGAAGACACTTGTCCCGAATCACAGTGAAGGAGCCACCATTTGAACCCAGGTCTGTCTGCTTCCAAAGAAGAATTGATTCTTTTCCTGGCTCTTTGGCACCTAGCAAAGCAGCATGACCTTCTGCTAACATCCAGAAAGATTATTTCATGGGGCTCCATTTCATATAAACCCCATCGGGTGGATCCCCCAGCCCAGTGGTTTCCAATTGCAGAACTAACTCTGCCCTTGCAGAGAACATGAAATCCACTGTCCCATTCTTCACCCTCATCTACAAACTTAATTGCCAAGGCCTGCTTCTCAAGACCACTAGATCCCTTAATAAAGCTACGCTTCATTCCCCAGGTCTCTGGTGGAATGGGCCCGAAGACATCCGCGACAATACAGCTGCAATGAATCTTAAAACCTCTGAGGTTTGATACAGCTTCCAAAAGGGGTTCAGTATTGATCAGGGACATAATTAACAGTGTTTATTTTAGGGGAGGTGAGGTAAAAAAAAAAAAAACAAGGCCCTTTATTAAAATGCTTTTGCCTGATGACAGGATTACAAACACACAGAGCTCCCCGCCTCCACCACCCCGGGGAAAAGCCAGAGACTTGCTACAAGGAGTAGAATTCACTAAAACCAGCCCTCCCCCCACCCCAACCCAGTGTCTACCCCATTCAAGCTTAGCAGCCATTAACAACTGAGCAGCCAAGACCCAAGCCACAGGGTAAAAGTAGAATCCCTTCCCCCTTTCCCCATCCTCATTTCCATTTTTGATTAATTTAACCAGTTCTGTCAATTAGTCATCCTGGAGACTCCAGTTGAGTGCATTTTCCTAAGAACTAGAAGGCTTATTAATTTTGGAGGCAAGTGTCATTCATTAGAGGTTGACACCTTCCCAGACCCCACCCTCTCCCTCGCTAGGGGCCTTAGATGACAAGGCCATGGAGCCACAACTGGCTCAGGCACATGGCTGCAGCCCCAGAGACACAGGACGGGAAAGGCTGACCATGACATTGGAAGTGGCACGGGCTGCTTTGGGCTTAGGACATCTCAAAGCCAACTTGCCTGTCATCCTCATCTATGACAAGCCATCCCTGGCAAAGCAGTCACAGGCACTAGGTGAGCATCCTGACTTTGAGGTTCAAGAGAACCTTAGTCAAGGGAATACCTGGAGGAAATTTTCCCCTGGGAGAGGCGTTGGCCCGGGCAGGATAGGTCTTAGATAAGCCTGTCCCTTCCTGCCACAGGTGACGTCAGAAAGTTCACCTCTTCCTCTGTGTATTGGTTTCCTCTGGCTGCTGTAACAAGTTATCACAAAGTTCATGATTAAAAGCAACATAAATGTATCATCTAATGGTTCTGTAGGTCAGAAGTCTGGCATGGGTCCCACAGGCTAAAATCAAGGTGCTGGCAGGGCTGTGTTCTTCTGGAGTCTCTAAGGGAGAATCCATGTCTTTGTTTTTTGAACTTCTAAGAGGCTACCCCCATTTCTTGGCTTCTGGCCCCTTTATCTGAAAGCCAGCGACGGTGGGACGAGTCCTTAGCACAGCACATCACTCTGACTCTGCTCTTCTGCCTTCCTCTTCCGCTTGTAAGGACTTTGGTGAGTGCATTGCACCTGCCCAGGTAATCCAGGTTAATCTTAGTTTAAGGTCAGCTGATGAGCAACCTTAATTGCATTTATAATCTTAACTCCCCTTTGCTGTGAAAGGTGAAGTATTCACGAGTTCTGGGGATTAGGACATGGACACCCTTCCGGAGTCACGACTCTGCCTACCATCATCTTCACATTTCACCAAGTAGGACTCAGTGCCCTCCATCTGACCACCTGATGCTATTGGTAGAAATGCCGTTTCTGTTGCCATCTCTCCCACTAAGTAGCTCCTCCCTTATGGCTGAAGCTCGTTATTTGTCCATTTTGCCCTTAGCCCTAGTGAAGGTGCTAACCAAATGCCCGTAGAACAGCTCTAGTCATGCAGTTTGATAAATTTGCACCTGGGCCTTCTCTTTTTATAAATGAAAAGGTTCACACTAAAGAGTGGCTGCCCCCAGCTGTGTTCACTCATTCCTAGCTTTGGGAATGCATCGGCATTTGTAGGTAGGCGAAATAAAGGGGAGAGGAGTCTGTGAAATGACAATCAACCTACTATCCATTTATTTGACAAATACTGATTGTTGCTACTATGTGCCAGGCTTTGTTCTAGGCACTAGGAAGATGATGCCTCCCACTCCCATGGCACCCTATCCAAGTAGTTGGACAACACACACACAGGCAAATAAGATAACGTGAGATTTGGTAAAAAGTGTTTCTGGAGAAGAAGCCGCAGCAGATGCAGAGGCTCTGAATCTGGACTGTGCTTGCCAGGTTGAGGGGCAGCGGAAGACCACTTTGTCTGTAGTGTGGTGAAGGAAGCAGCAAGAAGGGAATTGGGAGGAGCAGGCTGGTAGCCCAGGTCACAAAAGACTCCAGTGGGAACTCATTAGAGGTCACTAGGGCATCACTAGGATTCAGGGGTCACCCCACACAACCCCCAGGCCTCACTCCCAGGGTATTCCATGCAAAGGCTTTAGGAGTCAGGCAACTTGGTAGCCCTGTAGGCAAAGATAAAGGCATTTGGCATTTATTTTATGTGGGAAGAGAAAATCTAGGGGGGCTTGTGCAAAGGAGTACCATGCATACTCGGGGCGCCTGGGTGGCTCAGTCGGTTAAGCATCTGCCTTCGGCTCAGGTCATGATCTCAGGGTCCTGGGATCGAGCCCCACGTCGGGCTCCATGCTCAGCGAGGAGTCTGCTTCTCCATCTGCCTCTCCCTCATGCTCGCTTGCTTGCTCTCTCTCTCAAATAAATAGATAAAATCTTAAAAAAGGGGGGGACCCTGCATAGACTTGTAAATATATCACTCAGGATATGTAAAGAATGAAATGTGAGGAAGAAAAGTGGATGCTGAGAAGAGTTAGAAAGGCATCAAATGGTCCAGGCAAGAGAAAATAACGGCTTAGATCTAAACTGGCCTCACGTGGGCTGTGCTTTGAGTGTAAAGTGAATAGGACTTGTTTGAAACCTAGATATGGAAGGTGAGGTAAAGGGAAGAATCCAGAATGATGCCCAGCATTTTGGCCTAAGCACGTGCCCAAATGGAGGACAGTGAATGAGCTGGCATAGACTAGTGGAAAGACCGTTTGGGAAAGAGACTCACAAATTCTGGGGACATAAGAGTCATATAAAAAAAAAGGCATAAACGATTATATTGATACCTTTTATTGTTCAGCATTTTACCATTTACAGAGCCCCTTCTATTTCTTATCTTATTGATCTTCACACAACCCTATGAGTTCAGAGTATTTCCTCCTTTTTGCAGCTTAAGGAAATGAAAACCCGGTAGAGTTAAATCTAATACACTGACAAAGATCGTGGGTTTATCACGGGTTTATTTCTTCCTATAATGAATAGGGCCACCTTCCGTATTTGCCCAGCTCTGGGGGTAGGGAAGGGAATGGGGAATCTCTCACATGTGTAATTGACCCATGTTTAAGTCTATCGGCTAATTCGAACACCCTGTGCCGTTCCCATAATTCTATTTTGACAGCTCCGTAGGTGGCATCCATAACTGAGTTGTGAGATCTGCTGTCCACTCACGCAGCTTCCAGCCCCATCAGTGCAGGTCCCTTTATCTGCTGAATTACTCTGAGCACCTGCTGGCCTCCCATCGTCCACAAGCACAGCCCAGAGGCAGCGGAGGGCAGGGGAAGGCTCACCCCCACCAAGCTTAGAATGATACTTGCTTCTATCTTCTCTCACATCTTTAACCTGAACATAAAGATTTAAATAGGATTTATCTTATGGATGGGCATCCTTAATCTTGGGGGTCAGCTCATTCATCCTGAAATTTTGGTATCATTTCAAAATCCCCATAATGTCATGAAATTGTCATTGAAAAGTTTACGTATGAGAAAATGGGATCACCCAGCTTAGGGAAAAAAAAATGGTGAGATCAAACAAAGCAAGGAACTGACTGGTCAGTAAATGTGAGTCAGGTATTGTGTTCGACACAGCAGGATAGGCAGACATGTAAGATGCAGTCCCTGGCTCAGTGGACTTGTCTCCATCAGATGAGAGGATATGAAACTATGGAACGTTTCTAACATAAACTTCGTTTTATTTTTTTTTAATTGCCAGCTTTATTTTTTTATTTTTTATTTTTTTCAGTTGTAATAACTAATTATGTACTATACAGTGGCTAACTGAATGTGAAAAAAAAGAGTATTGTGATAAACTTTAACCCAACACATTTGGTAATTTGAATAAAATGTACAGATTCCTCAGATAAATTTCATTTTAAATTGAATGTGGACTTAGATTCCCAGCGTCTGAGAGAGAAAACACTGACTACACAGTATTTATGCTATCATGTTACATGGTTAAAATGAACTGGCATGCCAAATGTCATCCTCAGCGTATCCTGGGTGTTCCTGAAAGTTCCGAATCATGGCATTTTTCAGTCCATGTTTACTGGGATTCTTCTGTATTCCTGTCAGTGTAGAGCCACAGAAATACGGGTGTGTGTTAATGGAGCACACAGTTGCTCACACCTATGAAGGTCAGGAAGGAGCAGAAGCATTCCTGAACAGCATCTGACATATCCTACATGCTAAATCATACTTAGCGAGGGAATGAATGAATGATAGGAGACCTGTTTATAAAAGAAGGAACATCAGATAAAAGGTAGCGTGTGTCTCACAATACACTAGTGCTGTGGTTCTGAAGCCAAGGATGAAAATGAAGACATTGGGTGTTATCTTGTCCTGGTGCCTAGGAAAACCAAATGAGTTAAAACTCAGAATTTTCTCAATTGTAAGCTTTCCTCCTAGAAGTGTTCCCGAAACATTTGTGGTCTGTATATATGCCTGTAGTACAAAATCATGTATTACTTAATTCCGAGGGATAGATAATAACCTCCTTTAAGGGTAATATCATAATGTTTTATGATGTTCTGACTTTTGTGTCCTGATGAGAACACGTTCAGGGAAGGAAGGGATTGTTTCTGAATTGGGTGTCCAGAAGGAGATTGGTGGGGGGCAGTGGGAGGGAAAAGAAGGGGCAGGGAGTGCGAGAGGAAGCAGTGAGGCAGAGCAGGCCCCTAACAGCTTTCTGGTATGGAGTTCCCAGCTCCATTGAGGTTTATGAAGGTAAACCGTAAAGGCCAGTTATAGGTATTGGTGAGACTTGTGGTTTGGAAAGTAGGTTTTAATGAGGACAGAGAGAGGACGCATACTTCAGTGGTCAGTAGTGCTGGTCTAGGGTCAGACAAACCCAATGTGGGTCACTTGGACCTAACTTCTTGTACTTAAGCCCTGTAAGCCTCAGTGTCTCCCTCTATACAATGGGGACAATAATGGAGCCTGCATTATTAGATTGTTAGGAGGATTCAGTGAGATAAAGCCTGGCCCACAGAAAGCACTCAATATTTATTAGTATTTCATATTTTCCCAACAATCCATGAACTCAGAGATGAGAAAATGGGGGCTCAAGAAAGCAAGTAACTTAGGCAAAGTCAAAGATCTAGTCATAGGCGGAGCCGAGATTCAAACCCAGGTCTAAAGCCTGAAGCTGTTGAGAAGGAATGCCCTGGCGATACTTCCCGTCATTGCCTCACCAGGCCAGAGGGGGTGGCGGCTGGTTAAGCCAGGGACCGGGAGAGCAGAGGAGGGCTCAGACATTCCACTGGTGGAGTCTGGCTTTCCGGACATCAGCAGACTGTGGCTCCTGTATTTCCTGAGCACCCGCTGAGCGGGCACCTTGAGCACACTGCAGGGAAGTGCATTAGTGACAGTGCAGGGATCCTTCGTCTTCAGCCAGATTCAAAACGAGAACGGGATACAGACTGTCCCTCCTGTCCTCCCCCGGCCAAGCCGTTAAGCCAGAGTGCTTGCTGAGGGACACAGCCTTTATTTTCTGTAGCGACTGCAAAATGCGTTCTCTCTTCAAGGTCCTAGAGACTCCTTGGAGGGAAGGGGAGCGCAGGTGGGAGTGGTCTTTGTGGAGCCAGTGAGGAACAAGAAAGGGGGCAGCCAGCAGGTAATAAGGTACTCAGTTAGCCTGGTGACTGTCCTCCACTTTGCCCCTGCTGCACTGTGTTGTATCTCCGCCCCGGTTAATCTCTGTGATGGGTGAGAGCACACAGCTGATGTCCAGATCGGACATTTAATGCTTTGACCACTCTTATTTGTTGTACTGGGCCCCTGCCCTCTGGTGTCTGCAGTTTCCAGGTTGAAGGCCTCACCCTTCCTGATCGTGGGACTAGAGGCCCACGGCCCAGGGAGAGAGCTGCAGCTAGGTCCACATTCCAGCTCTGCCTCCTCCTGGCCTGCGCTGGGAGCCTCATTTCCTCATCTGCAAAAACAGAAGTGTTGAGAGAATGCAATGGAATATCACGTGCATACAGAGTTTAGCACAGTGCCTGGCAGATGCGAGGCTATGACTCCATGCACCCCAACATGGTAGCTTTACTACACCACGTATGTGAGCTCCAGGAACATTCAAGACACGGGTCTGACTGTCCGTGGGTTAGGAACAATGTTTTCCTGTAGAAAGCTGTGCTGGGAACACAGGCATTGCGCCAGAGCCGTGAGCACACAGTGAAGCGATAACCAGCCTACACCAGGTGCCTCTCCATACGGTGCTTGGCCCATGTCCAGATGGACCCTCCTACTCAGCCTTGAACCCCTGACTTCGCTCTGCAAGGAGATGACTGTCAGCAGGGTGCCGCTCCTCTCTCCCTTTCCGTGTTTATGCCTCTCATTGCAGTGATTATGTATCCAGCCTGGAAAATGGTGACATCTTGGGAGTGCGGGCCTGGCTTCTGTGGTACCATGACAACCAGCTGCCCAGCAATCACCCCTAATAACGACCAAAGACTCAATCCCTTCCACTTGGGCAGAGCCTCCCCAGGGAGCTCAAGCTTCTCCTGGTGCAGCTGCACAAATTTTGAGAGAGAGAGAGAAAGAAATCAGGGAGACGAGAAGTCTCTAACCTGTCATGTACGGAGTGGGCCCAGGGACCCGAGGACGCTGTTGTCATGTTCCGGCAGTCTGGTGGCTGCAGGAACGTACACTTCCACAGCAGGAGGCATAAGGACCCACGGATGCCTTTGCTACTCACCCACCTTAAAGAGAGATGCTATGCTGGAGGGAAAGACCAAGTATGAGCACTTGTGAAGCCGGGCCTCAGTTTTACCAGATTACTTCATGAGGCTCCTGGCAAGACCCCCACTGCCAAGTCATCGTGTCATCTGGACAGGCACCGCCTCCCTTCCCCGCTGCAGGCCCGAGACAGTGTTCTCCGAAATCTCCAATCAGCATCTTTCCAGAATGACGGTTCTCAGAAAGGCACCAGCCGTGCTTGGCTAATAAGTGATTATTCCTCCCCAAGGAAGAACAAACAGGCCCTAATTAATACACTTGTCTGTGGATGTTAGCCCAAATTCAGCCTTTGGGTTGGCAGGTACCCCCTCCGCCGAACACAGGTTCCCACTTCCCCTCTCTTTAGATCACAGGTTCCAACTGAGGCTCCTTCGTGATAAATGTCTAACCCCAGAGCTAATGAGGCTCTAAGATTCTGTCCTCTCTCAGGGAGCACATGGTCCCAGTCTCTCCAAGCCCCCCCCAATTCCTCGGCTGGGAGATGGAGCTCATTCTCACCCGGGACAGTGCCTGGCAGGTACCACGTGCTGCTGGCACTCCTGCCCCTCTCCCGTGGGGCCTGCCCCCTGCACTAGGATTGCTTAGCTCCTTGCGAGTTCTCAATAAATACCTATGTTCTTTAATAAAATAGGGAGGATGGCCAAATGAACCAGTTAGAGGAAGGAAAAGATATAGAGGGCTGAGGTGGTGAAAGAAGGCTTCTTGGAAAAGAACAGGAGGCAGAGAAACACGGGAGCAGAGAGAGGTGGTCTTCTGGACTGAATGTGTCCCTTCAGAATTCGCATGTTGAAATCCTAACCCCCAATGTGATGGTATTTGAAGGTGGGGCCCTTAGCGGGCAATTACATCATGAAGACAGAACCCACATGTATGGGATTCATGCCCAGATAAAAGAGGCCTCCACCCTCTCCATCACATGGATACAAGACACTGGCCATCTGCAACCCAGAGCCTGATCCTCTTGGCACCTTACTCTCAAATTTGCAGCCTCTAAAACTGTGCACAGTTTCTGTTGTCGATAAGCCACCCGTCTGATCTCTTCTGCAGTAGCAGCCCAGACTACATCAGGAAGGCATGAGCATGCATCAGGGGCTAGCACCTCCTCAGTGCCCCGTAAACACTGGTCATCATTATTGCAGCATGTGAACCACACATCACAGGTGACAGCCCACGCAGCTGACAGATGAATTGCATTTGCCCACACACTAAAATGTTTTAATTGGTTCCTAACAATGAAACATCTGGATTTCTCAGAAAAACTTAGACTTTACAAATGAGACCATCTGGCTCTGCTGGACCCACATTCCTGCATGGCAGCGATCAGCTGGAGCTGAGTGGAAACCGCCCCCTGTATCAGTTGTGGTCACAGAAGTTTGCCACAGTCCCCGCCACTCCCTGTTGTGAGTCCACGCCTGCTTTGTCTGACTCACAGTGCGCCTGGCCACTACCGGCAGGAGCTCTCGGACCCTGGTGCAAATGATGAGAAGGCCAGTGAGGCCACAAGGCAGTATGGGAGCAGGAGAGAAGGGGGCAGTAACACCACAGTGCCGACCTCAGGCCTGATATGGAGGGCCCCGATGGCGGGCTGAGGAGGTGGCATTGTTGGCTGTTGGCCATGGGGAGTCAGGGGAGGTGTCTTTGCAGGGAATTGGCATTGCTTTGGGAAAGAGTTACCCAGCATTCAGCCGGATCACAGGTAGCCTCATGTTCTGCTCCATCCTCCTGGTGTCTGGGCTCCCCGGCTGGCTTTCTTTGCAGCTCCTCTGTCCTGGTTCCTCTGGACCATGTCAGCTCACTTTCGTGACCCCACACCTGTCCCAGTGCCTTATACCTAGCGGCCCTCAGCGCACGTGGGTTGAAGAGTGTGTAGGCGTCCTACCTACTTTTCTCCCTTTTGATTCTTAAAATGGCATCTGCATTTTAAAGATAAGGAATCTGAATCTCAGAAAGTTACAGAAACTTGAAAAAGACAATCCGGCCTGGAAGTGGCGGGCCGCGGATTCTAGCCCGTGTGTGTCCGACTCCGAAGTCCATCAGCCTCTCCGGTACCAGCCTCGCACGTGTACCTGAGGAAAGCACGTTTGCTGTTACTGAGCCACGATCTCATCCTCCAGGCTTTCCACAGAGTGCGCCAGCAGCCATCCTCCGATCCTCCTGCCCCCTGAAACGTGCTCACTCTTGCTGACTGTCCTGTCTACCAGAGGAGGCACCCCTCCCATCCCCGGACCATCGTCATCAGGGGTCAGCAAACCGTGGTCTCCAGGCCAAATCTGGCCCACCCCCTGTTTTTGCACAACTCTAGTGAGGAATGAGGATTTGGCATTTTTAAACAGTCAAACGAAGAGGAACCCTACTGTCTCATGACCTGTAAAAATTAGATGAAACTGAAATTTCAGTATCCACAAAGAGCGCTTGATGGGAATATGTGGCCACCTGCGCTGCTTTCACACTATGATAGCTGCAACAGAGACCAAATGGCCCTTAAGTAAGTAAGTAACTTAGGCAAAGTCACCTGGGACTACCTGGCTCTTTACACGGGAGGTTTGCTGGACCTCTGATCTATCTAGTGCTTATTTATCCCTCAAGCTTCAGCCTGTGACTAAGCCTTCCCTGATCACACCAGCCAGTTCAGACCCCACCCGCCTGTCCCATCATGTCTCCGCCCTCTGAGCTGTAGTCCATTTTTTCCTCTCTGGGGAAAAAAGAAAAAAAAAAAGGTTTGACTCGTTATTTCTTAACTTTGAATGATTGTTTATTAAAAGATCTGTTTATGAAATATCATATATGCTGACCTATTTTGGAAAAGTTATATAAAAGTCAGGGACCAATGTAATCCCTTCTAGATTTATTGCTTACTCTCCGTGATGCTGTGCATTGTGTTGCCGCGGTATTCACTGCTGAACAGTTATTTGTAGAATTAACGAAGGGCTATGTGAAAAGCAAATTGCTAAGGGTGAGTCACTGGGCATCACTCTTTCCCAGTGCAGAATCCTCTGAGTCTTAATCTGACCTCAGTCTTAATACGATCTCAGATCTCTGCTATTCTGCAGCCCGTGTCTGGGGACTGTGTCATGAGACCCATGATAGTATAGTAGCCACTAATTAAATCTTAAACTTCTCTCACTGTCCTCAGCTGGAGGAAGGCCAGCATGATCAGTCCGTGGGAGTTTTTACCCTCCCTGGGAAAATTACTGGCCGTTTCTCTCATTGGGCAGAATTACTGGATGTGGCTTCTGTATAGTTAAAATTACTGGCTACATCTCAATTGCTGAGCCTTTTCTCTCCAGGGGCAAAACTGTTGCCTGCATCTCTCTGAAGGAAAATTGCCATCTGCCTCCCTCTGTAGTTGTGTCCCCATTATGGGGAGATTGTCAGCCACGTCTCCAAACAGAAAAGCGTGCCAGCTATACTTCTCTGCAGAAGAAATGTCAGCAGAAGTGAGCAATTTAAAACCCTGGGCGTGATTCTGAGTCTGTGCTTTTCTCATCATGAACCAACTTTCACATCCGCCTGCCTTCTTTCCTTTATTCTCCCTCTCCTCTGCCTGAGTCATCCAAGCCAGGGCGGCGGTGACGTCGCTCGGCACCCAGTCACCACCACGTGTCCCGGGGAAGGTGCATTCTAAGGGATAGTCCAGGGACAAGCTATTGCATGTCTGTGTGCCAGTCTGCTTAGAAGACGTAGAAGTCCATTTCACAACCGGTAGCTCTTCCGACCTGATCCCAGTGGGAAAACACATGAGGCTTTTGGGTTCCTCTCACACCACGCTTGTCTAAAGCAGCACACTCTTCCCTGTTATTCTGGGTCCAGGCACTATGCCAAGTGCTCAACACGAAAGATCTATCTCATCTCCCCTCCAAGGTGGGTACTCCTCTTATCTCCATTTGGCAGCTAAGGAAAATGAAGCTAGGAAGGAGGCAAGCCACTTTTCCAAGACTTCATAACTTAGAAGCAACAGAGCTGGAATTCAGCCCAGGCCTGCTGAGCTTGGAACCACCGGTCCTCTTAGCCACGGTACCGTGGACAGGAGTTCCAGGGCAGCGTCCAGCCTGAGGTCCAGCGAAAGGAGCCACACGTAGGAACAGCCTGTACAGACTCTGGGTTCCCTCCAGCCTCTCTTCTCCTGGCCCCAGAGCCCACAAGGGCACCTCGCATGCTTCCCGCCACCGCCTTCTGTCCCGATTGTAATGCAGGTGGTTTTAGCTTTCAGCTTCTCCCAAGTCAGCAGTTTTCTTCTGAACTCTTCCTCAGTCTCATTACTTCACCTCTTTCCCAGGATTCCGATCCCGTCTTCAGTTACCCTTTGGTGTGAGTTCTCTCAGCACTGTCAGGCTCCATGAAGGAGAATACACTTAATTCCACACAGACTGGAACTGTCTGTCTGGAACTGTTCCTGTCTGCACATGTTATAACACAAAACTCTTTCTGCGTGGGACACCTCATGTAGCCTATACAACTTTTGCCTATAGTGTTGTAACCCCAGGTATTCTGGGGAACTCTGTACTAGAGAAACAATGGGCTGCAAGTGATGTGTCAAAAAAAAAAACTACCGTGAAATAGGGGGGAGGGAGATGGTGTGATCCAGTAAGATCTGAAGGCAGGACAAAAGTAGTTGGTTCTCTGGGGGCACCTGGGTGGCTCAGTCCGTTAAGCGGCTGCCTTCAGCTCAGGTCATGATCCCAGGGTCCTGGGATCGAGTCCCGCACTGGGCTCCCTGCTCGGCAGGGAGCCTGCTTCTCCCTCTCCCTCTGCCTGCCTCTCTGCCTACTTGTGTTCTCCATCTCTCTGTCAAATAAATAAAATCTTAAAAAAAAAAAAAGCAGTGGGTTCTCAACCAGGGGCAAGTCATGCCCCCCAGGGCACAGTTGGCAATTTCTGAAGCCATTTTAGACTGTCCCATCTGGGGCCTGGGTACTTAGTGGGCACAGACCAGGATGTTGCTAAACATCTTACAGTGCCCTGACAACAAAGAGTGATCCGTCCCAAAATTCAGTAGTGCAAAAAGTAAGAAACCTGGTTTCCTAAACAATAATAAATTTTTTCTGCCTGCAGGACTTCTCAGCAGCTTTAATAGGCATTGTCATCTCCCAAAATTGAGTAGGAGTTTCCCAAGCTCTTTTGACCTCAGATTCCAGTATCCCTGACATATTCTTGAGTGTTCTGCTGAAGTCACCTCGGGAAGGCTAGCCGAGAGTACGGGGCTTTGGTAGAAGAAAATTAAAAGACAAGACCACTGGAATTCACCGATCTTACGATCTGAGAGGTGGGAGGCACCTGCTAGACAATCCTGCCTCCTTCATATGACAGACAAGAAAGCAGATCCAGAGAGCCGACGGTGGTCCAGCCATTGAAATGAGAGGTGGATCAGAGGTTAAAAGCGTAGGCTAGCAACAGACCAAGTTAAAATCCTTGCTCTGCCTCCTAGGAGCAGTAGAACCCATGCCTGAGTTGAATGACTAGACCAATTTGTCCAAAAGGGAAATATTGAGTAAGTTAATATATGCAAAGCCCACAGTGTAATTGTTCAACAGATAGTAGGTATTACTAGGAGCCGCTAATTTTTGTCCAGCCTGGATTCCAACATAGCATCCACGACTCCCAGGCTGATTGTCTTTCCAGTATCCCAGGATGGGCACATGGGAAGGTAAGGAGGCGCAGAGGCACAGAAGTGGGCACTCACAGGTACATCTAGAACATTAAGGAGCCCACTTTGATTCAGTTGTTTAAACAGAGAAATGACAGTGACAGAGCAAGGGAAGGCCTGGTTGTGGAGACAGTGTAACAAGGAGGCAGACAGAGGGTCCTTTGAAAGCCCACATCTACTGTTCACTAACTATATGATCCTGAGCAAGCTACTCAGCCTCGCTTGGTCTGTCTCATCTCTAAGTAAGGACAGTGAGAGTACCTTCCTGATAAGTGTGAACATAAATGGATCATGTGTGCAAAGCATGAAGACCAAAAAATCATAGCTATCAGTACTGCTGTTAGTGTTGTCACTGGGGTCTCTGAGACACAAGCTCCCTGTTGGCAAATCTGACTCATCGCCACTGCCGCTGTCTGGGCTGTTAGGATTCCCATCCAGAGTCCTTCCTCACAAAGGAGCTTGTCTTCTCTCCATCAAAGGTCTCTTCTTTTCTCCTCCTGATGGCTTTATTTTCTAGAAGTTGGTTGGAAACCGTAGGTCAGCAGGATTTTTAATGCTAAGCCACGGGTCTCCAAGAGAAATGCCCTTAGTACAGGGCCTGGCCTGTGTCCATCCAAAAGAAAAAAAAAATACTTTGTTCTAGGTCATGTTCTAGGTCATGTACTAAGTGTTCTGCGTGTGTGTGCATATGCGTGTAAAAGACACTTAAATAGCTGATGACTGTTCAGGGTGAATTAATGAAAACCTTGAATTACAGATGACTTCCTATGGAATGTATTTATTCATACTTTTCAAGGATTTGAAACAAATTCGAGGTGAATAGAGCATTGCTTAGATAGGTTCCTTTCAGGACCTACTGAATTAATAAGTATTATTTTCCTGTAAAAATTAAAATGGCTTGTCAATATTCATTCATCTAACATATTTAGTGAGCATGTCCTGTGTTTCAGGGGATACAGCAGGGCAAAACAAAAACCCCTCCCCTCATAGAGCTTGCGTCTTAGGAGACACATATATTAAAAGCTATTGCATATAAACTGAAGGGGAGGGGCAGTGGGAGGAAAGGTTGTCTTGCTGCTGACAAGCCACAGGGATTAGAATCCAGGGATGAGAGATGGCCTGAGGGTCCGGGCTTATTGTGATATGAGGGTCTTGGATCATACAATGTCCTGAGGCCCCCCACCTTTGCTTGTTGATGATGGTGTAAGGCTCGGACTCATGAGCCCTTGGTGTCAAAACTGTGCTCCTTAAGTGTTTGAAATGAGTTGATTCTTTTGAGGACTTCAGCTGTATAAAAAGGACAGGGTGGGAGCAGTCACCATTAAGCCCTTCCACTCACTGCCATCTAACTAATACACAATAAAAAATATTTAGTGTGATAACCAGGGGGGAAAGAGCCTTTCAGCTTTGTGATTCTGTGATTCCATGTAGACTCTATCCTGGTTAAATTTTCACAGCTACACAAATGAGACCTTGGACATGATACAGGGCAGAAGTGCATCATGGTTAAGAGCAAGGACTTTGAAGTCAGGTGGATCTGAATGCAAAATGCAGCTCTCCCTCAGTCGAGCTGTGTTGACCTCAGGTTACAAAACCTCTCCGTGCCTTCGTATTTCACATGTGAGAAGATTAGTGTAAGGATTAAATGAGATTAAACATGTAAAGCACAGGGCCTGGAACATAGCAAGCTTCCCATAAACAGTAATTGTCAATACCGTGAAATGTTGCTGCTGAATGAATGAAAAGAAGTCATGGAGTTGATATTAAAACTTGGATATGCATAGACATGGAATAAGCTGCAAAGTGCCGTGATGGCCAGCCCATTGTCTATAACCCGTAACCAGTATAACCTGCCCTCTTGGGTCATACACAATAATTAGTGGTGGGCTGATGAGAGAATTGTCTTCTTTCATTTCCCCCTGTCATTTTTGGGCTTTACAAGGTTGCTACACTAGCATCCCAATGTGCCACGTATATGGAGAACAGATTGCTAGGTATAACCTTGTAAACATTCTTTATGTCACTGAAATAGCCCACAACTTCTATAGTCCTCAGTCCCCAAGTCTCAGTCTGGGATAAAATATGATTGGCTGATACAGAACTGGAGCATGCTAATGAGAATAAAAATAGCTCCTGACATTTATTGAGAACCTACAATGTGCCAGTCATATGTTCCAAGCAAAATGCATCCCCCTCCTGCAGCTGGGAAAACTGAATCTTGGAATAGGAAATAAAATGTGAACAGCTGGTAAGTGGCAGAGGCAGGAACTGATGGACTCCAGAGAGCAGTGTGCTGATCTCTTCCCACTTTTTTTTTAATTTTATTTTATTATGTTATGTTAGTCACCATACAGTACATCACTAGTTTTTGATGTAGTGATCCATGATTCATTGTTTTCGTCTAACACCTAGTGCTCCATGCAGTACGTGCCCTCCTTAATACCCATCACCAGGCTAACCCATCCCCCCACGCCCCTCAGCTCTAACACCCTCAGTTTGTTTCTCAGAGTCCATAGTCTCTCATGGTTCATCACTCCCTCCAATTTCCCCCCTTCATTTTTCCCTTCCTTCTCCTAATGTCCTCCATGCTGTTCCTTATGTTCCACAAATAAGTGAAACCATATGATAATTGACTTTCTCTGCTTGACTTATTTCACTTGACATAATCTCCTCCAGTCCCATCCATGTTGATGCAGAAGTTGGGTATTCAGCCTTTCTGATGGCTGAGGAATATTCCATTGTATATATGGACCACATCTTCTTTATCCATGCATCTGTTGAAGGGCATCTCGGCTCTTTCCACAGTCTGGCTACTGCGGACATTGCTGCTATGAACATTGGGGTGCATATGGCCCTTCTTTTCACTACATCTGTGTCTTTGGGGTAAATACCCAGTAGTGCAATTGCTGGGTCATAGGGTAGCTCTATTTTTAAACTTTTGAGGCACCTCCACACTATTTTCCAAAGTGGCTGTACCAACTTTCATTCCCACCAACAGTGTAAGAGGGTTCCCCTTTCTCCACAACCTCTCCAACATTTGTTGTTTCTTGCCTTGTTAATTTTTGCGATTCTAACTGGTGTGCGGTGGTATCTCAATGTGGTTTTGATTTGAATTTCCCTGATGGCTAATGATGATGAACATTTTTTCATGTGTCTGTTAGCCATTTGTATGTCTCCTTTGGAGAAGTGTTTGTTCATGTCTTCTGCCCCTTTTTTGACTTGATTATTTGTTTTTTGGGTGTTGAGTTTGAGAAGTTCTTTATAGATCTTGGATACCAGCCCTTTATCTGTAGTGTCATTTGCAAATATCTTCTCCCATTCTGTGGGTTGCCTCATTGTTTTGTTGACTGTTTCCTTTGCTGTGCAGAAGCTTTTTATCTTGATGAAGTCCCAAAAGTTCATTTTTGCTTTTGTTTCACTAGCCTTTGGAGATGTATCTTGAAAGAAGTTGCTGTGGCCAATGTCAGAGAGGTTACTGTCTATGTTCTCCTCTAGGATTTTGATGGATTCCTGTCTCACATTGAGGTCTTTCATCCATTTTGAGTTTATCTTTGTGTATGGTGTTAGAGAATGGTCAAGTTTCATTCTTCTGCATGTGGCTGTCCAATTTTCCCAGCACCATTTATTGAAGAGACTGTCTTTTTTCCATTGCATGTTTTTTCCTACTTTGTCGAAGATTATTTGACCATAGAGTTGAGGGTCCATATCTGGGCTCTCTGTTCTGTTCCATTGGTCTATATGTCTGTCTTTGTGCCAGTACCATGCCATCTTGGTGATCGCTGCTTTGTAATACAGCTTGAAATCGGGCAACGTGATGCCCCCGGCTTTGTTTTCCTTTTTCAACATTTCCTTGGCGATTCAGAGTCTTTTCTGATTCCATACAAATTTTAGGATTGTTTCTTCCAGCACTTTGAAAAATTGTCATTGGAATTTTGATCGGGATGGCATTGAAGGTATAGATTGCTCTGGGTAGCATAGACATTTTAACAGTGTTTATTCTTCTGATCCATGAGCATGGAATATTTTTCCATCTTTTTGTGTCTTCTTCAATTTCTTTCATGAGTGTTCTGTAGTTCCTAGAGTATAGATCCTGTACCTCTTTGGTTAGGCTTATTCCGAGGTATCTTATGGTTTTTGGTGCTATTGTTAATGGAATTGTTTCTCTAATTTCTCTTTCTACAGTTGCATTGTTAGTGTATAAGAAAGCAACTGATTTCTGTGCATTGATTTTGTATCCTGCCCCATTACTGAATTGCTGTTTGAGTTCTAGTAATTTGGGGGTGGAGTCTTTTGGGTTTTCCACATAAAGTATCATGTCATCTGTGAAAAGAGAGAGTTTGACTACTACTTTGCCAATTTGAATACCTTTTATTTCTTTTTGTTGTCTGATTGCTGTTGCTAGGACTTCTAGTACTATGTTGAACAATAGTGGCGAGAGTGGGCATCCTTGACATCTTCCTGATCTTAAGGGAAAGGCTCTCAGCTTTTCCTCATTGATGATGATATTCACTGTGGGTTTTTCATGGATGGATTTTATGAACTTGAAGAATGTTCCCTCTAACCCTATACTCTGAAGAGTTTTAATCAGGAAAGGATGCTGTATTTTGTCAAATGCTTTGTCTGCATCCGTTGAGAGGACCATATGGTTCTTCTCTCTCCTCTTATTAATGTGTTCTATCACATTGATTGATTTGCGAATGTTAAACCACCCTTGCATCCCAGGGATAAATCCCACTTGGTCGTGGTGGATGATCCTTTTAATGTATTGTTGGATCCTAATAGCTAGGATTTTTTTCGAGGACTTTGGAATCCATATTCTTCACGGATATTGGTCTGAAATTCTCCTTTTTGATGGGGTCTTTGCCCGGTTTGGGGATTAAGGTAATGCTGGTCTCATAGAATGAGTCTGGAAGCTTTTCTTCTGTTTCTATTTTTTTAAACAGCTTCAGGAGAATAGGTATTATTTCTTCTTTAAATGTTTGGAGAATTCCCCAGGAAATCCATCAGGCCCTGGATTCTTGTTTTTTGAGAGGTTTTTGATCACTGCTTCAATCTCGTTACTGGTTATTGGCCTATTCAGGTTGTCAGTTTCTTCCTGTTTCAGTCTTGGGAGTTTATAGGTTTCCATGAAGGCATCCATTTCATCCAGGTTGCTCAGCTTATTGGCATATAGTTGTTGATAATAATTTCTAATAATTGTTTCTATTTCCTTGGTGTTAGTCGTGCTGTCTCCCCTTTCATTCATTATTTTATTAATTTGGGTCCTTTCTCTTTTCTTTCGGGTAAGTCTGGCCAGTGGTTTATTGATCTTATTAATTCTTTCAAAGAACTTCGTTGATCTGATCTACTGTGTTTCTGGTTTCTAATTCATTGATCTCTGCTCTAATCTTAATTATTTCTCTTCTAATGCATGGCTTAGGCATCGTTTGTTGCTTTTTCTCTAGTTCTTTAAGGTGTAGAGTTAGTTGGTGAATTTGGGATTTTTATATTTTTTTGAGTGAGGCTTGGATGGCTATGTATTTCCCCCTTAGGACCGCCTTTGCTGTATCCCGTAGGTTTTGGACCGATGTGTTTTCATCCTCATTGGTTTCCATGAATTGTTTAAGTTCTTCTTTGATTTCCTGGTTGACCCAAACATTCTTGTTTGGGTTTAAGTTCTTCTTTGATTTCCTGGTTAACCCAAACATTCTTGAGCAGAGTGGTCTTTAGCTTCCAAGTGTTTGATTTTCTGCCAAATTTTTTCTTGTGATTGAGTTCCAGTTTTAAAGCATTATGGTCTGAGAATATGCAGGGAATAATCTCAGTCTTTTGGTATCGGTTGAGACCTGATTTGTGACCCAGTGTGTGGTCTATTCTGGAGAAAGTTCCATGTGCGCTTGAGAAGAATGAGTATTCTGTTGTTTTAGGGTGGAGTGTTCTGTACATATCTATGAGGTCCATCTGGTCCAGTGTGTCATTCAAAGCTCTTGTTTCTTTGTTGATTTTCTGCTTAGATGATCTGTCTATTGCTGAAAGCGGAGTATTGAGGTCTCCTACAATTAGCGTATTGTTATCAATATGATTCTTTATTTTGGTTAACAGTTGGCCTGTATAGATGGCTGCTCCCATGTTGGGGGCATAGATATTTACAATTGTTAGATCTTCTTGTTGGATAGAATCCTTTAAGAATGATATAGTGTCCTTCTGTGTCTCTAACTACAGTCTTTAGTTTAAAATCTAATTTGTCTGATACAAGAATTGCTACCCCAGCTTTCTTTTGAGGTCCATTGGCGTGGAAGATGGATCTCCATCCCTTCACTTTCGGTCTGTATGTAATTTTAGGTTCAAAATGAGTCTCTTATAGACAGCATATGAATGGGTCCTGTCTTTTTATCCAGTCTGCAACCCTGTGCCGTTTTATGGGAGCATTTAGGCCATTCATGTTGAGAGTGATTATTGAAAGATAGGAATTAATTGTCATCGTGTTGCCTGTGAAGACCTTGTTTTTATAAATTGTCCCTGTAAATTTCTGTTGTATATCACTCTTGGGGTCTTTCTCCTTTTATAGAACCCCTGTAATATTTCTTTCAGGGCTGGCTTACTGGTCACATATTCTTTCAGTTTCTGCCAGTCTTGGAAGCTCTGCATCTCTCCATCCATTCTAAATGACAGCCTTGCTGGATAAAGTATTCTTGGCTGCATGTTCTTCTCGTTTAGTACCCTGAGTATGTCTTGCCAGGCCTTTCTGGCTTGCCAGGTCTCTGTGGATAGGTCTGACGTTATTCTGATGTTCCTCCCTCTGTACGTAAGGAATCTCTTCCCCCTAACTGCCCTTAAGATGGTTTCTAAGATGGTTCTAAGATTGGCAAGTTTTACTATTACATGCCGGGGTGTTGGCCTGTCTTCCTTGATCTTGGGAGGAGGGGTCCTCTCTGCCTCTAGGACATGAATGTTTGTTTCATTCCCCAGACTAGAGAAGTTCTCAGCTACGATTTGCTCAAATATATCTTCTAGTCCTCTCTCTCTCTCCACCCCCTTGGGATTCCAGATTCCAATAATTCTGACATTGGAATGTTTCATGGTGTCACTTATTTCTCTGATTCTATTTTCTTGGATTCTAAGTTGTTTTTCCCTGGCCTTCTCTCTTCCCTTTTTATCTATTAATTGGTCTTCTATGTCACCAATTCGTTCTTCTGCCTCACTTACCCTAGCTGTTAGATTATCTAGATTAGATTGGATCTCATTGATAACATTTTTAATTTCTGCCATTTCAGCTTTCATTTCTGCCCTTAGAGACTCTATGTTGCCATTAATTGATTTCTCCATTCTAGCTGTTGTCTTCACAATTGCTATCCTGAATTCCATCTCCGACATCTTGGTTATATCTGAATCCATTTGTAAATCTGTGGCATAAGTCATAGTCTCTGAGTCTTTCCTGTTTTGGGGGTTCCTCCTCCTAGTCATTCTGTTGATGGGTGGTTGAGGGAATGTATAGAGTCCAAATTATTGACCACAACCCAAGCAAGATGCACCTGTTTTCTAGGGACCTTAGGGTTGCTGGCCTCTTGTTCTCCCAGCCTGTCTTCTGGGGGAGGGGTCTGCCTCGCTGTTCCTCAGGCAACCCTCTTTGGGCAGAGTTGCTCTGCCCCCTATGGTGGGGGATGGGCTCTGTGAAAACCGGTTTTGAGGGGGCTTTTATTCTCTGGTGGCTTTCCCTGGCGGCTTTCCACATCTCTTCTGAGAGAGCAGAGGAGACCATTTCCAACCCTCTGCCTCAGAGCAGAGAGATCACAGTCTGTTCTTCAGTGAGCTCTCCAGGCCACACTATCTCCATTTCTGTCTGTGCTGCTATAAACTGCAGCGTCCTGGGTTGTGCGCCCCTCCGCAGCGGTCCCAGTCCTCGCCTCCAGGTAGGGTCTCCTCTCTACCCTTTGTGCTTCTAAAACCGCCAGCCACCCCCAATTCACACACATCGCCCTGCCACTCCGGGTTTCCACCCAGGGGGCTGCCCTAAAGTCCTTTACCTGTCGCTACCGGTCTGCGAGTCTGTGCCCCATCCCCAGCGCAGGAGGCTGTTGCTCACTGACGGTGTAGGATCCCCACGGCCAGGCTCCCTCCCGCTGCCATTTATCCTCCGATATCTGCCCGCAGAATCACGGCTCCCCACTTTGTACCTCGAAACCAACTGCCTGGGGTATTCTGTTTGTGGAGATCCCAGGTCTATCTGCTTACATCTCAGGCTAATTTCCTGGGTGTTCAGAGTGGTCTGGTAGATATCCAGCTCAATTCCAGGGACCGGTTGGAATAGGGTCCCCTACTCCTCTGCCATCCTCCCCCACAAAGGTTGGGATTTTTAACCGATCCCTTCCCATTTACTGCAGGTGCATCAGGAGGAGATGACCACGCCTCAGGGCTCCCACCTGTCTATTGAGTTGTTTGCCATGGGGCTTGCCTGGAGTTTGTAAGTCCCCAGCCCTAATTAGATTCCCTGGAAGAGAAACTAATGTGAAAATCTAGTTCTCAATTATGAGGGCACCAGTCAGAGTCCAGGGGCCTTCCTGAATGCTTGATTAAAGTCCGAGACGTTTTTCTGTTTCAGTGGGTTTAATTCTCAAGTTCAATTCTGATTGATGAGGGTTTTGGGGGGTTCTCTTAAATGGTGAAGTAACAATTAGAATTTTGGTTTGGCTCAGAGTTTAATTCAGGAAGGTTTGAAAGATAACTCGTTATAGCCTTAGGTTTTCTACATAGAATTAGATACTGACTCTGAGTGTGTTGAGAAGGCAGGAAAGAGAAAGCTCTGGAGGATGTGTTAACTTGCAGACTGATGTTTTGTTTAGCCTAAAATTGAGTATGGTTCCACTTAACAAGTGTTGGTATCACAATTAATTACCATTATTATAGGTTAAAGGTAAGTATGGACAATTGCATATAACTCCGCATCAGACATGCTGAGCCCCCAGACAGCAAAGAATTCATTCACGGATCTAGCTGTGGTTCTAATCAAGCAACACATGTTTATTGAACATTTGTATGCAAGACTTTCAGTACAAAGGAAAACCAGAAAGAAGCTGACAATGCTGTTGAGATAAAAACAAATGCAAGGATTGTTAAATCATAATGTGAGAGTACCTTAGGTCCTATTAAACAAGTGGGCCAGACCAAGTATAGGGGGCTTCCACAAAATGATCATTTAAGGCTAAGAGAGTAGTGAGAGTCCCTCAGAATTTGGGTCAATGAAGGCAGATCATAGAAATGGGTAAGGTCAAGATATACCTAAGCTATATTCTATACATTCAATTGGAACCAGAAAAGTTCAAAATCAAGGTAGATAGACATAGTACACCAGCTTCTGATGGGATTTGCTGTCCAGCTGAGGAGGTTTGCATTCATTCCTTTAAGTGGAAATCAGATGAAGCTACTGAGAAGTAATAAGTGCCTGGATATCAGAACAAATGGACAATATATACAAAAGATATGACTGAGGCTCAGCCAAGTGCCACTATTAAAAACTGTGACCTAGAGATATGAAAATAAATGTCCACACACAAGCTTGTCCATGAATATTCATAGCAGCATTATTCTTAGTAGCCACAAAGTAGAAACCCAGGTATTTATCAAGTGTTTAATCGATACACCAAATGTGGTATATCCATACAATGGGTTATTATTCAACCGTAAAAAGGAATGAAGTGCTGATATATACTACAGCATGGATGAACCATGGAGACAGTATACTGAGGGAAAGCAGCCAGTCACAGAAAAACTATCTCGTATAATTCCAGTTAGGGGAAATTTCCAGATTAGGCAACTTCATAAAACAAGAAAACAGATTAGTCATTTCCTAGGGCTGCAGGAGTAGGGAATGAGGAGTAACTACAAATGGGTATGGAATTTGGGAGTGGGGGGGGGTCAGTTGATGAAACAGTTTCAAATTTAGACTGTGGCAATGCTTATACAATTATGTGATTATACTGAAAAAAACCAATGAACTATAAACTTCAAATGAGCAGATTTTATGGTATGTAATTTTATATCTCAAGAAAGCTATAAACACATTGTTTAAGCATCTCCGATGACTCCAGGTGTTGACAGGAGTGGTGACACACAGAGACCAGGGGAATTGTGAAATAGTTAGATACATCGACTCAGAGCTTGGCGAGACTCTGTGCCAGATCTCTGGATGGTACAGGTCCCATGCGAGTCCTTCCATGAGATAGAAAATACAGAAACCAGTGACTGCTTTTTCTGCTTTCAGGTTCTTGATCGGTAACTTACTTACATCCTGCAGATTCTACCCCAAGTTAGAGTGTTGGCTTTCTAGCTGGCCCAAACATGGTAGAGTTAGTTGATAAGGATGTACTTATTTTCTCTCATTTTTGCTTCTGTTCTGCAGTTTTTGAAGAGCCTGAAGATCCAAGCAACAGGTCGTTTTTCTCTGAAATTATCTCTTCGATTTCGGATGTGAAGTTCAGCCACAGTGGGAGGTATATCATGACCAGAGACTATCTGACCGTTAAAGTTTGGGATCTCAACATGGAAAACCGCCCCATTGAGACTTACCAGGTATGGACCACCACCCACCCGTAGGTAATAACGCACTTCCTTTGTGGGCCTCCACATCAGCTTCTGCCTGCAAAGGCTTCCAATGCACAAGGGTAAGAGTCCATACATCATCATATATATATTCAATAAAATGGTATAGTTTATAAGGGCCATAGGATATTAGACAAGGGTACATAAGGAGGAGCTTGAATTCCATTTAACCTGTATCTACTGAGCATTGAATGTGGGATGGATACTGTAGATAGAAAGGTACACAAGGCAGACATGGTCCTGCTCTCTTAGACCCGACTGGTAGAGAAGCCCAATGATGAATAGGGGATTGAGTAGGCAGTGAGGCTAGAGATGGTACTGGGTGCTTGCGAGCACAGGCAAGGACGGTCAGCCTGGTGAGAAGAGACCCAAAGGCTGAGCCTTGACTGCCAGGAACGAGCCAGAAGGATAGTGTGTTCATAGCTGCTGTGTTCAGAAAGGAGTTATTTGTATATTAAATATAGAACATGGGCAGAAAGAAGAGTCTGGAAATGTAGGCCCTGGTAAAGAAGATTCGGTTATTTTGTCTTCAGCCTGAGTACAATGGAAAACCATTAAAAGGTTCTACACTGGAAATGACAGGAGGAGATGGTGGCATGCAGATGGAGGGAGAGGTAGGAGGAGAGTCTATGAGGTGCACTTGCCAATTCAATGTGGAGGGAAGAAGAGTTAAGACTGTGCCAGTTGTTAGCTTGAGCATTGGCTAAATGGTTGGTAGATTGATGGACAAAGGGAACAAAGGAGAAGGCAGTGTTTAGAATACAATGGCCTTTTTTAGAAGATGGAAGACTAGACTTTGAGGTAGAAAGGATCTGAAGAAGCTCATTTCAGGTAAGAGCACAATAGAAGCAAAGATAAAGAGGCAGGGATAAACTGGTCTTTGTTAAAGATATTTTGGTTTAGATTAAAAGAGGTGTGAAAATTTTAGATGGATTTAACTTACATATTTTTTTCTTGAGACAGAATTCAGATACTGTAATATTCACCCTTTCAAAGTCGACATTAGTATATTCACAAAGTTGTGGAATCCTCACCACTCCAATTTCAGAATATTTTCATCACTAACATTCTGATTGTGCTGGGGAGGAGAGACTAGAGGGGGAGATGGGAGGAGATAGAACACTTAACAAGTTATTGCAACATTCTGGCAAGTGCTGATAGTAGCCTAGATGAGGGTGTGAGCAATGGGGGTGACCAGATTCTTAATATATTTTCATGGTAAAATCAACAGGACTTAACAACAAATTGGATATGTGATGTAAGAGGAAAAGAAGCCCCAGGGATCACTTCAAGGTTTTTATCCTGAGCAATTAGGAAAATTATGTAGATGAGGGAACCGTGATTTATTTTGGGACATGTAGAGCCAAGTAAACACCCAGAAATTGCAAGTAGACAGCTCAGTTTGAGTTTGGGTATACTTTAGCTTAGAGAAAAGAAGTGGTCAGGACCATGCCCTGGGAACCCGGTGTTTACAGGTTGGGAAGAGGAAAAGTGAGAAGAATGTTCTAGGAGCCAAGTAAAGAGACTATTTCAAGGAGGAGAAATCACCCACTACCAAATGCTGTTACTGAATCAAGTAGGAAAGGATTGAAAATTGGCCGTTGGATTTAGTAATGAGGAGATAGGTGTAGGTGAATGGTATTAAGGAAGGTCTGCTTGGAGTGGGTTTTGAGAGAGACTGTAAATAGGAGATGTGAGTGTAATGAGTACAGGTAGCTCTTCCAGGAAATCTTAGTCTAAAGGGCAACAGCGAAATGGGGTAGTAGCAGGAATGGGATACAGGCATAAGGAAGTTATCACAGCATGTTTTATGCTGAGGGGAATAAGCCAGGAGAGAAAGAACAATTCAAGCAGTTGACTCCTCGGGGGAAGCAAGACGGAACAGAGTCCATTGCCTCAAGGCAGGTGTTGTAGGCCATAGATGGGAAGATGGACGATTCATCCATCAAAGGAAGGAGAGAAGAGTAAATAGCTATGGATGCATTGTGTTGGTAGCCATCGATGGTTTCTTCTTGTTGCTTCTATTTTCTCATAAAAGAAGAAGCAAGGTCATTAGCTGAGTGAGAAGGAGAAGTGTAAAATACGCATCTAAGAGAGAGGCAGGGTTGCTCAGTGATCCAGTTGAGTACAATGGAAGGAGAGAGATACTTAAGGTGTGACTGTAATGATGGACCACTCAACCTCAGGTAGATAAGGAGGGAAATAACGTGTGAAGAAAAGTAGACAGAATAATGGATTTGAAGAATTGACAGAATCAAGCTAGTAAAGAGTGAACTGAAAAGATAGGAGGTAGCATTAGAACAGTACTTGTTCAACAGGTATAATTAGGGTCGTGGCAAGTCTCATCACGTGGCCAAGGAAGCAAAGGAAAAAACACATTGAAAATGATGAGTCCAACTAACTGAGCGACCGGAGTAATGATCCATGAAGAATAATGGCAGGGGATCCAGGTGCTAAAATTGCCTCAAGGAATGTGGCAGAGGGCCTCAGAACTGTTGCTAATTATAACAAGGTAGTCAGCGGGGAGTTTAGTTGGTGACATGACTTCAAAGGAGCTGAGGGCTTTAGAACAGGAATCATCGCCTGGAGCAGCAAGGAGCCCACCCACCCTACTTTGACACATGAGTGGCCACAGGATGAGCCAATCTTTCAGAAGAAATAGAGAAGATTGAGGACCCCAAGGACTTTGACCAACTGTGAGTAATGCAGGGGGCAGAATTCAAAAGGACATAGGTGGTTGAAATAGCCTGCCCTATATATTTGGGGTCTTCCTGTCCCTCAGATCCTTCCGGACTCCAGGGCCCCACTTCACAGCACCTGCCTTGAGGCTCTCACCTTCACATTTAGCCCAGGGCTAAGCCAACTCGCGGGTCCTCTTCTAGCTGCACACACCTCTCGTGTGACAGAGGGCAGTGGCAACTAGAACCTGAGTGTGGGTGGTATGGACAGAGTTGTGGCCTGCTGACCAGACTGGATGAGAGAAAACTGGATTTAGTCTCTTCAGTGGCAGGAGCAATTAGTACTTTCATTTTAGAGAAAGGCTTTAAGAGCAAAGCTGGTTTTAGAACCCAGTAAGCTAGCTGGGACACGGAATAATCAGCATTTTAAGAGCGTGATTCTCAAAGCAAGTTCAGCTAGTGATAGACGTGGAAGTGCTCTTTGTCAAATGCTTTGAGATAGGTCTCATAGCACACATATTGAAAGGAAATATTACAGAAGTTTAACTTTAGATAGCATATTTCAAAGCAATTTAAATTTATATACTATACCCCGATATATAAAAGGTGGCAAATAAACTCTGAATTTCTAGAACACTGTTGAAAAAGATGGTGAAGCCTGGCCCAATGGGAAATAATCCATCACCAGTTACTAATGCCTTCCCTGTGGAGGGGAGCAAGTAATGTTCCTGCCATGTATTTTCATACATGCATCAACTGGTCTCCAGCATCTTTCCAGGAATAAGAAACTGTAGACTTAAGTATCATTAGCTCTTTTCAAGCTCTCCTACAGAACAGGGGTTGGCAAACCATGGCTGGTGGGCCAAATCCAGTCTCCATCTGTTTTCGTAAAAAGTTTTACTGAAACACAGCCACACCTAATCATGGGTACATGGTTGCTTTCATGCTACCATGGCAGAGTTGAATAGATGTGACAGAGATGATCTAGCCCACAGGCTTAAAATATCTGCCATGTGACTCTTTACAAGAGAAGTCTGAGAACCAACCAACAGAGTTCACTCTTGCTGGGCCTCATGAGCAGTCCCATTATGTACAACACCAGGCTTCCACGAGTTCATGATTTGAGAACCTCTATGCTGGGAGGCTCAATTTAGTGTCAAGAAAGCCATACACAATAGGAACATGGACAACAAATATTTGGAACATGAAGAAAAAAGCATCAAATTGGGTGAGTTTTAAGTTTTGCTCTGTGTTCTAGATGTTTCTAATCAATGTATCTTACCTGATCCTCTCCTCTGATGGAGATAGGTCCATCTTGTTTGCCTAAGGTTTTGTTTTTTTGTTTGAGCAACAGAACATAAATGTAACATACCTTCATAGTCAATGTTCTTTTCTTTAGATGACATCAAGTCGAGGCAGTAGGAGCTTCCCCAAATTTAGCTGCTGGGAGGAGAAAATACTGGTTCAGACTGGATTTTCCTTTCGATCCCTCCTGACTTTTGTCTTTCAAGAATTATTTGTGGAGTTCTTGGCAATGTGGTTCCTTGTCCAGATCACACATGTTTTGATACTTATAAACTTTCACCTTTGGCCTTCTGTCTTATAGAAATATAGGTGAATAATATGTCAAGAAAAGTTTGTGAAGAACATAGGCTGAGCCAAAAAACAAATTTTAGTGATTATAGTGAGATAAAATAATGACTATCCATTTCTTATAATTTTACAATTCCCTGACTCTTGTAGAATTCTAAGAGGTTCTATATCACAGAAACCTGCTTAACCGTGTTTTAAAAACTAGTTTCTCCCTTCTCAAAACACATCCGTGCCTTGCCTGAAAAGTGCTCCATATCAGATCAGTGGAATGAGTAAGTGGGAGATAAGGCTGAAAAATAAGGAGTTATTTGGCTCATTTTTTTCTCCAAAAAGTAGGAGAGCTGGAGTACAGACATGTCTCATTTTATTACACTTCCAAATACTGCCTTTTTTTTTTTTAATTAAAGGTTGGCGGCAGCCCTGCATTGAGCAAGTCTACCAGCACCATTTTTCCAACAGCATTTGCTCGTTTCATGTCTGTGTCACCTTACCGTTTTCAAGCTTTATCATTATTACTATTACATGTTATGACAATCTGTGATGAGTGATCTTTGACATTACTATTTTAACTGTGTTGGGGTGCCAAAACAGTGCCCATATAAGATGGTGAGCTTAAATAATTTATGTTGTGTGTGTTCTGCCTGCTCCACCAACCTGTCCTTCCTTCGCTCCTTCTCCTCTGGCCTCCGTATTCCCTGGACACAACAATATTGAAATTAGGCCAGTTGATAACCCTCCCCTGGCTTCAAAGTGTTCATGTGAAAGAAAGAGTCACACATCTCTCACTTGAAATCAAAAGCTGGAAGTGATTAAGCATAGAGAAGAAGCCATGTAGAAAGCACAGCAGGCTGAAAGCTAGGCCTCTTCCGCCCAACTGCCAAGTTGTGAATGTAAAGGAAAAGTTCTGGAAGGGAATTAAAAGTGCTACCCTAGCGAACAAATGAATGATGAGACATTGAAACAGCCTTAGGAGGAAGTTTGAGTGATCTGGAGAGAAGATCAAACCAGCCCCAGCATCCCCTTAAGCCAAAGCGTAAACCAGAGCAAGACCCTAACTCTCCTCCATTCTCTGAAGGCCGAGAGTGGGGAAGAGGCTGCAGAAGAAAATTAAAACTAGGAGAGGTTCCACTTATAGAGTACTCATAAGGTTCAAGGAGAGAAGCCGTCTCCAAAACTTGAAAGCACAAGATTAGCAGCAAGGGCTGATACAGAAGCTGCAGCAAGTTCTCCAGAAGATCTAGCTGAGACAATTCATGAAGGTGACTACACCAAGCAACAGATTTTCAATGTGGACAAAACAGCCTTCAGTTGGAAAAAGACGCCATCAAGGAGTTTCAGAGCTATAGAGGGGAAGTCAGTACCTGGCTTCAAAGCGTCAAAGGACAGGCTGATTTCCTTGTTAGGAGCGAATGCAGCTGGTGACTAAGTTGAAACCAAAGCTCATTTACCATTCTGAAAATCCTAGGGCCCTTAAGAAATATGCAAAGTCTACTCTGCTTGTGCTCTATAAACGGAACAACACAGCCTGGATGACTGCACTGTATTTACAACATGGCTTACTGAGTATTTGAAGCCCACGGTTGAGACCTGCTCATTGATGATGCACCTGGTCACCAAAGAGCTCTGAGGGAGATGTACAACGAGATTTCTGTTCTTTTCATGGCTGCTAACATAACATCCATTCTGCAGCCCATGGATCAAGAAGTCATTTCAACTTACAAGTCTTATTATTGAAGAACTACATTTCATAAGGCTATAGATGCCCTAGTGATTCCTCTGATGGGTGTAGGAAAAGTAAATGCAAAGCCTTCTGGAAAGGATTTGTTATTCTAGGTGCCATTAAGAACATTGGTGATTCGGGCGACTGGGTGGCTCGGTTGGTTAAGCGACTGCCTTCGGCTCAGGTCACGATCCTGGAGTCCCGGAATCGAGTACCGCATCGGGCTCCCTGCTCAGCAGGGAGTCTGCTTCTCCCTCTGACCCTCTTCCCTCTCGTGCTCTCTATCTCTCATTCTCTCTCTCTCTCAAATAAATAAATAAAATCTTTAAAAAAAAAAAAAAACAGAACATTGGTGATTCATGGGAAGAAGTTAAACTATCAACATGCACAGGAGTTTGGAAGCAGTTGATTCCAGTCCTTGTGGATGAGCTTGAGCGGCTCCAAACTGTAATGAAGGAAACCACTGCAGATGTGGTGGAAAGAGCAAGTGGAGCCTACAGATGGGACTGAACTTAAAAGGATGAGGACTTGCTTCTTACAGATGAGCAGAGCAAGTGGTTTCTTGAGCTGGAATCTACTGGTGAAGATGCTGTAGAGATTGTTGAAATGTCAACAAAGGATTTAGAATATCACATAAACTTAGTTGATAAAGCAGGGGCAAGGTTTGAGAGGATCGACTCCAATTTTGAAAGAAGCTCTGCTGTGGGTAAAATGCTATCAAACAGCACCGCATGCTATAGAAGAAGCCTTTGTGAAAGACAGAGGCCGTAGCTAGGGCACACTTTGTCCTATTTGAAGAAATTGCCACTCCCACACCAGCCTTCACCAACCACCACTGCGGCCAGTCAGGACAACCCTGAGGCATGACCTTCTACGACCAGAAAAAGGACAACTTGCTGGAAATCTCAGATGATTTGCATTTGTTTTCAGCAATTAAGTATTTTTTAACTAAGGTATCTACATTTTTTTAGATAATGCAATTTATTGCACACTTAATATAGTGTAAGCCTAACTTCTACATGCCCTGGGATACCGAACCGTTTATTTAACTCACTTTGTTACGATAGTCACTTTATTATCACGGTCTAGAACCCACAGTATCTTCAAGGTGAGCCTATACTAGAACAACAAACATGGCTTCCCTTGCCCGCTGGGTCAATTCCCCGCTTGGCCTACTGCCCTTCAGAAGCCACAGCTCTCTATTACAAAGAACCCAGGAACAAGTCAATGAGAAGTCAAGAAAAGACAAGAAAGATCTGGAGTTGGCAAAACTAGGACCCAGAGGCTCATTTTGTCCCCCACCTGTTTTATAAGTAAAGTTCTGTTGGGACACAGCCCCACTCTTCTGTTTATGCATTACCTACGGCTATATTTGCATTACAAGGGCTGAGTTGAGCAGTCACCTCAGAGGTCCTATGGCCCACAAAGCATAAATATTGACTTTCTGGCCCTTGCTGGAAAAGGTTTGCCAAACAGTGGTCAGGATCAAGAATCAGTCCCCTTTTTTTGCCCACAGACTCTCTCCTGCTTCTTTGCTCAAAGACTCTTAATCACTAGAGATCTGCAGCCCTACAAACAGAAATGGCCTTCTACATCAGACTTGTGCCACTTGGAATAGGCCCAAAAGGCGGCAGGAGAGGAAGGGAACGACAAGGAGTTACAGTATAGGTCTCAAGTGCGGGACGTAAACCTCACCCTCACGTCCCCTTCTCCATCTAACAATGCCAGAAGCCCTGCCGCAGATGGATTCTCTTGTCACCAAAGCAGTGAGGCAGGTACCCTGACAAGGCCTAGGACTGTTTGGGAACAGTCGTTTGCCGCATTAGAAATACTTGCACTGTCCGCATGACTCCGAGAGCTTTTCAATCCCCAGAACATCTCAGGGAACATAGGGTGAATGACCCAACCATGCTGACTGGTCTCACGTAAAGTTCCCATCCAACAACTTCATGGGGCCCCAGCGCCCTCCAGCCATGCCGCATGATTCCCCAGCATCCCCTGCCCTTCCTCACTCTCAGCTGCGAACTTTGCTTCTTATTTCACTGAAAAATAGAAACAGGAGAGAATTGCCCATGCTCCAGGACTGCAACCTTTACATCAGAGTCTTGTCAGCAGCTCCACCTGCACAGGCTTCTCCAAATTATCATACCCAAAAATGAACGTGGCAAGTCCATCCTTCCGCTTGCTCAAGAGAAAGATCCAGGAGCCATCTTGACTCGAATTCTTCTTTCCACGCTTCACAGTTGCACCATCCACGAATCCTATCAGTTGTCCCTGCAAACATGCCGAGAAGCTGACCACTCGCTCCCCCCTGCTCCACACCGTCATCTGCCACCAGGCTATCACTGGCCTCTGCTGCCTCACATTATCATGACACAGCTCAGTGGTCCTTTCTGCCACGTCTCCTCACTTCGCTCACCATAAAAGGCCCACGTGAACGCTCAATTGCCCCCATGCTGGGATGAAAGCCCACCAGGGGTATTTTGTTCACTGCCTCTCCCAAGCACAGAGCTGGCAGGCCATAAACATTTGTTGAGTTAAAGACCAAATGAATAGTGTCCTCTAATGTGTATTTGCAAGTCAGTTTAGAAAATGGGACTCTACCACCTACTGGGCCCTTCTGCCGGCCACCAGCTCCCTAAGCAAGCTTGCTTCATCCACACTCGCCACATAAGCAGCTCCCCAACCCATGGCTGCAGAGAGCCCAGCCTGGATTCAGACCCAGGCCATCCGATTCAAGGCACATGTATACTGGAATAATTAACAGCTCACATCACCAGAGGGGGTCGTCACAGAAACGAGCATTTTAAAAATAATAACCGCCCCTCTTGATGTATTTCCCCACAGGTACATGACTACCTCCGCAGCAAGTTGTGCTCCCTCTACGAAAATGACTGCATTTTTGATAAATTTGAGTGTGTGTGGAATGGGTCGGACAGGTAAGAGAGGCTCCGTGGCTCGGGAAACTTCCAGAGGTGAGCCCTGTATTTGCCGGGGCCCTGGGCCATTTATGCTGCGCAGGGCGTGGCCAAAGGGAGGGCGGAATCAGGCCCCAGGGCCTGGCAGGAATCCACTGTGTAGGTCCCTGGATTTCCTTAGAGGTCAGAGCTGGATATAAGGGAGGGATGGAGTGAGACCCTTGAATCCTCTTTCAGGCCTGGTACAGGTGACCATGGGACATCAATGAGAAAATCCCCTGTCTTACACCCCAGACGCCCCCAGAGCTAGGTCAACAGGGCCGAAATGAAGAACACTAATAATGCACCAGCGAATTCCAGCATAAACTGTTCCAATTATTGCAAAGTGTGCTTTCTAGATCGAAAATCATCCCTAGACGCTTCTAGTGTAGACCTGTCCAAAGGCCCCGGTGGTTCATTAGCTGAATTCTAGTTGGGCCTCATTTATCATATTCCCTCAAAAGTGATTTATTATTGTTTTAAGGCCTTTTATTTCAGCAGTACTTCATATTACCTTCTAATAGTTCATTTTTAGTTTGACAAATACAGATGATTCCCCGCCTTCCAGAACGAAATGCAGGCTACCAGGGGCTGATTTAGTGTTTTCAGGAACACGGCACCAATAGTGCTTGCAGGCACTACCTTCTGTCAGGGCAAGGCATTCAGGGATTGGAACTTGTAGTAAAAACAAGCGGTTTCTGGCCATTCTTTGGCTTTCTTTGCCAATGAACCAAAATGTGGCTTCCACTTAGGAGACCTGGAAAAAATCCCCACATGACAGAGGCCCCAAGCCACCCCACTCCGTTGCTATAGGGCGGAGGCAAGGGACGACAGAGCAGCTGTGATGTACGAACTGCAGCTCCTAAGGGGGAAAGTAACCGGCCCCGACCCTGTGTTTCTAATTTTTATTTGTAGTTTATATTAATAAATTCTATTTGTTGTTATTGTCCTAAGAACTTACCTTAACCTAGACTCACAAAGTACGTATTAGTCACCTTCGCACACATCCTGTTATAGAATCTTGACCACAAGATGACAAGGTTGTTGTCGTCATCTCCGTTTTATAGCTGAGTAAACTGAGGCTCGGCAAGATAAAGCGACCTGCCCCAGCTCATGAGCTAGTACGTAGTAGAGACAAGAGTAGGAAGGTTTGAGTTTGAATCCTAAGATTGACATTCTTTTCATAACTTCACTTCTTTCCATAACCAAGAAAATTCTCAATTCAAATAAGGTTGAGAGGTTTTTTTTTTTTTATTTTTCCAAACCAACCAACAAAAACCAAAACACAAGGACTTTCTCGGTTTAAAACCAAGCTGAGTCATGGTGGAGGAAGCCTTGTTGGTTCATGGGAAGCAGTGAGGCCAGTGGGGGAGTGCTAGACCCTCGGGTCAGGCACATGGGGGTTGGAGGCCTGACTTGGCCATTTTGCCACAGTTGAGCGAGTTCCTCACTTCTCCTCAGGTGTAAAGCCCCTATCTGGGATAACGGAAGTCCAGGTGAGATCGCAGGGGAGTCGAACGCTCAGCACCCTACCTGATAAAGTAGCAACAGCTTCTTCCACTACAGAGACAAACACATTCACCGCGTCTGTTTCCCGGGCCAGAGTTACACAAGCAAGCCCTTGACTGATTTGCCTGGCACAGATGACCCCACGACCCTGTCCCCTGGCTGTGGCCCCATGCTGTCAGTTTCCCCCGCACCTGTCTGCGCACTCGTGCCTCATGAACAGTGAGGAGGTGCTGTCCTCTCCCATCCTCACCAGCCAGTCAGGGCTTCACCCACCAACGAGGCCAAGCCCCCGCATTCCAGGGGCAGCACCCGTGGGATGTTACTGAGGCAGCGTGATTTCCACCACCACCACCCCCCCACCCGCCCCAGCCTGTCCGTATGTGCAAACTGTCACCGGTAAAGAGTCGTTCCCTTGCTTCTGGAAGGCTTTGGCAGTCACTGCCCTCAGTCTGTAGTAAATCTATCTGAGGGTAGAGAACTCTTACAAAAAGGTGGACGCCATCTGTCAATCCACTAGCAAGTCTTTCCCCTCCCAAATTCTTTTATTTTTTTTTTTCCCAAATTCTTTTAAAATTTGAATTTGTTTACTCTCTTCCTGAGGGAGACCACGATGACATCTGTTTTTTAGGTAAGTTTGCTGGCAAGGCTGAATTGAGAGCTGGTTCTTAGCAGGGGGAGGACCCACCAGGCTCAGTGCGCTATTCTGTCCTCAGCGTTTCTCCCACTGTGCTGGCTGCAGAAAGCCTTAGACGTCCGGCCACACAGCCCCACTCCTGCAACCACACTTTCCGTGTGCATAACCAGTGTTCTCAAAAGTGTTCCTCCTGTCCTGACCTCTCTCCAGCCTCGCAATCCTAAGGGACGTAAGGCTGGGATCATTAAAACCACAGGACTCGCTCCCTGAGCCAAAGAACCAAAAGGGATCTATCCACAGAAGTAAGTAACAAGGAGGAGTATCATGATCCTTCATTTCCCAACCAGCCTTCAAAACCGAGACCATGGTCGCGCCACCAAGTCTGTTTGGGTTTTTGGTTTTTAGTGAAACAGATGGTGCCATAAGCTGGCCACGACGTGGTGTCATTGGCTCCAGAAAGACACAATGGGGATATGCTCCTGCCTTTCTCCAGAGTCCTCAGTGACTCCCTATTTCCTCTCTACCTTGCAGCGTCATCATGACAGGCTCCTACAACAACTTCTTCAGGATGTTCGACAGAAACACCAAGCGTGACGTCACCCTGGAGGCCTCGAGGGAAAACAGCAAACCCCGGGCTATCCTAAAACCGCGGAAAGTGTGCGTAGGGGGCAAGCGGAGAAAAGACGAGATCAGTGTCGACAGTCTGGACTTTAGCAAAAAGATCTTGCATACGGCTTGGCACCCCTCAGAAAATATTATAGCGGTGGCGGCTACAAATAACCTATATATATTCCAGGACAAGGTTAACTAGGAGGACAAGTTATTACTTAATAATCTCACATACTGAATACTAGTCTGACATGTTTTTAAATGTTTCTTTGGGTCTTCATTTGATGCATTGACATTAATTTCCCTACGCAGAAAACAATTGGAATAGAATTAAAAGGAGTCCAACTTTCCCAGATCCCCAGTTCTAAGAAACTTTTGTCAAACCCAATAGGTTCTGAGACATTTCTGTTTAGAATTGAGAGCTGCCAGCTAACACTAATTCTCCATAGTTGACTTGAATTTCTGATGCTTTTCTTGCCCGGTTTTCTCTGGTGGGTCCAGTGTTTTGTTGCTAGGTGTCTGCTGAGATAAAATGAGGTTGTCTGTAGTATTTAAAGAGAAAAGAGATAAGTTTTTTTTTTAATTAAGCAATTCCATTTGATTGAAAAAAATCAAAAAAATAAACACCGTTTACTCTTACAGATTTTCTCCTTTTTGTGTGTGGAAAAAAATCACAGCATCTCCCTCCCCTGCCACACTTTTTATTAACAGTCTCATTTGAAGCAGAGATTTATGTCACGAGGCAGCGAAGGGGATGCAGAATGAGAAGGGAGGGGACACATCAACACTGCTATACTCTTTTTTCTGGAAGTGCCATAGAAACAGCCTGAGAATTTGGCCAGGAAACCCCATGAATGCTTCAGGGGACATAAACAGAACACTTTCTACACAGTGCTTCTCAGAGTTAGCTTGGCAAGGCCATGTGGGGCCAAATTCCATCTGCTGCTTTGTTACTCTTGCTTTTTGTCATTTTAAATGGCTCCATATAATCCTCCACTTACACGTTCATTGGCTTTTTCTCTTCAACCTTTTCCAGCTTATTTATTCCATTGACTTCTAAAGGCTGAGTCCTGGTTGTTTATTATCTGGCATTCTAAGTGAAGCAATGGCACCACCCCTGGCTCCCTGAGAAAGGCTGGTCTGTTCCTTTGGGGCGGGTCTCCTTAGCAGCCCCCTCCCCTCTTCCTGGGTTGGGTAACCAAAAGTCACAAGTCACAATCCATCAATCTCCACTGCAGCTAGAACGGAAATGGCCAATACACACACTGATTTGTGAAGTCTCATCAAGGGTTTCTAACCGCCCCCCCCGGCCCCCGCAAGCTCACCATCTGGACGAATACACCAAACAGCTCTCTTGTCACAAAAACAGAATATGGGGGAGTCAGGAAGCTTTCACAATATCGTGAAGTCTACCTGAACCTGTGCAGTCGGCTTCATCCTTCCCCCGACGTTTAAAATTCAGACTTGTAAGTTCCAGAAGGAACTTACACCTCTGAGCAGGAGACTCAATGAATTCAAAGGATTTATAAATGTGAAGGGGAGTCTCGGAGAGAAGGTGGGAGGTGCCCAGGAAGCGGGGCCCGGGCTTAGGGTCTCCAGACCTGTCACCATGATTCATTCCCTTTAACTTCCAAATCGTCAACAGGAAATGAGATGAGCATTTTTCTTTTAAAGAGAAATTCTCTTTTGATTACTGTGTTTATTAGTAAAGTCCCAACTTGCAAGTGTAATTTGCTTGGGAGGAGGGGAAAAATAGTCTAAGAACCCTATTTCCATTCTAAGCTACTATCCATTTAAATAACAGCTTCTTGGCAAGGTAATAGCTATCTAGCATTTAAGGGAGCACCATTTTGTAAAATGCAGCCCAATCTCAGAAACGCTGAGATATGAAAAGTACTTCTCAAACCTGAAGAAGCATGTGGATGAAGACAGGACTCTGTTCTCAGTGTTTGTCCTCCGCGATCACAGCCTCTCCTCAAGCATTGCCCATAAACTGGCCCCTGATGGCAACTCTCTGGGCAGGATTCCTGGCCTGACTGCGACGGTGTTCTTGGAGGAGACCTGAGAGAGGATCAGAAACTTCTCCAACTTCTAGAGAACTGTGATATCAGGATAGCTAGAAGGACGAGTGAGTTATTGTCCGGAGTTTACTCATCAACTTCCTTATGGCCTTTTCTCTGCTCCTCTGAGACTCCTCCTCTCTCGGTACCAGGTGGGGGTTGGGCGAGATCCCTGTTGCTCAAACTTAGGCATTAACCTACCTCTGTGATATGACCCATTTAAGTCACCTTTTTTAAAAGCAAGACTTAGCCTCCTCCAAAGAAACGATAATCAGGAAATGTCCATTTTAGTGGGTTTTTTAACATTAAAATAATCACATAACGAGTGACATAACAGCCGTACCCGTGCACCACCTACAATCATTTTGTGAACCCCCAGGAGCATGTTTACCAGACTTGGGGACACTGAGTAGCTGGTGTCAGAGAACACTTGGAGGCATCCGAGAGTTCCGGCAGACAATGGTTCTTCACTAAGCGGAGCCAAGAGTGCTCCCCACAACACACACATGAACAAATTGGTCATGGTCTTAGGGATTCACAGGCCCCCCCTTGCAGGCTATCTGTGGACTCCACATAAAATCCCCTAACAAGTCCCACACCCTTAGCACATAGATTTAGAGTCTGAGATCCAGGGAGTGGGAGGAATTTGCTGAAAATCTCGGAATTAAGAGCAGAGAGCAGCTATTCGAATAAAGGATGCACCAGGAAAAAAAAACATCCGAGACTCCTAGACCGGAACAGGAGGGGAAGGTCTTAGAGATCGGACCTTAGGCAGCCATCCCCACCACCATGTATCAGCACTGACCTGCCCTGTGCCAGGTACTGAGCGAGGTATTTTCAGTTGCAATTTCCTTCTGCCCCAGGGCCGGAGATGGTCATTATCAACTCGGTCCCTGTTCCAGCTGACACTAAAAGCTACTTAAAAGCTGACTAGCCATGTTTTCAACCGTTTGTTGGTTCTAAGAACCCTGCACTAAAATACTGCATGGCCGGCTGCTTGGTAGGAGCCATCAGGTTACGCTGGTGGATGGCAGGTGACCGAGGGGGAAAGAGAGCCACAGCTTCCCAAGCCTTCACTGAAATGATCCAAGTGAAACAGTGCCTGACATTTAAAAAGCTGGACGTGGACAGACATCCACACCTTCTTGTCCAGAGGAGGAAGAAGAATTCGAAGAAGAAAGAGAAAGACACAAATGAGCATCAAAGTAGCAGGGTGTATGTAGGTGGGTGGGCAGTAAGAACCCATCTGCTTCTTAAATCCTTGACGTCTGGCCCCTGTCTTTACTCTGTACTGGGGGGAAACACAACATCTTTAAAACTCTCATTGATCTCATAATTAACTCCACCCTATCAACACTTATTATGCAACCAGCATGTGACATGTGCAACAGCAGTCAGGCCGAACAAGGATGAAGCTAACATTCTTTTAGCTGAGTACCCAATGAAATCAGCCAACTATCTCCAATGTATTTCTTTTCAACACTCTAGGGCCCGTTATACTGAAAGTTGACCCTAACACAATCACTGACAAAGTGGGGACCACGATTGTCCTTCCTTCAAACCAGCAGGGCAACTGCCTAAATCTCCCCTCATACCCTCCTTCCTGCACTGTGGATGCATGCTTTTTTAGTCCCTCTGCTGACTGCCTGTGGGTCTCAAGAGAGGCCAGTTCTGGCAAACTGAAAATGGGTTTCTGATAGAATGAGAGAAACATCGACTTCATGTTCCCATGCCATGTCCATTCTTGCTTCAGAACCTCACGTATGTTGTTCTCTGTACTGGAAATGCCATATCATGCTTTGACTGTTTACTGAACCACTTTAATACTCCACTTAGATGTCAGGGAGTGGGCCCTATTAGTAGGCCTAATAGCAAAGCTTGGGGGTGACACTATAGTCCAGAGCCAGATTGAGGGAACCCTTCCTAATTTGTCCTCCTCCATTATGGCCATGTGTAGATGAAGTGGGTGTGTTTTCAACGGTACCCCCAAAGACACAGCAATCCACCGATTCACCAACAGGAAATATTCCCCCAGATGCCGCCTGAGTCACTGGGCATCTGTCAGACCTTAATCTTACACTCCCCCCCTGTACTTCTAAGTCAAGTCTCAGGAACAGCTTTCCATTGGAATGACTTGCGTGGTCGTGGAAAGAACGTGGAACTGGGAGATAGGAAATGTGCATCCTGCCCCTGGCTCCGCTGCTAAGTAACTGCGGAACTTAGGCAAGTCACTCAATGTGTACATCAGTCATGTCACCTGTGAAACCCTCAGAAAACCATCTGTCCTAGCTCACAGAATTACTGTGAGAAGCACAAGAAATGTATTTACTTATAATTGCTTTGAAAAATTTAAAGCACCATTTATTTTTAAAAAATAAATTTTTTAATTTAAAAAAATTTAAAGCATAAAACAATACCAGCAACAATACTCATTAGAAGGACATACTGGTAATGTCTCATTAACTTCCTTCTTTAACCCCATGAGATTGATACCAGTGTTATTTCCATTTTGGAAGTGAGGAAATAGACTCAAGCTGTCAACTCAACCACGGACACATAGCCAGGAAGAGAGAGACCCAAGACTCCAACTCAACATGTCTGACTCTAAAGCCAGAGTTCTTAAAATACTGTTTCTAATATACAATAGTAGCTAACAGTTACTGAGCACTTCTTATTATGGGCCAGTCTTGGTTCAAAAATTTCCCATGTACTAATTTATTTACCCCCGAAATTCTAGATGCCAATACTATGATTGTTTCCATTTTCCAGATAAGGAAACTGAGAGAGATTGTGTAACTTCACTAAGCTTACACAGTTCACAAGGGTTCTTATCCTCTATCTCATCTCACATTTTATATATTTAGATGGAAGTTGCTGATCAGAAAGCAAGTCTCAGTCCTGACCCATGAGTTCATCTCAATCATGTAGTGAGTGCCTGGCACGTGTCACACATGGGGCAGGGCTAGGGGCTGGAGTTACTGAGGTATAGAAGTCACTCATCCCCACCCTCCAGGAGGTGACAGCCATAGGAGGAGCAACATGGATCTTGCTAACCTATTTACAATACAATGAGATACGTGTAAACTGTAGAAATAATACAAAGAAGGAAAAAGTTAACAAGGACTGGTAAGAAAATGATTTTTCAGAATATGTGACATCTAAGCAGAGTATTAAAGTGGTTCAGTAAACAGTCAAAACATGATATGGCATTTCCAGTACAGAGAACAACATACATGAGGTTCTGAAGCAAGAATGGACAGGGCATGGGAGCATGAAGTCGATGTTTCTCCCATTCTATCAGAAACCCATTTTCAGTTTGCCAGAACTGGCCTTGCCCTTCTTTCTTTCATTCATCCAATAGCAGTTACTTATTAACCCCCATATCCAAGTACTGTATTTCAATGTAAAATGGATAGAAAGAATAAAAGGAAACTAATATTTATGAGCACTAATTCTATGACAAGCATGGGATAGGCACTTTTTAAAATCTTTACAATCACCCAATAGGTAAATTTATTATTCATTTTTTTACAGTTGAAAAATGTACTCACAAAGGTTAAATGACACAGTCATTGTGACCCAGCCAGAAGTTTCAGCAAAATCTGTCCTGTCCCAGATCCTATACTTCTTCCATCACAGTGATGGGTAATACATAGCTACTCTGTCTTGTTTTTGATTTTGTGTGTGTGTGTGTGTTTTACACTTGTGAAGATACAAACAAACCATCTCTCTGCAACCAAATATTGCCTGACAGCTGACAACAAATACAAATTTGGTCTGTCACTAAAGCAGAGAGTGAAGTCAAGTGGCTCACAGAGGTCTTCAACCCCTAACCCTGACCTTATTATTACTGTTTAAGTGTCCTCCAGTTTAGATCTTGCACGCCCCATTGGTTAAACTGCTGGTGGCCAAACAAGGTGATCTGCCATCTCTGCGGATTCCTGCCTTGGACTCTGTCAAAACAATGATCACGACCAGGCCAGAAACAGGGAGTTAGTAACTGCCATATTCCTGATCCACTCCCTACCCCCAATTTCCTAAAAAGTCAACCTTGGTCTTTTTCAGAGCTCCTTTCCTCCCAACCCATAACTCTTTGCTGTGACCCCAGGCATTTGGGCTGCTGCATTTGGTTTGAGTCAAACTGGACAGAGCGCTTCTCCCAAACTTACCCTTATACAGAAACCCAGAGACCATAGGGAAGGGGGACAAGCCACAAGTGCTAGGATTCTTGCTCTGATTGGCTAGTGGTATACTCCTTCCCAGCCAAATTAGTAAATCCTTGTGTGGGTCAAAGAGAACCCCAGGAAGGCTGGAAGAGAAGTGATGGAAGGGAGCTGCTTCACTGGCAAAAGGAAAAGTAATACTTTTGCATTCTGAACAGTTGCTCAGTTTGAGTCAAGTTCATGCATTCATTCATGTATTCACTCAATAAACATTTAATGATTGATAATCTACTACCTGCAAAGCCCAGGTCCAAAGTGGTGTGGGGAAGCAGTAGTAACAGTCCCTGTCCTCAAAGGGCTTACAGTGTTGTGTGGGACACAGGCAAACTCACAGGCAATGGTAATAGGAGAATGTCATGCTTAAGATCCCACGGTGCCTGTCTGGATTGAAACTGGGCTCCCATCACTTAATAAGCTGAATGACCCTTGGTCAATTACTTAACCTTTCTTAGGTCCCAATTTCCTTATTGGTAAAATAAGGATCAAATGGCACCTATTTCATAAAATTGCTATGAAGATTGAATGATTTAGTACACATAAGAACTGAACAACTTACTACATATGAGAATGACCAACAGTAAGTACCCCATGCATGTTTCTTGCTATTGTTCTTTTAGGACTATAAAACGGCAAGATATTGCTCTCATGGGTATCTCAGAGTTCCAGGACAATGCAAAGTAACTCCAGTTCACACAGACCAGAAGCTACCAAAAGGAGGTGATTCCTAAAGCAATCCTTAATAGATAAGTAGGGAATGAATTATCCAGAGGAAGAGAAAGGATGAGAGTGTTCCAGGTGTCAAGATAGTATATGCAAAGGCAAAAAAAAAAAAAAAAAAAAAGCACATGGTGTATCGAGAAACTTAGAATATTCTGGTATGATTGAATAGTAAAAAATAATAAGACAGACCAAGAGAAGTAAGGGGATACGAGGTGGAGGGATACTAATGCATGATATGAGAAATAATAATGATCATTAGTGAGTTTACACATCAGAGATTCTCCAATAGCTAGGCTATAAACCACTCAATTGAGGAATTGTGGTTTCCCTAACTTCGCAAATATGAATAAAGCCCTCAGGTACAGGGGATATACTGATAAATTCAGCTCAAGTATCAACTCTTTTCTTGACCACCCTAAGTTCCTTGAGGACCAAGGCCACTTTTGTATCCCTAAAGCATAAAGAAGTATCTGCCTCATAGTAGGTGCTCAATAAATATTTGTTGAATGAACGAACAGATAAATGAATGTATAAGATAGGCACAGCCTCTGTCTCCAGGAAGCTTACAAGATGAGCAGTTTGCCACCGGGAGTTTGAGTACCAGGAACCTTGGTATATGACATCACAGGACTGCTCAGAAGAGTCAAAAAATTAAAAAAATTAAAAAAAAAATGAAAGCCAGTGAGCCAAGATGCTTTAAGAGCAAGCCACCAAGCTCAGATTACAAAGTTAGTTAATAGAGCACATGTGTCCCTGCCTGATGCATTACCTCACAACAGTAGCTAGCCTTCTGGGACCCTGCAGAGCATGCAGAAAGGTTGACAGCTTACAATCAATACCATGTTCACTGATGCAGGGAGCAACATTATCACATCCAAGATATTAAGCCCACATCCCAGCTCCAGCACTAAATATTCCCCATAACAAGGCCAAGAGAAGTGACAAGAGCTATTATGTTCAACCCTTCCACTTGGAAGCAAGAGGTGAGGCAAACCTTCCCTGGAATGTTCTTAGGGGAAGACAAGTGGTTCCCCAAAGAAATCACTTGGAGCTGAATACACGTCTAATACAACAAGACAGGGATTGGAGAAGATTGGCATTTTCATTTGCCTGGGTGTCCACAATCTAGAAGGGGAGACTCTGTGGGCAGCCAAGAGGTACAACAAATTAGAGGGGGGTGGCGGGTATGGTTGGTGGGGGGTGTGTGAGGTGTGAATGCTGGAATTTATTCTCCATGCCCAAGTCACTCTAATGAAAAAAACTTGAGTCCCCCCAGTTGGACTTTCTTATTTCAGCTTCTTTGTGACATAATTGAAAATCATATTTCATCTAGACCAGTGGTTTCCAACTGTAAGCACAAGTGGCTTATGAAGATTCAGCCTGAATTTATCAAAGAGAGCAGCAAACAATTGCATGTTAAACAGCACCGATTTCACAGTGGAGGGGGAAGTGGGGTGAGTCACGTTACATGGTAGCCACAAAGCAGTACTGCTCCGAAGTACACTGTAGCATGGGTCTTTAGCCTATGGTGGAACTCTCACAGGAAGAAGCCCAGGGCTAGGATACCAGGGTTGTTTTCTTATTTCCATGGGGGCATTTATCTAATGGCAGCCTCCATTTTTCAGCCCTTCGTTTCCTAAGAAGATTAGGGGTATTGCTTATTTGTCATATTCTTTTTGAAAAGGCAGAAAGTTTACTTAGTTATATCTGAGATGCTGGTTGATGGGGGAATCAGCTGGAGCTCAAAGATGGGTATATTCATTGAAGATGTGACAAACGTCATAGAAACTCAAAGTGTCCATCAACGAAAAGAAAGCTCAGTTCAAAAGCTAACGTTCTCCGAAGTACAAAAAGAATGTGCCGTTTCAGGAACGAAACATGGCTCAAAGCAGCTCTTCACTTTGACCAGCATAAGTATGGTTAACAAGCTACCATCCGTCTCTGAAGATGTCCCAAGAGGGACATAGGGTTGAAGAAGAAAGGCAATTATAGTTTTCCCTCTTCTCCAGCATTAAACAAGTGATGGATTCTTCCTAACGTATCATGCACACATGTGCGCACGCGCACACACACACACACACACACACACACACACACACACACGCTCAGGCTCAACACCCCACTAACAGATCCTCCCCTCTCAGAGAATCATTTCTGAATTCATAATTCTTCCTGTCAGAATGATGAGTGCTTCCCAGCTACTTAAGAACATAACCTAGAGACAAAGGTTGTAAATTTTTTTTACTGCATTTTATATCAGAACTGGGGATTCATTTACACATTAAAACTCTGCTGGCTTAGTTGATAATAAAATTATATGGCTCCACATAAGGGTGTAACAACTTCCTTTCTCACTTGCTTATTATATTGCTCAGTCGCGACAACACTTTGGATGTAATAACTATCCTGGTGATGAGCAATAATTGACTATTATAGTTTGGGAAGACACTTCAATTTACTCAGGCACTTTCATGACCAGAAAAGTGGTGTGATCTGCCCAAGGTTGCACAGAAAGTTACTCCAAGACCAAGAATGAAACCATGTCTTCTGAATCTCCAAGATGAGCCTTATTTCACTATTGTTGCTTTTTTTATTTTTCCATGTGCCTAAAACTAATGGGTCTATTCAAACTTAGGTAGAAATTCTGAATATGCAGTTTTAATTCCTATTCAAAGAGCTTTCAACATTTCTGTCTATGGCACCAAAGACAGTTCTGCAGGTGGTGCTGGGAGACGCACCCCAAGCCAAGTCTCACTAGGGTCCACATTGGCACAGATTCACACAGGTGGACCACTGCATTTATTCACTACATTAAATATCATCTACCCACAAAATTAAATGCTACATTATTTGCCTTCTTATAGCTCTCTTCATCAAACCATTGTTCATATTGATTATGTCCCACTGATTAAGCTACACAGATATGATATAATCCCTAACCTCAAAGAGTAGTCTAGTAAAAATGTAATTACGAAAGGTAATTTCAACATAACATGGTTAATGCAATGGCAGAGATACGTGTAGTTTATTGTGGGTGTAAAGTGCAAGAGCATCTGATCTCCTGGAATGGATGAAATGAAGTTCAATCCCAAAGGAGGATGGGGCTAACCAGATGAGCACAAACATGAGCAAAGGCAACCACCAACCTCTGAGCACAACCAGCAGTTTGATTTTGCTGAAAAATTCTTTGCTAGGACTGGCTCAAGTGCTGGGGAGGGAGCAGGTTGAGATTGCAGAGGGCCATTTAGAGGACTAAGGTGTCACTCAGCAGTCAATGGAGTACTGCCAGAGGATTTTTAAGAGACTTGACACAGATGGAATTACATTTTCAAAGATCACTCTGACAACTGTGTAAATGACACATGTGAAGTAGACACCATTGAAAAGCAGGGAGCCTACTTAGGAAGCTGCTGAAGTGGTCCAGGAAAGAGGATGAGGGCCTGAACTGAAGGTGTAGGAAAAATAGAGGTAAAATCAGCATAACTTAGAAACTGATGTGATTAGAGCAAACAGTTAATAGACAAGAGGATAAGCAATGGTATGAAAAGAGGGAGGTACTAAAGGAATGAAACTAGGTTCAGGGAGAGGAAAAGAGAAAGATAAGGGGTCCAATGTGGGACATGATGAGTTTGCGGAGCCACTGGGACAGCCAGATAGAGAGAGATCACCAGTGAGCAGTGAGAAAAAAAGCACTATGACCTACATATCACTGGATATGATGGAGAGTTAGTCATCGATGTGCCCTGGCCTTTATGGAAGTGATGGCACAGGGAGAGTGGAGATCAAAACTCTGCTAGCTGAGGAGAGGACCCTGGGGACCAGACATGGGGATAAGGGGGCACATCCCAAGCAATAGAGAAGGAAGCATCAGAGTCACAAGAACCGTGGGCAAAGCATATTGTGGAGATAAGGGTGTAGAATTCCCCCACTGGAAAATACAATTCCTATAAATCTATTAAAAAAAAAAAACCGAAACAAAAAAATAGGGTTCCAGACCAAGAGGGTGATAGAGAAAGACCCTGAAACCACCTCCTCCGGGGACACACCAAATCTACAGCTACTTATAGAACAATTCCCCTAAAGAAGAGCTGAGGACTGACTGAACAACTTCTGCACAACAAAAGACCACAGAGAATGGCAAGAGAAACAAAACAGGGTAAGGAAGGGAAGCCCCACCTCCCATATAGGAAACTGCAGTAGGGAAAGAGTACTGAGGGGCTGTGAGCAGATTCATCTGACCTGGAGCACAGAAAAAAAAAAAAAAAAAAAAAAACTCACTTTAAGAGGACAACTAGAATATAAAGGAAAGAGCCCTCAAACCTTGCCAAACAGTGGAGGAGCTGCTGGAACTCTCTTCAGGTTGGAGGGGCTGGTGAGCACCTGATTTAAGTTCCCTTTCCACCTTGACAGTGCACATAGGAGCAGGTTCCAGGTACTATCACTGGCCTTCCACCTCAGGAAGCCCCAGGGCCCCTAGCCCACACCAGCCCAAGCCCTCCCACCAAGGCAGCCACAGTGCAGCACACATCTGGACACCCCTGGTCAGCACTCAGTACACCTCCAGCCATCTCAGGTTGCACACAGGTGCAAAGCACCCCAGAACCCTCCAATCCCACACCACTTTGGCTCCAGACTAATTGCTATGGTACCCTGGACTTAGACCATTCCTGGACCTACTGGCTCAGGCCTGCTTCAGCTCCAGTCACCCTATCAAAGCAACGCCTACACAGTGCACACCAAGACATGCTGGCCCACACCTACCTGGGGTCAGCCAGCCTGCAAGTGTACTCTGTGTGTGGAGAGGTCCAGGACCTCCCAGCTTATTCCCACTTTAGCTTCAACTATCTTGCCACGGTACCCTCTATATGCAGAACCCTGGAAACTCCTGCCTTATACCCACTTCAGCTTCACCTGTCCATATAGGGCACTTTTTGTGTAGAGTCCTGGCATCACCCCAGTCCACACCCACTTCAGCTCCAGGCATCCCAACAGTGTAGCCCCAGCACAGAGTGCCTGGGGACCCCCAGCCCACAGCAGCCACAGCTGCAGCCAGCCAGCCAAAGTCACCTGACACACAGTCTACACAGGGAATGCTCATAAGCAAGAGCAATCCTTCAAGTTCAGGAGCAGTAGCTATTCTCCTTATTCATAGAAACAAGCACAGAAAGTCAGGCAAAATGAGGAAACAGAGGAATATGCTCCCAACAAAACAACAAGATAAAAACCTCAGAAAAAGAACAAACTGAAATAGAAACGACCAATCTACCTGATAAAGACTTCAAAGTAATGGTCATAAAGATGCTCCACTGGACTAGAGAGAAGAGTGAGAACTTCAACAAAGAGATAAAAAATGTAAAAAAGAATGAATCAGAGATGAAGAATACAATAACCAAACTGAAAAATCCACTGAGGGAAATCAACAGATTAGAGAATGCAGAAAACATATCAGTGATCTGGAAGCCAGGGTAATGGAAAGCACCCAAGCTGAAGAGCAAAAAGAAAAATATTTTTTTTTAAAAAAATGGTATTTTAAAGGATCTCTTGGAGAACATCAGGTGAAGAAACCTTCATATTATAGGGGTGACAGAAGGAGAAGAGAGAAAGAAAAGGGGAGAACACTTACTTGAAAAAATACCTGAAAACCTCCTTAACCTGGGGAAGAAAACAGACATCCAGGTTCCAGAAGCACGGAGAGTTCCAAATAAGATGAATACAAGGAGATCCAACTATGACACATAATGATTAAATGTCAATGACTAAAGATAAAGAATTTTAAAGGCAGTAGTAACATACAAGGGAAACTCCATAAGGCTGTCAGCTGATCTTTCAGAAAAAATTTTTGTGGGCCAGAAGGGAGTAGGATAATGTGTTTAAAGTGCTTAAAGAAAAAAACCTACAACCAAGAATACTCTACCCAGCAAGGTTACCATTCATATTTGAAGCAGAAAAAAGACCTCCCCAGACAAACAAAAGTTAAAAGGACTTCATCACCACTAAACCAGGTTTAGAATAAATTTTAAAGGGACTTCTTTAAGTGGAAAAGAAAAGACCATAAATAGAAGAAAATTATGAAAGGAAAAAATTTCACGAGTAAAAGCAAACGTACAATAAGAGTGAAATAATCACTCATAAAGCTAGTATGAAGGTTAAATGACAAAAGTAGTAAAATCAATTTTTTTTTGATTTGATATCTTAAAAATTAGTTAAGGTACCCAAAAAATAAAAAGATGTAAAATATGACAACACATACATTAATATGGAGAGGGAGAATAAATATGAAGATCTTTTAGAGTCTTAAACTTAAGTCACCATCAATTTAATATGGACCACTATATATTTAGGATGTTATATATGAACTTCATGGTAAACATCAGCCGAACCATCTAATAGATACACAAAAAAATAAAGAGAAAGGCAAGCATAACACTAAAGCAAGTCATCAACCACAAGGAAAGAGCAAAGGAATAAAAAAGGAACAGAGAACTACAAAAACAACCAGAAAACAATTGAGAAAATGACAATAAACATATACCTACCTATCAGTAATTACTTTAAATGTAAATGGTCTAAATGTTCCTATCAAAAGACAGTGAGTGGTGGATGGATAAAAAAAAATACCCATTTATATGCTGCCTACAAGAGACTCACTTCAGACCTAAAGACACATACAGACTGGAAGTGAAAGCATGGAAAAAGACATTCAATTTGAATGGAAGTGAAAAGAAAGCCAGGGTGGTAATAGCTGTGTCAGAAAATAGACTATTTTTTTCATTTTTAAAAAGATTTATTTTTTTAATTTTTATTGTTATGTTAATCACCATACATTACATCATTACTTTTGGATGTACTGTTCCATGATTCACTGTTTGTGCATAACACCCACTGCTCCACGCAGAATGTGCCCTCTTTAATACCCATCACCTGGCTAACCCATCCCCCAACCCCCTCCCCTCTAGAACCCTCAGTTTGTTTTTCAGAGCCCATCGTCTCTCATGGTTCGTCTCCCCCTCCGATTTACTCCCCTTCATTCTTCCCCTCCTGCTATCTTCTTCTTTTTTTTTCCTTAACATATATTGCATTATTTGTTTCAGAGGTACAGATCTGTGATTCAACAGTCTTGCACAATTCACAGCGCTCACCATAGCACATACCCTCCCCCAATGTCTATCACCCAGCCACCCCCTCCCTCCCACCCCCCCCACCACTCCAGCAAACCTCAGTTTGTTTCCTGAGATTAAGAATTCCTCATATCAGTGAGGTCATATGATACATGTCTTTCTCTGATTGACTTATTTCGCTCAGCATAACACCCTCCAGTTCCATCCATGTCCTTGGAAATGGCAAGATCTCACTTCCTTTCGATGGCTGCATAATATTCCATTGTGTATATATACCACATCTTCTTTATCCATTTATCTGTTGATGGACATCTTGGCTCTTTCCACAGTTTGGCTATTGTGGACATTGCTGCTATAAACATTGGGTGCACGTACCCCTTCGGATCCCTACATTTGTATCTTTGGGGTAAATACCCAGTAGTGTAATTGCTGGATCATATGGAAGCTCTATTTTCAAATTTTTGAGGAACCTCCATACTGTTTTCCAGAGTGGGTACACCAGCTTGCATTCCCACCAACAGTGTAGGAGGGTTCCCCTTTCTCCGCATCCCCGCCAACATCTGTCCTTTCCTGACTTGTTAATTTTAGCCATTCTGACTGGTGTGAGGTGGTATCTCATTGAGGTTTTGATTTGGATTTCCCTGATGCCAAGAGATGTTGAGCACTTTTTCATGTGTCTGTTGTCCATTTGGATGTCTTCTTTGGAAAAATGTCTGTTCATGTCTTCTGCCCATTTCTTGATTGGATCATTTATTCTTTGGGTGTTGAGTTTGATAAGTTCTTTATAGATTTTGGATACTAGCCCTTTATCTGATATGTCATTTGCAACTATTTTCTCCCATTCTGTCGGTTGTCTTTCGGTTTCGGGGACTGTTTCTTTTGCTGTGCATAAGCTTTTTATCTTGATGAAATCCCAATAGTTCATTTTTGCCCTTGCTTCCCTTGCCTTTGGCGATGTTTCTAGGAAGAAGTCGCTGTGGCTGAGGTCGAAAAGATTGCTGCCTGTGTTCTCCTTTAGGATTTTGATGGACTCCTGTCTCACGTTTAGGTCTTTCAACCATTTGGAGTCTATTTTTTTGTGTGTGGTGTAAGAAAATGGTCCAGTTTCATCCTTCTGCATGTGGCTGTCCAATTTTCCCAACACCATTTGTTGAAGACACTGTCTTTTTTCCATTGGACATTCTTTCCTGCTTTGTCAAAGATTAGTTGACCATAGAGTTGAGGGTCCATTTCTGGGCTCTCTATTCTGTTCCATTGATCTATGTGTCTGTTTTTGTGCCAGTACCATACTGTCTTGAAGATGACAGCTTTGTAATAGAGCTTGAAGTCCGGAATTGTGATGCCACCAGCTTTGCTTTTCTTTTTCAACATTCCTCTGGCTATTCGGGGTCTCTTCTGGTTCCATACAAATTTTAGGATTATTTGTTCCATTCCTTTGAAAAAAGTGGATGGTATTTTGATGGGGATTGCATTGAATGTGTAGATTGCTCTAGGTAGCATTGACATCTTCACAACGTTTGTACTTCCATTCCATGAGCATGGAAAGTTTTTCCATTTCTTTGTGTCTTCTTCAATTTCTTTCATGAGTATTTTATAGTTTTCTGAGTACAGATCCTTTGCCTCCTTGGTTAAATTTATTCCTAGGTATCTTATGATTTTGGGTAAAATTGTAAATGGGATCGACTCCTTAATTTCTCTCTCTTCTGTCTTGTTGTTGGTGTATAGAAATGCCACTGATTTCTGTGCATTGATTTTATATCCTGCCACTTTACTGAATTCCTGTATGAGTTCTAGCAGCTTTGGGGTGGAGTCTTTTGGGTTTTCCACATACAGTATCATATCATCTGCAAAGAGTGAGAGTTTGACTTCCTCTTTGCTGATTTGGATGCCTTTAATTTCTTGTTGTTGTCTGATTGCTGTGGCTAGGACTTCTAATACTATGTTGAATAGCAGTGGTGATAGTGGACGTCCCTGCCGCGTTCCTGACCTTAAGGGGAAAGCGCTCAGCTTTTCCCCATTGAGAATGATATTCGCTGTAGATTTTTCATAGATGGCTTTTATGATATTGAGGTATGTACCCTCTATCCCTATACTCTGAAGAGTTTTGATCAAGAAAGGATGCTGTACTTTGTCAAATGCTTTTTCTGCATCTATTGAGAGGATCATATGATTCTTGTTCTTTCGTTAATGTATTGTATCATGTTGATTGATTTGGGGATGTTGAACCAACCTTGCAGCCCAGGGATAAATCCCACTTAGTCATGGTGAGTAATCCTTTTAATGTACTGTTGGATCCTATTGGCTAGTATTTTGGTGAGAATTTTTGCATCCATGTTCAAGGATATTGGTCTGTAATTCTCCTTTTTGATGGGGTCTTTGTCTTGTTTTGGGATCAAGGTAGTGGTGGCCTCATAAAATGAGTTTGGAAGTTTTCCTTCCATTTCTATTTTTTGGAACAGTTTCAAGAGAATAGGTATTAATTCTTCTTGAAATGTTTGGTGGAATTCTCCTGGGAAGCCATCTGGCCCTGGGCTTTTGTTTGTTGGGAGATTTTTGATGACTGCTTCCTTAGTGGTTATAGGTCTGTTCAGGTTTTCTATTTCTTCCTGGTTCAATTTCGGTAGTTGATAACATCTCTAGGAATGCATCCCTTTCTTCCAGGTTATCTAATTTGCTGGTATAGAGTTGCTCATAATATGTTCTTATGATTGTTTGTATTTCTTTGGTGTTGGTTGTGATCTCTCCTCTTTTATTCATGATTTTGTTGATTTGGGTCATTTCTCTTTTATTTTTGATCAGTCTGGCCAGGGGTTTATCAATCTTGTTAATTCTTTCAAAGAACCAGCTCCTAGTTTCGTTGATCTGTTCTACTGTTCTTTTGGTTTCTATTTCATTGATTTCTGCTCTGATCTTTATTATTTCTCTTCTCCTGCTGGGTTTGGGCTTTATTTGCTGTTTTCTCTCTAGCTCCTTTAGGTGTAGGGTAAGGTTGTGTACTCGAGACCTTTCTTGTTTCTTGAGAAAGGCTTGTATTGCTATATACTTTCCTCTTAGGACTGCCTTTGCTGAATTCCAAAGATTTTGAACAGTTGTGTTTTCATTTTCATTGGTTTCCATGATTTTTTTAATTCTTCTTTAATTTCCTGGTTGACCCATTCATTCTTTAGTAGGATGCTCTTTAGCCTCCATGTATTTGAGGTCTTTCTGACTTTCCTCTTGTGATTGAGTTCTAGTTTCAAAGCATTGTGGTCTGAAAATATTCAGGGAATAATCCCAAACTTTTGGTACCGGTTGAGACCTGATTTATGACCTAGGATGTGATCAGTTCTGGAGAGTGTTCCATGGGCACCAAAGAATGTGTATTCCGTTGCTTTGGGATGGAATGTTCTGAATAGGTCTGTGAAGTCCATTTGGTCCAGTGTGTCATTTAAAGTCTTTATTTCCTTGTTGATCTTTTGCTTAGATGATCTGTCCATTTCAGTCAGGGGGGTGTTAAAGTCCCCCACTATTATTGCATTGTTGTTAATGTGTTTCTTTGCTTTTGTTATTAATTGTCTTATATAATTGGCTGCTCCCATGTTAGGGGCATAGATATTTACAATTATTAGATCTTCTTGTTGGATAGACCCTTTAAGTAGGATAGAGTGTCCTTCCTCATCTCTTATTACAGTCTTTGTTTTAAAATCTAATTTGTCTGATATGAGGATTGCCACCCCAGCTTTCTTTTGGTGTCCATTAGCATGGTAAATGGTTTTCCACCCCCTCACTTTCAATGTGGGGGTGTCTTTGGGTCTAAAATGAGTCTCTTGCAGACAGCATATGGATGGGTCTTGTTTTTTAATCCAATCTGATAGCCTGTGTCTTTTGATTGGGGCATTTAGCCCATTTACATTCAGGGTAACTATTGAAAGGTATGAATTTAGTGCCATTGTATTGCCTGTAAGGTGATGGTTACTGTATATTGTCTGTGTTCCTTTCTGGTCTGTGCTGCTTTTAGGCTCTCTCTTTGCTTAGAGGACCCCTTTCAATATTTCTTGGAGGGCTGGTTTCGTGTTTGCAAATTCCTTTAGTTTTTGTTTGTCCTGGAAGCTTTTTATCTCTCCTTCTATTTTCAATGACAGCCTAGCTGGATATAG